>NC_066862.1:33581469-33900636 GCF_025177605.1 Cucumis melo
ATTGAAGATGATGATCGCCTGTACTGCATTTAAGATGATGATTGCCTGCGCCGCATTGAAGATGATGATCTTTTGCGCCGCATTGAAGATGATGATTGCATGCACCGCATTGAAGATGATGATTGCATGCACCGCATTGAAGATGATGATTGCATGCACCGCATTGAAGATGATGATCGTATGCACCACATTCAAGATGATGATTGCCTGTGCCGCATTTAAGATGATGATCACCTACGCCGTGCTGCATTGAGGATGAAGATCGCCTACGCTGCTGCATTTGGGATAAAGACCACCTGCACTGCACACCACATTAAAGATGAAGATGATGATTGCCTACGCCGCGCCACATTGAAGATGAAGATAATGATCGCCTCGGTCGCACCACATGTGAGAAGATGTAGATGATAATCCTCTCGATTACAACAAATGTGAGAAGATGAAGATGATGATCTTCTCGACTACAACACGTGTGAGAAGATGAAGATGATAATCCTCTCGACTGCAACACACGTGAGAAGATTAAGATGAAGATGAAAATTCTCTCGACTGCAACCCATTGAAGATAATGATGATTGTCTCTTGGCTGTAACACATTGAAGATAATGACGATTGTTCACTCGGCTACAACATATTTGAGATGATAATCCTCTTGATGCAACATAATGGAGGTGAAGATCTTCTCGTTGCAACATATTTGAAATGACGATCCTCTAGGCTATAACATATTTGAGACAACGATCTTCTCATCTACAATATATTTAAGATGACGATCTTCTTGGCTGTAACATATTTGAGACGATGATCTTCTCAATTATAACATATTTGAGACGACGACCTTTTCGGCTGCAACATATTTGAGATGACGACATTCTCGACTACAACATATTTGAGATAATGACCTTCTTGACTGCAACATATTTAAGATAACGACCTTCTCGGCTATTAACATATGTGAGAAGATGAAGATGTAGATCCTCTCGGTCGCAACACATGTAAGAAGATGAAGATGAAGATCCTCTCAGCTGCAACACATGGGAAGATCCTCGTCTACAACATCTCGAAGAGAAGTAAAGTTTGTTGGTCAACATTTTGGAGAAGAGGCGAAGCCCTATAGAAGGATCGAGATTCATGTGAAAGGTCGAGTTAAAACCTTTCCCAATTCAGTTCATTTAAACAAAGAACTCTATAACTAAAGATATAAGAAGAATGTTGCCCAATGACCCAAAACTCACAAAGCGGTGAGGACCTCCTGCTTTATCCCTTTTGGAACGAGGAACACTTTTGATTTCTTGAACCTAACAGGATTTTCTATCTTCAACTGAGAGTGAATGGGTTTCGAGAGCATTCCACCAATTTTTGGAACTGAATCAGGTTCCAAGACCTACGAAGCCTTTCATGATAGTTCCATTTTCACTAATAAGAAGAGAGATAGGCAGAGGAAGAGAAGGGGGCTCTTCCAGAAGTACTATTTGAAATGAAAGGTAAGAAGGAGCATAAGACGATGGAATGCAATGGGATGGATGGTAGATGACCTTAGAGTTCGTTGGTCAACATTTTGGAGAAGAGGCAAAGCCGCACCTGCAATGATGAAGTTTAAAGCCTTTGAACTTGAACTTGAAGAAACAACGATGAAGTTTCTTGTGGAAGACGAAGCTAGCTATCTTAAGATGATAGAAAATTAAACATCTTTGTTGTCACTGAAGAAGTCATCGAGGCTCTAGTTACGATTCATAAGAGTGTTAAGGCTGTGCGTGAAGAATTTAAGCAAGGAGAAGCTTTGACTTTGCCCTCTTTACCCCCACTTTTTTTTTCGTTATATTCTTGTAAATGCAAATTTTTTGTTGAATGGCAATGAAAATGTTCTTATTCTTGTGTGACTACTTCTGAATTTCATTTTGTGTTGTTTAAGCATCATTTACTATGAGATTACATCATCACAATGAAGAATAAGGCCTTTTTTTTGTGTGCGACTAAACTTAAAATAAACTTGAAGCTGCCTATGTACCTTTTTTATAACATAGGGATCAAGTCATAGCGTAGTTCAACTTTTTTTTTTTTTTTGCCATTCACTTTTTAATCTCTTGTAGGCTAAGAACACCATGTAGTTTAGGCTCTTGCGATTAGGAGCTTTGCATATTTATCAGCTCATTTTCTCATCAAGGATTTATTCACCTTCTTCATTTGTAGAATTGGTGAATATAATAATTCTTGGCTTCACGGTCAAGGAATCTTTTGTATTTATGTTAACAGATAACTTCCTCTTCATACGTGATGGGATACGACTGTGAATCTTATCGTCATTGTTTTCTTCATGAAATTGTTTTCTTCATGAAATTGTTTTCTTCATGAAATTGATCGTTTGTCATCTTTAGAAGATTAAAAGCAGATGTTGAAGGTCGGTCTTTCTTTGATACGGAGATACTTAGCCTTTTGAAACTCGATGTTCAAGTGAAAGTAGACATTGGACATTGGTTTTTTTCTTCTTTCGTGGTCATACTAAATTTTTGAAAGACTGAAGATCGGGTAGTTGAAAGCTTGATACAATCAAAGATGGAAGTTCTTTGTTTAATTTCATTTGAGTTGTCGACTTCTTCAGAAGATGCATAATTGTTGTCGACTTCTACTATGCTGACAGCATGACATGCCGTGACTTCTGATACTTCTTCTAAATGATCATCAAAGAAGCTTCTTGGGAGTGTTAAAGTTATCGACCGTCAAGGTCGGAAGAAGTCCTCGTTTTTTTCTTTGATAGGCTTAGACTTCCACATCTTCTTGTTCCTTTTTTCCTTCTTTTTATGGGAGATGCTTCCTTTTGCATGTTTTTTATGGAATGACGACTCCTTTCGAATGGAATTTGGTTGTCTTCCTTTTTGAAAAGTCACAACCATCCATCCTTCACCATCATCATTAACATGTATTTTTTTGTTGGAGTCTATCGTCACAATCCTTTGTTGGAATTGAACAACTATAGGTTCGAAAGTCCCAAACTGAATTAAGATTTTCCATTTATCATAAAATTGTGTTGATGTTGATGGTGAAACACTTGAAGTCATCGCGACCGCAACATGATTTGTCTTAGCTACTTCATCAATATCCAGCTTAATCTTCTTTTCACGAGCCAACTTTAGAATCAGCTCCTTTAACACAAAATACTTTTCAACAGGGTGACTAATGACCCAATGATACTTACAATAGTTAGGATCATGTACTTTTCCTGCTTGTTTTGGTCGTTTGTATCCTGGCAGCTGAATAAGTTGGTTATCTAGTAGTTGCTCTAACATATCTGCAACATCAGAGTCAGAAAATGGATAAACTTTTTCCTGTCTTTCTTTAAGAGTTGGCCATCACTTTTAATCACCATCATGCTTTCTTTTAATTTTTGTTTCTTTTCTCTTAGAGAAATATTTCAAAGAAGTTGCATGAACAACCATAAACTCTTTTATGTCACTATTTGCGATCGTTTCAGTGTCATCAATTTCATTCTTGTCACTTCTCATTTTTGGAACCAAAAAATATTTTGCTCCTCTATTGGCAATACTCAATTTTATATCATGGGAACGAGTCCCAACTCTTCAAATGTACGAAATTTTATTCCCTGCAAAATATAAAGAAGTTCCCAATGCATACCTTGAGTGCACATCTCCACTGCAAACAGTTCGGTGATTAAATCCTTACAGTCAAGACTCAGAGCTCTCCATCGATTGATGTAGTCAATGATTGGCTCTCCTTTTCGTTGGCTTGTGTTTGTAAGCTTCATCATGCTGACGATATGTCGAGTACTGTAGAAGCGGTTGAGAAAGTTCCTCTCAAGCTGCTCCCAATATCAATGGATTCAGGTCTAAAATTGGTGTACCAGTCGAAGGTATTTCTTTTGACCAATAAATCTCCTCGCAGACCAGCAGTTTCACATGTTTCGACAAAGTGAGCAACATGTTATTTTGGGTTTCCTTTTAAATCAAATTGTTGGAACTTGAGAAGCTGATACCCATTCAACATTCTGAGATTGTCAACCCTCTTCATATATAACTTGGAGTACAAAGAGAAAGTTTGAGTAGGTCCACCATATTGATTTTTGTATGAAGTTTGCTATCATTTCCTACAACTGCTGAATAGACAACGATGCAATTGAGGTCGAATTTTATGGTTGACTTTCTTGCATAATTGCCTTCCCTTTGTTAGCATTCTTGCCAGTATGTGTGTGACTTGATTCAGCAACATCACGACTCTCGATGTGATTCTTGATAGACGTAATCTCATAGTCTCTTTCTTCAATCGTCTTCATGAGCTTGTTGATCTTCTTTTCAAGCTCTGTCATTCTATCTTTACTTGTATCCATGTCAGTCACCATAACTGACATTATATTTGGGTGAGGCGCTCTTCGCTTGAGTATTCAGAGGACGAATTATGTTCGTCAATCACAAGATTTTCTTTGATTACAATTCCACCTTTTGGTGGCTTTGAAAACTGTTTCCAAATATTCTTTGCGACCTCAAAGGGTGGCATATCCTCATATGATTGGGTCTCCCTCAAGCGGTTGCAAGTATTTGGCCGCTTGTTGATGTCGCTCAAAGCTTTGGAAGTGTTGCCTTGAGATGTCATGATTTCTTTAGATGTTCTTGAAAAAGAGAAAGAGATGAAATGTAGAGATTGTTCCACTAGGCGTGCCAAACTCTTCACATGAGATATCATGAGAAATGTAATTCGTGGAATTAAACTTTGTATATTGATTTATATGGTTTTGTGGATACAATCTCTAGTATTTACTCATTTGATTCTTTCTATCACATACAAATTAAACTTAGAACTTCTTGATCTTCGATCTTCAGGAAGTTGAATTTGTACGTCGATTTGAGATTCAATCTTCTGGAATTCTAGGAAAGTTTGATCTTCCAAGTCTTCAATCTTTCAGAAGATAATGTTCTCAAGGTTGATAAAAACTTGCACGTCTTGAGAGCTTTTTGAAGTTTTGTCTTCAATTCTTCAGAGTTTCGATTCTTCCTTCAACCAAAAATCTTTAAATAAATGGCAAAGGTGGGCTTGGGCCCATTTTTTTTGTTGGTCTTGGGCCCATTCGCTTGGTGGGCTCAGGCTCGGGCCCACTTGTTTGGCGGGCTAGGGTCCATCATTTCTTTGGCTCAATTTTTTATCAGGGGCTTGAATTAGGTTGGATATGATAAAACTTTACTACCAAAATCCAATCAAATTATAATAGAAGAATAAAAGAACAAAAAATCACCTTAAAAAGGTTGGAGAATAAATCTAATAATTGAACTAACAATATGATTTGGGAAAATGATACATAGTCTGCTTACTATTAAAAATATTGAAATTAAAAAAGAATATCTCTTCGTTTGTTAACTCATCCTATCATATCTCAACCTTTTCTAATGATAGCATTCAAAAGGTGTCATCTTATTGCACTTAATCCTAGATTGTTTCTTGGAATTTTATGTTATTAAAGTTTTGTTATTGGTTAATTGGTTGGTGAAATTTAAGGATTTTGATTAATTATATATATATTTATATATAATTAAGTTTAAAGGAAGGGTAAGGTAATTATATTAAAGATAATATAATTATTAAGTATTATATATTATTTTTGGGAAGATAGATGACATGATGGGAGGAATTAATGAGGAGAGAGAATAAGGGTTCTTTGGTTTTATTTTGGAAAAAAGAAAAAGAAAATTTGATTAGGTATTTAATGAAAGGGAGAAATTTGGATAAATAATACAACTTTTAAAAATAATTATTAAAATAGTGTAGTTTTAAAAATATTTATAAAAATATCGTAGAATTTGTTTTCTCTCTTCAGTGTTTTAGGTTGAACCCAAGACATTGTTTTCTCTCTCTCTTTTTTAAATATTTTTTATGAAAATTTAAATTTTGTTATTGTAGGCTTCCAATATTCCAATATGAGAATTTGGATAAATATTTCTAAATAATTAAATAATTAGATCAAACCATATTGAAATTTCAATTCATTTATAGATTATATGTTTTATCTTTTATTCATTTGTCACTAATTTTATGAAAACTTATATTTGTGTTTTAATGATTAAAAACATGATTCTTGAATCGTTTTTTTAATAATGACCCGTAATTGAAAAAAATTAAATATAAATCAAAATATTTTATTAATAACCAAATAACATTTATTTAAAAGATAAAAGAAAATTAATGTGTTCCACAATCCAGACTTTGAACTCTATGTTGTTCTGGCTCCTCTTTATTCTCTAATTCTTGTTGGTACTCTTATTGTTTTCTTACATGTGCAAGTGCTTCATAGTATAGATATTCGTTATGTTCTCCAATGGGCACGTTTATGTCCATGCATGTAAGAAGTTGATGAACAGACATCTATGTATAAAGACGATGGACTAACCCTTGAATCATAATATCTTGTACCAATCTCAGTATCACAATATCCTGCTCCAAATGTTGGTATCATCATCATCGAACTACCATAACCAGTTTGGCTCTGTGTTTGTGTTGACACTTTTTCCACATTATGGTAAACTTCATCAAGTTTAGTTTCTTCCACTCAGACTCGTCCCCTATGAACTGGTTGAGGTACAATAGGTAGATTGTACATATTATGTATCTCCTCCATGTGTCTTTCATTATTATTACAAATATCAACGACTTGTTGTTGATCATCTACAACATCACAAAGTCTTGTGTTCCTCGATCTTTGTGAATTGTAAAAAGAAATTAGAAATATTTAATTGAGTAAATAATTTAAGTAATTATATAATATTTAAATATGTACCAGATGACCTACAATTGCTCCTAATCAAGTGGTTTAGAGCCTCTTAATATTATTATGCCAGCGGATGTATTCTTGAGTCACATCCATATCAAATTGTTGAATCGAAACTCCTATCGCCATAAATCTTCTACGAGATCGTCATCACACTATCAAATGTGCAACCTTGTCTGACCAATATGTAACTCTCAAGTCAGTGTCATGCAAAAGTAGCTTAACATTGCATTCTTATGGGATATTTTATTTAAGACTAAATTGTCTGAGCACCCTATCAGTATGATGTCACTCACCAATATGAAAACATATGAAAGTATTGATGGTCCGCCATATATCTAGACTGCTCTTACAAAAATTTGGCAAATTATCAATTAAATTTTTATAACGCTCCCAAATAATCAAAAACATCATGCATTACATTAAAAATAAATAAATTTATGTATATTAATGTATAAAGAAATTGAAATTTCAACATTGACGTACCTGATCACGCTAAAAAAGGTCGAACATGTACCTATACTGACTAGCTACATGAGTAGCTAATCTTGTTCCACAAAATTGATCTCTCCATTTGTATTAACAAACTAATATTTTAGATTTTAAATTAATTATATCACGCAGTATTAAACTATTGTTTGATCTAAATTAAAATAAATAGCATACCATAAACTATGTGCTCGTTTAAGTAGTAGATGATCATTCGCATGTCTAAGTTGTGGAGCTGTTGTGGGAAATCGATCCCAAACCCATATTTAAAGAACTATCAATGAACCAACAATTTTACGAACATCTTGCTTCAATGCTCTACATAAAGATTTAATTTAACTTTAATTTAAAAGTCCAATCTTTAGGATATTTTTTATAGTTATATAGATCTAATTTTTAAACTTGACTTAATATTATAGTCTCTTTCTAACATTTATATGTTTTTCAATATATATTCCTAAAATATGATAGATTTAGTAGTATAAGTCTTATAACTTAATATCATAACAATAAAATCATAGATCTAGTACTAACATGTAAAACTCTAAATAATGTAGTAATATGGATATAACATAATTTTAATATTAAAATGAAACTATAGATTTACTAATAATGTGCTTCTAATTAATAATTTTTCTATCATAACATCATATATCAATATTAGATGAAAAGAAACTTACAACTTGAATAATGATTATACTTTTTCCTCAAATTGATTATGATTCTTTCATTTTTTATATTAATCCAACCCGACTGAACTACACAATATATATATATATATATATAATGAGAAATTTTGGTATAAATTATTAAAAACATAAAAAATTATTTATTATTATTTCTTTTACTACTATCCACAAAAAGATAATAGTTATTATTATTTTTCTTTTACCTGCACGTATAAGAAGACACTAGTACAAATTTGGGTTTTAACAATACTACTAATCAAAACATTGTATCGTTAAAAATAAAAATGTGGAATTTTTTGTGACACAAGTTTCTTAACACAAATTGGGTTTTCGTGACAAACTTTTCATGTTGTTAATTAATGACAAATTTTTTGTGTCATTAAAAGATTGCCCTGATAAAAAATCAATGTTTTCCTTAATTCATACGCTTTTTTATTTTTTTAAAAAAATTAATGCAATACTAGAAAAATTGGTTTTAATGATACTACTAATCAAAACATTGTGTCATTAAAAATAAAAAAAGAGGTGGGGTGAGGTAAATTGTGTCGTTGAAAATAAATATAGCTCCAGATCATGGTTTCTTTCTATAAATACATATTTTTTTTCCCTAATTTCTCACCAATTCATCAATCCAACTCCAATTTTCACCAAAATTCTTTCTAAATTTCATTTTGATAGAACTCTTCCCTCTTCATTTTTTCACTTTTCTCCCAAAAACTTCAACAATTTTTTTTATCCAACGGAAGGGTAATCTTCTAAGAGGTAAGAGGTCAATAGGTATTTAAGTTGTTTGAGAGTTTCTTCCCTTTATTTCTACTTTTTGTTTGTGAATTAAATTTGTATCTAAAAAAACAACTTGTTTTGATTATTGTTACAAATTATCTTAATATTCCCTACATATTCTTTTATGTTTTATTTTTTTTACTAACCACTTCTTTTCAAAATTCATCAATCCAACTCCAATTTTTACCAAAATTCTTTCTAAATTTCATTTTGGCAAAACTCTTCCCTCTCCATTCTGCCATTTTTCTCCCAAAAACTCCAGCAATCTTTTTTTATCCAATGTGGAAATAATCTTCGAAGAGGTTGTAGATACAACATTTTATCCTTCATTTATTTTTATTTTTATTTACTTTTTTATTTTATTTATTTACTTTATTTTACTTTATTTTTATTTTATTTTTGAAGTTGAATTTGAATTTGAATTTGAATTTAACTTTTCTTTTTAAAAAAATGAAAATTAGTCTCCTCCTTATTTTCCATCAACTCACCCAATTTTCTCTCCCACAATTTTTTCCCTCTCCCTTTTCACGACTCTCCCACCTTGTCCACTCTCGAAATACGATCCTGCCCTCACTGCCTATAAAAACAAAGTAGGATTTTTTTGTAGAGAATATGTTAGATTGAGATCAATTGGAAGGGTTGAAAAAAGCTAAGGAAACTATTCTGTCAAATTGATCTTCAAAGATAACTAGAATTATTTATTATCTAGAATTATTTTTCTTAAAAATATTTCATTTACGGGTCATTAGTAAAAAACGGTTCAACAATCATATTTTTTAATAATTAAAAACATACAATTATAAATTTTCATATAATTATAGATTTTCATAAAATTAGTGACAAATGAATGGAAGATAAAATCTATAAAAGAATTGAAATTTCAATATGCTTTGATTTAAAAGGAAAAAATCTCTAATTATTTAAAAATATCCAAATTTCTCATTCTCATATTTGAAGGAGGAAGACAATAACCAAATTTAAATTTTCACAAAAGTATTAAAAAAATAAAAGCAAGATCAACTGGAGAGCGACCAAGTAAAGAGAAAGGCAATAACTAAATTTGTGAAAATGTATTTAAAAAAAAAATAAAAGAAAAACAATGTCGGGTTCAAACCAAGGCATTGGAGAGAGAAAGCAAGGCCTAGGGTTAGAGAGAAGAAAAAATATTTTTAAAACTATTTAAAACTACAATATTATAATAAATATTTTTAAAACTACCATAAATTTCTATATATTTATTTCTTTTATAATATTTAAATAAAAGCTCCAAGAGAGAAGGTGTGTTTGGTTTTATTTTGAAAAGAATGAGGAAAAAAGGAAAATTAAAAATTAAAATAATAATAATAATTTTTATTTAAATAAGACCCTCATGAAGTGTGCCAATCACTTTTCATTCATCTTCTTCCTCATGTCAAAACCCTAGTCGCCACCCGCTCCTTCTCCGATCACTACCGCTAGCATTACTAATCATCGTGCTTTTCCATCAAACCTAATCGTGAACCTAAGTTCTTCCTCTATGTTGTGCGTTTCGAGCTGAAATGAACTGAGATCGAAGTTCGATCGTGATGTCCCTCCACCGCTGCATGCTGTTGGCCGCGTCTACCTCCTCTCATCTCTTCTTGACTATTCTTTGCAAGTTGTCGTCACAAGCCACCTGTCTTTGTTTGACCATTCTCCATCCGAGCCGTCTCCGAGCCATTCTTAAGCCACCCGAGCCACCTTCGCAAGCAAGCCAAGCCATATTTCCTTCCATTTTTGCAAGTCGCGTCCAAGTCATAAGCTGAGTTACCTCTATGCTTGAGTCGCATGCCCTTCACCCTCTCCTAGCCGAGCCATCTTTCTGTTTTATGTAAGCCATCTTCATGTGCTTAAGCCATCTTCCTATTTCGTTGAGTTTTACGGGATTTTGGCATGCTCATCAAGTATTAATTTTGGACTCTAAATAATTTAATTTTAGATTTAAGTTGGATTATATTTTTTCATGAAGGATTGGTTAGATCTAATTGGAAAAACTGAGAGCTGTGATTTTTTCCAAATTAAGGATAATTTGGATTCAACCTCAACTTTGAGTAAGTTGAATTAAATAAATTTTTGGGTTATAAGCAACTGTTAGATTATTGAACTTAGTTTTTTTTTTCCTTACTGTTTGGGCCTATTATTTAGAAAGCTTGACTGTTATTGTTAGGAATACTTTTTGGTTAAGCTAATCTCAAGGTAAGAGATTCTCCTACTAGACATTCGTACTGAAGTTGAGCTTGAATGTAATTTCTCTGTAATGCATTGATGTAGCTAAGATGCATAATGTATTGATGACATATGTTGATGGTTGATATTATGTTGATGATGATGATGATGATTGATTTACATTGATGATGATGCATGATATATTGATCACATGATTAAGGACGTTATGATTAATATTCATGCCATGTTTATGATGTTATAATATGCTACATGCTATAGATAAGATGTTCTGTTAACTTTATCTACTAGGATCGTATCGATATGGGTGTCCCTCGGGATCATCACTTTTTATGAGTGTGTGGTCCGACGAGATCACCAATAATCTGTCATGAGATGTTATGTATATAAGTGGTCTGACGGGGTCACTTATAGCCCGATTGTCTTAAGTGTTCCTCTGGGTTCACTAAAGACCAGTTTGTCCTGGTGTTCCTTCGAGTTCACTAAAGATCAAATGTGTTCCTACAGGATTATTAGATTGCGTGTGTTTGGGAGCGCGCCAGTTTAGAGGTACTTATTTATAGGACCTTAATGGAAAGTTAACAGACACCTAACGGAACTAGTAGTAGGTCTTTTACTGAATATACGTTTATACTCACTTTTTCTATGTTTAATTTTTTAGGCAAAGATAGTGGTAGATATAGAGGGAAGCTGGCGAATGACAATAAGTGACCGTGACTTACCATAGGAAAACTTTTTGCTTCCGCTTTTTGTTTTTTCTTTTTGCTTTATCATTTTGACTTTTAGTATTTTTGTATGATTACATTTATCAAACTCATGAGTTATTTCTATGATTATTTTTCTTTAAAATTAGATTAAGCCCGAACTAGGATTTTATTTTTTTCTAGATTTTATTTTCACATACTTTTATTTATTTATAATTATAATGAGTATTTGAGGTTTTTAATGAAATTTAGTATTATTTTCCATTTTGTTAAGAAAGTTTGTATTTTCTTTTAGTAGTAATGACCTCAATTTAGTATAAAGAGTTAGGTCATTACAGTAACTACCCTTTTTTAGCAAATTATAGAACACATTTGTGCTCTATGTTGTGGTTTCACCTTGCACTCGAAAGAAATGTAGCACTGTGGCACTTTGACAACTTTATAAATATAAAGTTTTTACGAATTTAGGTCATGTTTTACCGATGTCACTCGTTTTTCTTGAGTACTTCTCTCTTCTCTTTTGTTCTTGGTCCTTGAATGTATCAAAATTCATCCCCATTAATTGGTATGTCGGTTATTGGCTAAGGTAACTCTTTCTAGCTTGGATTTTAAGATTTTTCTCTAATTTGATGTCCTTGTGAGATTTTGAACCGAACATTCATGTATTAGCTTGATTCAATTATGTTTAATGGATTATGATTATATTATTGAAAGCTTTTGGATTTTATAATTGATTGTTTGATAGTGACATAATCTTATGTTAATCACTAGAAGTGGTAGATTAAGGGTGTGTTTGGATTGGTTTTTGAAGTGTTTAATTTTTAAAATAATTTATTTTAAGATAAATTGAGGTGTTTGTCATTCATTTAAAATAATTTTTGGAAAAATGAGATTATGAAATAAATCATTTTAGAGAAAACACAATGCAACCAAATTTTAGAATAAATTTTTATTTTATGTTTAATGAGAAATCCCTTCCAAATATCTATTTTTCTTCCTTTATTTTTTTAATTCCTTTTTACTATCTATTTTTTACTCCGTCGTTTTTTTGTTTTTTTTTTCTATTTTTAAATACTTTGAATATTTTTTTTCAATGTATATGAACACACATTTAAATATAAAGATTAGCAAATGTTTCTCTCTCGATCAAATTTACTTCGACTTAACATCTGTGAAAGAAATCATGAGAATGTCAATGAAGAACATGATCGTTTGATTCGTGAAATAAAGATGAATGAAGAACGTGATCGAATTGCACATCTTTTTGTCTAATTGATATTATATTGTCTCGAAATAAAATTATTTATCTTATTTATATTTTGTTGATAGAAATCAAAATTTATTTTATGATTATATATTTACATTTCAAGATGTTTGTGCTTTTAAAATTGATTTTTTAAAAAAAAAAATAATACAAAAAAATAAATTAATGTTTAGTTTCAAGTAACTAAAAATTTAATAATTTCAAAATAACGTACAATTAATTTTAAAATATATTTATGAAAAAAGATTCAAAATGTGTGCTTTTTATGAAATTTGTTCATAAATATGAACTAAAGCAAACACAATTTTGTATATAAACATAATTTTGTATATAAACATTTATAAAGAGGTATATAACAGAACAAACCAGCTGCCTTTTCCAAATCCAAACAAATACTAATTAAAATATGTGATGAGAATTTCATGAACAAGTATATTGAATAGATAAAATCCTGTAACAACCGAAGCTAGGATTTCTTCATAGATTGTCTGAACTGTACTTGTTTAGTTATTTTTCTGCATTTATTTTATTGCACTAATTTGACATAAAAACAACCTCCCATCAGTTACATCCGGTTTACACTAATCAATTGAGAAATTCACATGTTCCCTAAGTATTCAATCCACGTGTTTTCTGGATATTCGATCTTTGACACTAAAACTAGCTCATTATGGTAGGTTCAATAAATTATTGTATTTAAGTTAAGTGTGCTTTACTTGAACATTTACATGAGTGAGGATAAAGCATGCTTTTCATGACTTGAACATTTACATGAGTGAGGATAAAGCATGTTTTTCATGATCCTCACCTCAATACATAGAAAGATCAAAGGTTTTGGACCTACGCTTAAATATTTGTTAACAATAACTAACATTTAAAAACAAAAACAACCATATAAGCCTTATGGTAAAGGGAAAGTAAGAATCTAAACTCCCCATTTTGCTCCCCTTTATATATGTAGAAGAGATTCAAAATTTTATCTGAAAAAATACATCTGAGGGGGGACACGTGCCACTTGCTTCTTTATAGATTGCCATGGTAGTACCTACTTTATTATCATTGTAATTAGCAATTTTTTATTATTTCTAGTCAATGTTTTTATTTAAATTATCGAGAAAATTTAGAAAATTGAACCAAATACAAAAATTAAAATTTAGTTCCATCGAAATAAGATATTGTATGAATAAGCATTACTATGTTTTGTATCGAACGACTTTTCAAAATCATCATTACATATGTTAAATTTTGCGGTAAATGTACATCCAAGTTTGGAATTTAGAAAACATCATATGATAATCACAAAAGTCAATTATTTTAATTTAAAATTTAGAAACTATTGAATATAATATACAATTAGTAGAATATAATATAAAATTAATTAAAATATTAGCCTAGAAGTACAAACTCAACACATAAACTAGATCACTAGTACACATGAGAAGTCTTTATTATTATGTTTTAACACGAACAACGAGAAAGTAATAAACATTTTCAATCTACCGTGAGATAAGTTTGAACGTCCTCTTATAGTTCATTCTTAAAACCTTCACCAAAACCAACATATATTATTATTTTCAGAAGTGGGCTTGAAAAGCTTCAAACTGGGGTTGGAGGGGTGCGCCAGGCCCATGCAGTAGTGCAACGCAAGGGCGACACTCGAAGGCCCCAATAGCAAGCTATTGTGGTGGACCTTCCACCTAGAAAAATAAATTTAATATCATGTGGACCGATGGTCCACGTATCAGATATTAAACTGATAAGAACAGATACTACACTTGATCTTAGCCAAAAGGCCGAGAAAGGTATGAATTGCTCAACATCACTCCACCGCTTTTATATCCATTGTGTTGTACAACCTTTCTTGACCCAACCGATGTGGGACAGTGACCTGAGTCCTTTCCCCTAAATAAGAAAATTAAACGATCTATTGTTCTTCATTTTTCTTCTATTTATTTATTTGCTACGTTATATTTTTCTTTTGTGTTTGTTTGATGTATTCGGATTTCGGAATCGTGAGGTTGGACTATACCCATCATAATTTCTCATAACATTTCTTTTTTAACTTTAGTCTCCATCATTAGCTAATTTATTTTAGTCTTTTATTATTTCTAACTCTTTTCCTCACTGAATCCAAAACTATTTACTTTATAGATTTTGGCAAAATGATTGTAAACGATAAAATTATTAAAGATATAGTAAATTCTTTTACTCCATCAATGATAAATATTATTAGTGTCTATATATAAACAATGTCTATCATCGATTCTAAAATAATCTTTTTTTATTTTTATTTTTGGTTTCTTAGTTACAAAAGTAAAAAATAGGTTCAACTCTTATCTTTTACTTTTGTTTTTTAATATTATAAAAAAAACTAATAGGGTAACAATCCAACTTTTTAACTTAAACTTAGGTCATTACTTAAATAAACATACTAATTTCAAAACCAAAATACAAAATTTAAATAATTTATATTAAAGAATAAATATAAACAACTCACGAAGAATTTCAGATGTTCAGAAAAAATAAATTTAAAAATAAAATCACCAAAGAAAATGAGTTTTTCACCGCCCAATTAAAACATAAAAGAAACCAGGAGTATGAAACAAAATTTTCTATCGATATGCTATCATTCTAAAGCATCAAATTGAAAATAGTAGAAGAAGTCGTTGGGTCCCTCTTGTCACTTGCCAACTTGCCTTTACCTTTGCCTAAAAAATTAAACGGTGATTATTAAAAAAGTCACTAAGGGACCCAATACTAGTCTCACTAGGTGAACCGTTAGCTTTCTATTAAGCTTATATCTTGAGTCATATCAGTCTTATGGTCCCGTAGGAGAATCTAAGGGTACAACTATCAGTCAAAACATATCCAATAGTCTAAAGGTGATGATCCTGTCGGACACACTGTATACAAGTATACTAAGGGTACATCTATCAGTCAAAACACAACCAACAATTTAAAGGTGGTGATCCCGTAGGAACACTATACATACAGGTATACTAGCCTAATAGCTAAAGCTAACAATTAGCATCAGTCTAATTCAGTTAATCTTAGTCCAAATAGTCATAAAAATATCATGCATAATTCATCCGATAAACTAATATTTACATAATCGACATACTTTAGATTTCACAAGGTAAATCACAATTAATTCCTTTCATGCTATCAACTACAATTTATCCAGGTTCATTCAACTCGACACATATTCTTTTCATTACTTTTTTATCCAATTTAATCAAACTTAACAGATATTCATGTCATTGCAGTTTAATCCAATTCATTCCAACTCAATACATATTCATGGAATTGCAATTTAATCCAATTAGTTATCTGAATGTATAATCATTCTTATCGTTAAGTGTTCGATAGTAAATCTCTTACCTCAAACTTAGAGCTTAATTCCCTAAACATAATGAATTTAAATCTTAATAAACCTTCAGATGTTAAGAAAGTCCCAATTTTTAACCTAAGATAAATTGGGTATTCCAAAAACTCAAACCAACCACCAGATCGAACAAAACTCACCCAACCCAACCTACTAGTGAGTGCCAATGGCAGATAGCAGGGGGAGACTAACAACGGGTTGTTGGACGAAGGTTGGCGGTGGGCGCAGACAGTGCTAGCGATTGGAAAAACTGAAGTGAATAGAGGTCATGGTGGTGACTCCTTGGGAGAAAAGATGTGAAAATATTTTATTTTCTCTTTTTACTTTTAGATTTCACGTTTTGTGACCAAACACATAAAAAAAACTAAAAAATAATAATAATCATCATTGTTATTTTGGTTAATTTGCATAAATTTAACAAAATCAAAAAATATTTACGGTCCGTGTAACAAAAATTTAAAGTCTAAGCCACCATTGTTTTCTCATAAATTCCATATTTGCTCTTTGTTGTTTTTGAATATTGTAGGAACATTCTTCACTTCACTTCTTTTTCTTCTTTTTTGCGATTTATTTTTCTCCTTTTCATATTAATTAAATTATTTTTATTATTACGTTTTCTTCTTCTTATTCCCACTTCTTCTTGTTTGCAATTTCTTCATTTTCTGAATTTCTTCTTTCTTCTTCATCTCGCATCTTCTTTTTTCTTCTTGGTAAAAGATCTAAATAATAATAGTACATGATCTAAACAATCATGTACCAATATCTAAACAACCAATTATTTATCCCAGATAGATAAAAATGGACCACTATCATTTATAGATCGTTTAGATTTTGTACAAGATTATTTAAACTAGGTATAAGATTATTGTTTAGATTGAGTATAAGGGTACAAGATCGTTCATACTAGATACGATGGTACAAGATTGTTTAGATTTGGTACAAGGGTATAAAATCATGTAGCAAGATCGTTTAGATTTGATACAAGATCGTTTAAACTAGGTACTACAAAGGTACAAAATCATTTGATTTGATACAATGATATAAGATCGTTGAGACAGGGGTACAAAATGTTCTCAATCATGTTTTCACACGTGTGTGACCGATTCATTACTGGGTATTTTCGTCGTTAATTCCATCTTTTCCCATCCAATCAACGAATACAAACCCTCTCTCCTCTTATTAAATATACTTTTTCCAATATACTTTTTCCACATTAATCACACACACACACACACGCACACGCACACGCACACGCACACGCACACGCACACGCACACACGCGCACGCGCACGCACACGCGCACACGCGCACGCGCACGCACACGCACACGCACACGCACACGCACACGCACACGCACACGCGCACGCGCACACACACACACACACACACACACACACACACGGAGTTCCATAGAATTTACACACACACACATGGAGTTCCATAGAATTTACACTTGATTTTACTGTAAAGTGTAAGTATTTTGTCAAATTTTTTATTTTTAATAATTTTCCTTTAATTTAATTAATCAAGTTACACCAAAGATTTTCCTTAATCTTCCGATTTAAACTAAATTAATACCCATAATAATTAAATCTAAGTAATTTAAAAATATTAAATTAAAAATTACCTTGAAATTTTTTTGGTGTTACAAATAGATTATTTCAATGGGTTTGTAATGTAATCTGAAACTCGTAATTGGATTGAGTCTGAATTGTAATACAAAACTCATTCAATATTTTAGTTCATAAGAAGGAGGCAGTCAGAATATTAGGAGCTTGGTGTTTTAGAGCTTGATAATATTTCGCGATGTGCTTTGCATTACAACTTGGAAGTCTATTTATAAACCCCGAATTTCAATGACAATTGAAACAGGAAAAATTAAGGGATAAGATTGAATCAAACAAGATAAGATAAGACAAGACCCCTTATCTAATAAGATTTTAAAAAGAAGATAAGATTGAATCAGATAGAACAGGACCCCTTATCTGTTAAGATTCTCGTTGATCTTAAAATACTAAAAACCTAAATTAATTTATACAAGTAAGAAAATAATAAACAATGGATAAAAATCCATCTTCGTACTAAACTAAAATGTGGAATTTCTTCCACTTAATAAACAATCTTCATAATTACACTACTTTAATTATCGTACATATTTAATAACTAAAATATTTATTATTCTCATATATTTATTATTAACATTATTGTTAGCTTTACAATAAGTAGGAAGATATATGTCAAATTACAGATTTGTCAGTCTTTGATCTATGGAGAAATTGGAGCCTTTTTCCATATTTGTTGTCCTTTCTTGCAAATAAATCATGTATACCATTAATCGTATTCCTTACGGCAGATTACTAACTGACCAACAGACTCACCGGGTTTCATCATTGCTACTTACGACCGGGACCATCAAACGCAGTCGAACACTCCATGAAATACACAATTTCATTTTAGCTCTTGGACTTGGTCTTTATTGACGCTTGTTGTCTTCAATATTTTCTTGGATTTCTGGATGACAGAACAATATTTACAGAGTAAACTATAATATTTATAAGTTTTGCTCATCAATTACACTAGAGATAAGAATGTACATTACATCTTTTGTTTAATAATATATGAATATGTACATAAAGCTAATAAAATAATTTTGAATAGAAATCTTCTTTTAGAAGACTCTATATTGAACCTATTTTTCTTTTGAAACAGGTTTTTGGATTCGGAACTCACATAGGTTGGAGTCGAGAAATGGATCGTCCAAATCGTATTCTGGATCTACTTGCTCTTTGTCTTCATGTATGGAAGAAGATGTTGACTTTGAAGATGAAGAAGCATTTACTGCTTTTGATAATAATCTTTGGAAATCTGCATCAGTTGTGGCTTAAGCGAGCGCTACAAGAAGCTTTGATTTGACATTTAAGAACTCAACGTTCTTTCTTTGATCAAGGTCTATGATAGGATTATAGACAACGATAGGTTTTTAAAATAGGATTTGATCTTGGATCTTGACATAAACCGTTTATCGGGGATGACAGTCTGAGAATAAATTGTAGGAGAAGTAGAAGACTCCCTATTGGATAAAGGAGAGGTATGAGGCCTCATTTGAACGACTCTGCCAGAAGGACGAATGAGATTGGTCGAAGTCCTAGTACTATTGACTCCATGGGAGATCCAATCTGTATGTCGGACAATCTTGATCTAGATCGGGTTATCGTGGTAAACCCTAAATCCATTGCATATTGATATGTACTTATAAGTGAGGGTGTAGAGTTAGAAGAAGAAGATGGACGGTTGCCCTTTGAAGAGGTAGAGTTTGTTCTTCCTCTGGCACTTCCCTTTTCCGAACTCATTTTCTTTCGAGAGAGAGTTTTTAGAAAGGAGAGAGAGTTTTGGAGTCAGAAACTGCTTTGATAGATAATCAGCTAGGGGTTTTTGTTCTCCTTTTATAGGCACAATCTCAAAATCAAAGCAAGACAATATAGCTTTCCATCTGGCAAAATTTTGTTTTGAGACAAGATTTTTTATATCTTTTTCTAACAAAAATTTTGAGGCTCTAGAATCAGTTTTGATAATGAATTTTTTATTAATTAAGTCTCCTTGGAATTATTGAACACAAATAACTATTGCAAGTAATTCTTTTTTCACTATTAAGTAATTTTTTTGTGTATCGTTCCAAATTCCTGAATGGAATAGGATTATTGATTCGGTCTTATCTACACACTGTTTTAGAATTCCTCCATATCCGATATCAGAGGCATCAGTTTCAACGATAAGATTTACTTTTGAATTAATTAGACTAAGGCAAGGGATTGATTTGACTAAAGATTTAATTTTTCGAACAGTTTGGGTATGTTTGTTAGACCATGGTTTTGGATTTTTCTTTAACCTTTAGTATAGTGGTTTGCAAATGGGCCTGATGTTTTAAATAAAATCAGATATATAATTTAACAGCCTAAAAACCTTTGAAGTTGGGTTTTATCTAGGATTTGGTCAGGAAAATTTGAAGCAAACTCAATTGACTTGTGAATGGGCTTCATTTTTCCTATGTAACGCCCAACATTTCTTTCGGTTTGCCTTTGTTATTTTGACCACTAATAATATTAATACTAAGTGTGGTTAATATTATCCTTATTAAACTAAAGTTGTTTCCTTTTTTATAAACTATTGAAGTTAGGGGTAAATTAGTAAATCAATGGAGTGGCAAATTAATTAATGGCCTTGGAAAGGGTCAAGGGTGGTTTAATTAAGGGGAGAGAAAAGAGGGTTTTAGGGATTTCTTTTATTATTTTTTTTATTATTATTATTTCTTTTAAAAAGAGGCATTGGGAATTGAAAAGACTCATCATCTCCCCAAAGAAGAAAAAAAAAAAAAAACCCTAGCCGCCGCCGCCGCACGCCAGCTGCAAAAATAACCCTCGGAGCCGGCCGTAGTAGAGCCGAACCACCATCCCAGCCGCGCCGCGTCTGCAAGCCGAATCCGGAGCCGCTCCTCATCCGCGCAGCCGAGCGCCGTATCTGCAGCCAGCCACGCCGCGCCGCGTAGATCCGACGCAGCGCAGCCGTCTCTCGCACGCCGAAGCCGAGTCGAAGCCACCTTCGCGCGTCCGCAGCCAACCCGTCAACCAGCCGAGTCGCGCCGCTTCGATCCGACGCAAGCGCAGTCGAAACGCCAGTCTGTAGCCGTCGCCGAGCGAAGCCGCGGTAGCCGGACCACCAGCAGCCGCCGCGCCACCCGAAATCCGGAAGCCGAAGCCTCGCGCGCAAAGGTCCGACCGAAGACCCGCCCCGCGACCCGAACCGACGCGCGCTACCTTCCGAGAACCCGACCCACGCCCGCGTGCATCCGTGCGTGAGCCGCGTCCGCGTGTGAAGCCGCGCCGCGCGCTTCTGTGTAGCCGAGCCGCGTCTCCCCCCTGTTGCAAGCCGAGCCGCAAGCGCGTTTCCGCGAAGCCGAGCCGCATCTCCTCCCTGTTGCAAGCGAGCCGCCCGCGTAGCTTCCTGTACCGAGCCGAGCCGCGTCTGCCCAAGCCGAGCCGGTCCTGTTTTCTTCCAGCCGAGCCGCCAGGACTAATTTGGCTCCATCCACCTAAATTTTGGTAATCTAATTAATTATTGTGGTTTTTCCGGTAAGACTCCATGCTCGGACGTTAGTTAAATTAATTTGGGTCTAAATTAAATTATTTTCCTCAAGGGACGCCTTGGATCAAGAAATTGCTGCAGCGCGGGATTTCTTCAGTAGGGGCTCGAGCACTGCAACCTCCTTCTAGGGTAAGTTATTTCAATTGAGTCTTGAACCGTTAGTCGTTGGCGACCTATTTACGAATTTTGACTTATTAAACAGTTAGGACTTCGTCGCTTGGAAAGCGCACTGCCTCGCGGTTAGGACTCGACAAGTAGATCTCCAGGTAAGAGATTCTACTACTAGCCTCATGTTTAGAAGTATGAGACTGTGTATGCCCCAATGTTGCATGTTGAGAATTAGATAGTACGAGGCCTGAAATAAATGTTAGTATGATGCAAATGACGAGATAGTTATATTATAGCCTGTTATGTGTGGCAAGAGCTGTCATGGCTACGACGAATGTCGGGATGGACAGTGTAGAGATGATTTATGTGACATGTTATATGTGGATGCCATGTGTATGTATACTGCAATTAGGGTACCTGTTAGCTTAGTCTGTTAGAGTCGTACCTGCATGGGTGTCCTTCGGGATCACCACCTATTGAGGACTGTGCGGTCCGACGGGACGCCAGTCTAGCATGGATATAGACATGACTCGAGTGACTCGACGGGGTCCTCGCATCCCGACTGTCCTAGGTGTCCCCCGGGGCACCGAAGACCAGAGTTACGTTCCTACGGGAGCGCATGATTGCACGTGTTCGGGAACGTGCCAGAGATTGGGTACCAGTTATCAGGACTCTAACAGGAAGTTAACAGGCACCTAGTGGGACTAGTAGTGGGTCCCTTACTGAGTATTTTTATACTCATTCTCTTCATTTTATGTTTTCAGGTAGAGGACGGGCAAGGGCAAGGGCAAGCTGGCGAGCGACCCGAAGTGAGACCGTGGGGGGCCATAGGGACTACCGCTTCCGCTTATTCTTATTTCAGATTTTAGCATTTGAGTTTGAGTACTTTTCATTTCTCACTATCTTTTATGTAGATAGGGCCCGAGTAGGACTTCAGAACGCTTTTACATTTTTTGCATGACTACCTTGTTTATGTTTTTATAAATGAATTTCTTGAACCGTATGCTTTTAATAAAATTTTTCGACTTAAACCACTTGTTCTATATTTAGTAATGACTTCGATTCAGTATAAGGAGTTGGGTCGTTACAGTTGGTATCAGAGCACAGTGTTTTAGGTTCTGTAGACTGACCTACGATGTAAGTCATTTTGTTTTGGTTTTACTTCACCCTATGGCTATACGGTCCTTCGGCACTCGCCAGGTATGTCTAAAGCCTTGCTAATGTTAAGATTACAATTTTGCCTGAATAGTCTAAGACCTAGATATAGGGTGTTAAGTTCTTGTGGTGAAAAGTTTGTTGGTGAATTTTAGGGAGAATGCCGCCACGTAGGGGTGCACGCCGAGGAGGTGGTAGGGGAGGCAGAGGAGCCGGTCGTGGCCAGCCGGAGGCGCCACCTGTTGCACCGGCAGTCGACCCAAACGCACCGGTCACCCAGGCGGATCTCGCCGCGATGGAGCAGCGTTATCAGGACATGCTGCAAGCTGCTTTGGCGCCTTTCCTTGCCGCCCAGCAGAACCAGGCCGCCCCTGTTCAGGCCCAGGCCGCCCCTGCTCAGGCCCAGGCCGCCCCTGTTCAGGCTCAGGCCGTCGCTCCTCCAGCCCCTGAGGAAGCTCAACCAGTACCAGTTCAACTGTCGGCCGAGGCGAAACACTTACGGGATTTCAGGAAGTATAATCCCAAGACCTTTGACGGATCCATGGACAACCCCACAAAGGCCCAAATGTGGTTGACGTCCATAGAGACTATTTTCCGGTACATGAAGTGCCCAGAAGACCAGAAGGTGCAGTGTGCAGTCTTCTTCTTGGAGGACAGGGGCACCGCCTGGTGGGAGACCGCGGAGAGAATGCTGGGGGGCGATGTAAGCAAAATAACTTGGGAGCAGTTCAAGGAGAACTTCTATGCTAAGTTTTTCTCCGCCAATGTGAAGCACGCCAAGCTGCAAGAGTTCCTAAACTTGGAGCAAGGCGACATGACGGTGGAGCAGTACGACGCCGAGTTCGATATGCTGTCCCGCTTTGCTCCCGATATGGTAAGGGATGAGGCTGCCAGGACGGAGAAATTCGTTAGAGGACTCAGGCTAGACCTTCAGGGCATTGTCAGAGCCCTCCGCCCAGCCACGCATGCTGATGCACTACGTATAGCACTGGATTTGAGCCTGCCTGAGAGAGCCGATGCGTCTAAGACTGCCGGCAGAGGGTCAGCCTTGGGACAGAAGAGAAAGGTTGAGACGCAGCCTGACGTAGCACCGCAGCGAACACTGAGGTCAGGAGGTGTCTTCCAGAGACACCGACGGGAGCTTGCAGCAGCCGGGAGGACTCTGAGAGAGCTACCCGCTTGTACTACCTGCGGGAGAGTCCACGGAGGTCGTTGCTTGGCTGGAAGTGGAGTCTGCTTCAGATGTAGACAGCCGGGGCACACTGCTGATGTGTGTCCTCGGAAACCCTTTGAGACGACACCGCCCCAGCCTTCTGCGGCCCAGCAGGGGAGAGTTTTCGCCACTACCCGGCAGAAGGCCGAGCGAGCTGGCACTGTGGTGACAGGTACGCTCCCAATTTTGGGGCATTATGCTTTTGTGCTATTTGACTCTGGGTCATCCCACTCGTTTATATCCTCCGTTTTCGTTCAGCATGTGGGTTTGGAGGTAGAGCCTTTGGGTAGTGTTTTGTCGGTTTCTACTCCATCTGGGGAGGTCCTGTTGTCCAAAGAACAAATAAAGGCATGTCGGGTAGAGATAGCGAATCGCATGTTAGACGTGACCTTACTAGTGTTAGACATGCAGGACTTTGACGTGATACTAGGCATGGATTGGCTGTCAGCCAACCATGCAAATATAGACTGTTTTGGCAAGGAAGTTGTCTTTAACCCTCCCTCCGAGGCTAGCTTCAAATTCAGGGGGGCAGGCATGGTATGTATACCCAAGGTCATCTCAGCCATGAAGGCTAGTAAACTACTCAGCCAGGGTACTTGGGGCATCTTGGCAAGCGTAGTGGATATTAGAGAGCCAGAAGTTTCCCTATCTTCTGAACCAGTGGTAAGAGAGTACCCCGACGTTTTCCCAGACGAACTTCCAGGACTTCCGCCTCCCAGAGAAGTAGACTTCGCTATCGAGTTAGAGCCGGGCACTGCCCCAATCTCGAGGGCCCCTTACAGAATGGCTCCAGCCGAGCTAAAGGAGTTGAAGGTCCAGTTACAGGAGTTGCTGGACAAAGGCTTCATCCGGCCCAGTGTGTCGCCTTGGGGAGCCCCAGTATTGTTCGTGAAGAAGAAGGATGGGTCGATGCGCCTTTGTATTGACTACCGAGAGCTGAACAAGGTGACAGTCAAAAACCGCTACCTCTTGCCCAGGATTGATGACCTGTTCGATCAGTTGCAGGGAGCCACCGTCTTTTCCAAGATCGACCTGCGATCAGGCTATCACCAGTTAAGGATTAGGGACGGTGACATTCCCAAGACGGCTTTTCGATCGAGGTACGGACATTACGAATTCGTTGTGATGTCTTTCGGCTTGACTAACGCCCCTGCAGTATTCATGGATCTGATGAACAGGGTGTTTAAGGAGTTTCTAGACTCGTTCGTCATAGTCTTCATTGACGACATCCTCATTTACTCAAAAACTGAGGCGGAGCACGAGGAGCACCTACACCAGGTTTTGGAGACCCTTCGAGCCAACAAGTTGTATGCCAAGTTCTCCAAGTGTGAATTCTGGTTAAGGAAGGTGACGTTTCTTGGCCACGTGGTTTCTAGTGAGGGAGTTTCAGTAGATCCCGCAAAGATTGAAGTAGTGACCAACTGGACCCGACCGTCCACGGTTAGTGAAATTCGAAGTTTTCTGGGCTTGGCAGGTTACTACAGGAGGTTCGTGGAAGACTTCTCACGTATAGCCAGCCCGTTGACCCAGTTGACCAGGAAGGGAACCCCTTTTGTCTGGAGCCCAGCATGCGAGAGGAGCTTTCAGGAGCTCAAACAGAAGCTAGTGACTGCACCGGTCCTGACAGTGCCGGATGGTTCGGGAAACTTTGTAATCTATAGTGACGCCTCCAAGAAGGGACTGGGCTGTGTTCTGATGCAGCAGGGTAAGGTAGTTGCTTATGCCTCCCGCCAGTTGAAGATCCATGAGCAGAACTACCCTACCCATGACTTGGAGTTGGCAGCTGTAGTCTTTGCACTGAAGATATGGAGGCACTATCTGTACGGTGAGAAGATTCAGATTTACACCGACCATAAGAGCCTGAAGTACTTCTTCACCCAGAAGGAGTTGAACATGAGGCAGAGGAGGTGGCTTGAGTTGGTGAAAGACTACGACTGCGAGATCCTATACCACCCAGGTAAAGCAAATGTAGTGGCTGATGCGCTGAGTAGGAAAGTTGCACATTCAGCAGCGCTAATCACCAAGCAGACCCCCTTACTCAGGGACTTTGAGAGGGCGGAGATTGCAGTCTCAGTAGGTGAGGTTACCGCACAGTTGGCTCAGTTGACAGTTCAGCCAACCTTGAGGCAAAAGATCATTGCTGCTCAGCTGAATGATCCTTACTTGGCAGAGAAGCGTCGCGTGGTAGAGACAGAGCAAGGTGAAGACTTCTCCATATCCTCTGACGGTGGCCTTATGTTTGAGGGACGCCTGTGTGTGCCGGAAGACAGCGCAGTTAAGACGGAGCTTTTGACTGAGGCCCACAGTTCCCCGTTCACCATGCACCCTGGGAGTACGAAGATGTACCAGGACTTAAGGAGTGTCTATTGGTGGAGGGGCATGAAGAGGGATGTGGCAGACTTTGTCAGCAGATGCTTGGTGTGCCAGCAGGTGAAGGCACCTAGGCAGCATCCAGCAGGGTTGTTGCAACCCTTGAGTGTGCCAGGGTGGAAGTGGGAGAGTGTGTCGATGGATTTTATTACGGGACTGCCCAAGACCCTAAAGGGCTACACGGTGATCTGGGTTGTGGTCGACAGACTCACGAAGTCGGCCCATTTCGTGCCAGGGAAATCCACTTACACTGCCAGTAAGTGGGGGCAGCTATATATGACAGAGATTGTGAGACTACATGGAGTACCCGTATCCATCATTTCAGACAGAGACGCCCGTTTCACATCGAAGTTCTGGAAAGGACTTCAACTTGCGTTAGGTACAAGGTTGGACTTCAGCACGGCATTCCACCCTCAGACTGATGGTCAGACAGAGAGATTGAACCAGATTTTGGAAGACATGCTGCGAGCCTGCGTACTAGAGTTTTCAGGAAGTTGGGACTCCCATCTGCATCTGATGGAGTTTGCCTATAACAACAGCTACCAGGCTACTATCGGTATGGCACCGTTCGAGGCTCTGTATGGCAAGTGCTGTAGATCCCCTGTCTGTTGGGGCGAGGTTGGAGAGCAGAGGATGCTAGGCCCCGAGCTAGTGCAGACTACCAATGCAGCCATACAGAAGATCCGAGCTCGTATGCTGACAGCACAGAGCAGACAGAAGAGTTATGCTGATGTACGACGTAAGGACCTCGAGTTTGAAGTGGGAGATATGGTCTTTCTGAAGGTTGCACCCATGAAGGGTGTTCTGAGGTTCGCGAAGAAGGGGAAGCTAAGTCCACGCTTCGTAGGGCCGTTCGAGATACTAGAGCGGATTGGCCCCGTGGCTTATCGTTTGGCGCTACCCCCATCTTTTGCTGCAGTGCACGACGTATTCCATATCTCCATGCTGAGGAAATATGTCGCAGACCCGACACATGTGGTGGACTTCGAACCACTGCAGATTAGCGAGAACTTGAGCTACGAGGAGCAGCCTGTCGAGGTCTTGGCAAGGGAGGTCAAGAAGCTTCGCAGTCGAGAAATTCCACTGGTCAAAATCCTTTGGCAGAACCATGGAGTGGAAGAGGCTACGTGGGAAAAAGAAGAGGACATGAGAGCCCAGCACCCCGAGCTGTTCGAGAATTAGAACTTTCGAGGACGAAAGTTTTTTTAGGAGGGAAGATTGTAACGCCCAACATTTCTTTCGGTTTGCCTTTGTTATTTTGACCACTAATAATATTAATACTAAGTGTGGTTAATATTATCCTTATTAAACTAAAGTTGTTTCCTTTTTTATAAACTATTGAAGTTAGGGGTAAATTAGTAAATCAATGGAGTGGCAAATTAATTAATGGCCTTGGAAAGGGTCAAGGGTGGTTTAATTAAGGGGAGAGAAAAGAGGGTTTTAGGGATTTCTTTTATTATTTTTTTTATTATTATTATTTCTTTTAAAAAGAGGCATTGGGAATTGAAAAGACTCATCATCTCCCCAAAGAAGAAAAAAAAAAAAAAACCCTAGCCGCCGCCGCCGCACGCCGCCGCACGCCACCGCACGCCAGCTGCAAAAATAACCCTCGGAGCCGGCCGTAGTAGAGCCGAACCACCATCCCAGCCGCGCCGCGTCTGCAAGCCGAATCCGGAGCCGCTCCTCATCCGCGCAGCCGAGCGCCGTATCTGCAGCCAGCCACGCCGCGCCGCGTAGATCCGACGCAGCGCAGCCGTCTCTCGCACGCCGAAGCCGAGTCGAAGCCACCTTCGCGCGTCCGCAGCCAACCCGTCAACCAGCCGAGTCGCGCCGCTTCGATCCGACGCAAGCGCAGCCGAAACGCCAGTCTGTAGCCGTCGCCGAGCGAAGCCGCGGTAGCCGGACCACCAGCAGCCGCCGCGCCACCCGAAATCCGGAAGCCGAAGCCTCGCGCGCAAAGGTCCGACCGAAGACCCGCCCCGCGACCCGAACCGACGCGCGCTACCTTCCGGAACCCGACCCACGCCCGCGTGCATCCGTGCGTGAGCCGCGTCCGCGTGTGAAGCCGCGCCGCGCGCTTCTGTGTAGCCGAGCCGCGTCTCCCCCCTGTTGCAAGCCGAGCCGCAAGCGCGTTTCCGCGAAGCCGAGCCGCATCTCCTCCCTGTTGCAAGCCGAGCCGCCCGCGTAGCTTCCTGTACCGAGCCGAGCCGCGTCTGCCCAAGCCGAGTCGGTCCTGTTTTCTTCCAGCCGAGCCGCCAGGACTAATTTGGCTCCATCCACCTAAATTTTGGTAATCTAATTAATTATTGTGGTTTTTCCGGTAAGACTCCATGCTCGGACGTTAGTTAAATTAATTTGGGTCTAAATTAAATTATTTTCCTCAAGGGACGCCTTGGATCAAGAAATTGCTGCAGCGCGGGATTTCTTCAGTAGGGGCTCGAGCACTGCAACCTCCTTCTAGGGTAAGTTATTTCAATTGAGTCTTGAACCGTTAGTCGTTGGCGACCTATTTACGAATTTTGACTTATTAAACAGTTAGGACTTCGTCGCTTGGAAAGCGCACTGCCTCGCGGTTAGGACTCGACAAGTAGATCTCCAGGTAAGAGATTCTACTACTAGCCTCATGTTTAGAAGTATGAGACTGTGTATGCCCCAATGTTGCATGTTGAGAATTAGATAGTACGAGGCCTGAAATAAATGTTAGTATGATGCAAATGACGAGATAGTTATATTATAGCCTGTTATGTGTGGCAAGAGCTGTCATGGCTACGACGAATGTCGGGATGGACAGTGTAGAGATGATTTATGTGACATGTTATATGTGGATGCCATGTGTATGTATACTGCAATTAGGGTACCTGTTAGCTTAGTCTGTTAGAGTCGTACCTGCATGGGTGTCCTTCGGGATCACCACCTATTGAGGACTGTGCGGTCCGACGGGACGCCAGTCTAGCATGGATATAGACATGACTCGAGTGACTCGACGGGGTCCTCGCATCCCGACTGTCCTAGGTGTCCCCCGGGGCACCGAAGACCAGAGTTACGTTCCTACGGGAGCGCATGATTGCACGTGTTCGGGAACGTGCCAGAGATTGGGTACCAGTTATCAGGACTCTAACAGGAAGTTAACAGGCACCTAGTGGGACTAGTAGTGGGTCCCTTACTGAGTATTTTTATACTCATTCTCTTCATTTTATGTTTTCAGGTAGAGGACGAGGCAAGGGCAAGGGCAAGCTGGCGAGCGACCCGAAGTGAGACCGTGGGGGGCCATAGGGACTACCGCTTCCGCTTATTCTTATTTCAGATTTTAGCATTTGAGTTTGAGTACTTTTCATTTCTCACTATCTTTTATGTAGATAGGGCCCGAGTAGGACTTCAGAACGCTTTTACACTTTTTGCATGACTACCTTGTTTATGTTTTTATAAATGAATTTCTTGAACCGTATGCTTTTAATAAAATTTTTCGACTTAAACCACTTGTTCTATATTTAGTAATGACTTCGATTCAGTATAAGGAGTTGGGTCGTTACATCCTAGGTGGATCTCAAAACCAAAAAATCTTATATTTGTTTCAAATAATTTGATTTTTGGTAAATAGACTACCAAACCATTTCTTTTTAATTATAATATCTATAAAAATATTGATATGTTTAAAATGTTTTTCTATGCTTGGAGAAAAGACCAAAACATAATCAATATAAACAATTATAAAATTTTGAAAATTATTAAAAATATCATTAATAATTTGAAACTCTGATGGGGCATTTTTTTTAGCCCAAAAGGCATTACATTCCATACATATTGTCTAAATGGAACATTAAAAGCAGTTTCGTATTTATCTTTTTTAGAAATTTGAATTTGCCATCATATCAAATTTTGAAAATATTTTTGCGTTTGCAATTCTTTTGAGTAAATCTTGTTTATTGGGAATTGGATATCTAATTCTATTGAAGACTGATTGGGTAAGTGGTGTAACAACGTCGTTTTTATTTTTAGTAAGTATCAGTTTTTTGTAAGCCTTTAATAAGACATTTTAATTGATTATTCTGATATGAAAAAAGAAAGTAGTTTTCTGGCTTGGTCCGCTGAATTGTATCCATAAGGTGTCTCAAATTTCTCCAACAATTTTGGTATTAGAGCAAGGTTGGAGAGAGTGAGTTGAGTGTAAAATACAATGAGAAAATATGGGCAGCAATGGCAATGCTATGGGTACAGCACAACCACTCATTCCAATCTTCAAAGGAGAAGGCTACGAGTTTTGGAGTATTCATATGAAGACTCTTCTCAGATCTCAAGACTTATGGGACTTAGTAGAACAAGGCTATGCGGATCCTGACGACGAAGACAAGTTGTGGGAAAACAAGAAGAAAGACTCGAAGGCGTTGGTGATTATTCAACAAGTAGTCCATGACAGTGTTTTTTCACGGATTGTTGCAGCAACATCGTCAAAACAATCGTGGCTGATTTTGCAAAAGGCATTTCAAGGAGATTCAAGAGTACTTGTGGTTAAATTGCAATCACTTAGACGAGACTTTGAGACCTTGACGATGAAAAATGGAGAATCAATTGCTGATTTTTTGTCACGGGCAACAACAATTATTAGTCAGATGCGAACATACGACGAGACGATTACGAATCAGACTATAGTGGAGAAAGTATTGAGAAGTTTGACTCCAAAGTTTGATCATGTTGTGGCTGCAATAGAAGAATCAAAGAATCTGTCCACTTTCACATTTATTGAATTAATAGGATCTCTTTAAGCACATGAGTCGAGAATCAATAGATCAATGGAAAGAAACAAAGAAAAAATGTTTCAGGTAAGGGATGTAGTTCCAAAGTATAATGAGAGTGATTGTGTGATGACTCGAGGCCGAGGAAGAGGAGGTTATCGTGGTCGAGGTCATGGTACCGGCAAAGGATGTAACCGAAATGAAGAACAAAGACAGTTAAGAGTGTAATCAAGCAATAAAGCTAATATTTAATGCTACCATTGCAAGAAGTTTGGTCATGTAAAGGTAGATTGTTGGTACAAAAATCAGAGAACCAATTTCGCAGCAGAAAACGAAGCATCGGAGAATAATAGAAAGGGTGAAAATAAGCTTTTTATGACAAACATACCTAGTGATCAAAAGACAGCGGAGGTGTGGTTCATTGATAGCGGTTGTTCGAATCACATGACAAGTTTAAAGCCTGTATTCAAGGAGTTTAACGAAGAAGAAAAGTTGAAGGTGGAGCTCGAAACGGCAAGGAGCTACAAGTAGAAGGCAAAGGAACCGTGGGAATTGAAACTCACCATGGAAATAGAATTCTCACAAATGTTTAGTATGTGCCCGATATTGGATATAATTTGCTGAGTGTTGGATAACTAATGGAGAGTGGAAATTCTATCTTGTTTGATGATGGTGCGTGCTTGATAAAAAAATAAGCAAACAGGACAAGTTTTGACAAAAGTAAAGATAACCCAAAGCAAAATGTTTTCTCTGGAAATTTCAAATGTGGAAAATTTTTCTCTTACTGCTACTGCAACTAATACAATAAAGAACAACTCGGAGTTATGGCATTTAAGGTATGGACATCTTAATATTAAAGGGCTTTCTTTGCTAAATCAAAGAGATATGATTATTGGGTTACCGAAAATCAGTGCTATTAATATCTGTGAAGGATGTGTGTATGGAAAACAAACTCAAATATCTTTTCCTATTGGGAAAGCTTAGAGAGCCTCGAAGTGTCTTGAGCTAATTCATGCTGATCTGTGTGGGCCAATGCAAACAAAGTCTCTTGGTGGGAGCTTTTATTTCTTGATTTTTATAGATGATTATAGCCGTATGAGTTGGATATATTTTCTAGAAAGCAAATCAGAAATATTTGAGAAGTTCAAGCTTTTCAAGGTAAAGGTAAAAAAGCAAAGTGGCATGTTCATCAAATCTCTTTGTAGTGATAGAGGTGGAGAATTTTTGTCTAACAACTTCAACCATTTTTGCGAGGAGCATGATATCCATAGGGAGTTGACAACACCTTACACTCTGAAGCAAAATAGGGTAGCCGAGAGGAAGAATCGAACTGTGGTGGAGATGGCAAGAAGCATGTTGCAAATGAAAGGCCTTCCGAATGATTTTTGGGTTGAAGTAGTCTCGACTTCCATCTACCTACTGAACATCTCACCAATAAAGGCTGTCATGAATAAAACTCCATTTAAAGCTTGGTATTGCAAAAAACCCAATGTAAGTCATTTAAGAGTTTTTTGTTGTATTTCTTATGCTTTGGTACCCTCTTAAGTTCGTCAAAAACTTGATAAAAAAATCTGAAAAATGTATTTTTGTTGGTTATTGTACTTAATTCGAAACATACAGATTGTATAATCCTCTTAATGGCAAAATTCTCACAAGAAGAGATGTAGTGTTTGATGAGAGTGCTAGTTGGGATTGGCAAAATAATGAAGAATATGTTTCTCTGGTGGTGAATTAACAAATGATGGAGAACAAACTGTGGTTGAATCCTCAATGGAAACATCTACCTCAACACCTCCGTCGAGTGCTCCATCAACACCACAAAGTTACCACTCTCTATCAAGTAATGATGAAACATTGGATGAACTGCCATCTCAGAGGTTTCGATCCGTGGAAGATATTTATAATTCTTCTCAATTTGCTTTTATGGTTTCTGACCCAATGTGTTATGATGAGGTAGCAAGAAAAGAAGAATGGCAGCAAGCAATGAAGGAAGAAATGACAGCTATTGAGAAGAATGGAACATGGAAAATGGTAGACTTATCGGAAGGAAAAAATCAAGTGGCTTGAAGTGGATATATAAGACGAAATTTTCTGCAGATGGGAGTTTAATAAGCACAAAGCTAGACTTGTGGCAAAAGGATATGCACAGCAACGTGGTATTGATTTCGAGGAAACTTTCTCTCATGTAGCTCGTTTCAAAACCGTGAGGATTGTTCTAGCATTGGCAGCACAACAACAATGGCCAATCTATCAATTTGATGTCAAGTCAGCCTTTCTTAATGGAGAACTGCAAGAAGAAGTCTATGTTGAACAACCAAAAGGTTTTGTTAAAAAGGACAACGAAGAAAATGTGTATAAGTTAACAAAGACGTTGTATGGGTAGAAACAAGCTCCTCGGACGTGGTATAGCAAAATCGACGGATATTTTCAACAAAATGGATTCAAAAGGAGTGCAAATGAGCCTACCTTGTATGTGAAAAAGGGACGTAAAAATGATTTCATCAATTTTTGTCTTTATGTTGATGATATCATTTATACTAGTTCATCTTAATCTCTTGTTGCTGAGTTCAAATGACATATGAAGAATAAATTTGGGATGACAGATTTAGGTTTGCTACATTTCTTTCTTGGTTTAGAAATTTGTCAAACTGATGGTGTGATATTTATCTCACAAAAGAAGTATGCCAAGGATCTTCTCAAAAAAATTGGTATGATCAATTGCAAGCTAGAAACTACACCAATGAATTTGAATGAGAAGCTGTAATAAAATGATGGTGCAGAGATGGCCGATGTGCAGCGGTTTAGAAGCCTTGTTGGAGGCTTGATTTATCTAACTCATACATGTCCTGATATTTTGTATTCTATTAGTGTGATTTCTAGGTTTATGCAATGTCCTTCAAGGGATAATTTAATAGCAACAAAGCGGGTTATGTGATACATTGCTGGAACTATAGAATATGGCATTTTATACTCTAAAGTTTCTGATTTCAAATTATGTGGGTTCACAAACAGTGATTGGACGAGCTCCTTGGATGATAGGCGAAGTGTTTTCACTTTAGGGTCAGGAGTTATTACTTGGAGCTCGAAGAAACAAGCAACTGTTGCTTTATCATCTTCGGAAGCAGAATATGTTGCAGCAATTTCAGCAGCATGTCAGGCAATTTGGTTGCGAAGAATGCTAATAGAACTCCAACATGAGTAAGAGGGAGTAACTGTGATATTCTGCTACAACAAAGCAACGATCTCAATGACGAAAAATTCGACATTTCATAGCCGGACAAAAAACATTGATATTCACTTTCATTTTATTCGTGATTTGGTTGCAAAGGAAGAAGTTTCTCTGTCATATTGCAGCACACATGAGCAGTGGGCTGATATTCTCACAAAAGCTTTGTCAAAGGAGAAGTTCTATTACTTTAGAGCTATGATGGGTATTAGCAAAAATTTGAATCAAGAGGGAGTATTGAAGACTGATTTGATTATTTAAATTAATGTTTTTTTAATTTATTTTCTGTTAACATGTTAAGTTTGTGGGTAAGTGGTGTAACAGCGTGGTTTTTATTTTTATTAAGTATCAGTTTTTTGTAAGCTTTTAATAAGGCATTTTAATCGATTATTCTGATACGAAAAAAGAAAGTAGTTTTCTGGCTTGATCCGCTGAATTTTTGCTTCTGTATCCATAAGGTGTTTAAAATTTCTCCAACAAATTCATTCCAAAACTTTATTTAAAGGTTTATAATTGATTACTAACCTTGAAACTTCACGCCCTTTTTCGGTTGCATTGTTGACATAAAAGGCGGTGCACGACCATGAGCTTTTTTAGGGCCTTATTAGATGTTTATCTAATAAGTCCTGAATTCTTTTCTGCAATGTGTTAGCAAGTCTGAATTCATTTAAATCGATCTAGCCTTAGTTAGGATATTTGATTCTTTGAATTCTTTGGAATATGGAAGATCAACTATGTGTTTTTTTCTTTCCCAAAATGCATCTGGTAAATTGGAATCTATGTAGTTTTTTCAAAATATTTTATAGAAATTAAACCTTCTTGAATACAATTTTGATAAGCACTTGAGTCTATTAGTGCTTTTAAGGTAATTTTGAAATCTTCTATTCTTAGTGTAATTAAACAATACCATTTTTGAAAACTTATTCTTGAAATTAAATTAATTTCAAGATTTAAATTACTTAAAAAATCTTTTCCTAAATCTAAATCTCCTAAATTATCATTTTATTTCATTTGAGAAACTCCTTTTTTAATTTCTAAAATTTCATACTTATGTTGAGAAATTTCTCTTTTAAAGCAATTGATTTCAAATTTTAAATCATCAATAGAAACTGGTGCTGCTTCCTTTAGAGTTTTTAAAAGTTCGGAAAGACTTTTTTCATGAATTGTTTTCCTTTTTGAAAATGGTTTTGAAGATGACTCATTTGTTAAAGAATCTCTTCTAAAATATTTCTTTTTAATTCTTCATTTGATACATGGTTAATAGTTTGAACTAATAAATCTTGTTTGGAAGTTAAAACATGTATTTCATTTAAAACACATTTGCATGGGTCCCTGATACAGCCACGTGCTCTTGACTCCTCATCTGAGGAAGATTGGCTTGAAACTTCTGAATTGGTTTCATTTGCTATTTTTTGTAAATTAAAGTCAGAAATATAGGATGAATTTGAAGAATATTCTTCTTCATTTATTTCATGGGTCTTTATGGACACTTATTGGCATAATGTCCTTCTTTTCTGTATTTGTAGCAAAAAACCTTTTTTATTTGATTTTCCTCTTTTTTGAGCTTTCTTTTGCTATTTTTCAGCGAGTTTCTTGTAATTTGAATATTTATGATACCTTTTGGGATATAAGGTTTGCTATACCTTCGAGATTTTTTATAATATGTGGGTTTCATATTATAGTTTTTTGGACGAACTTATCTTGAAGAAGATCCTGGTTCTTTGACTTTCTCAAATCCATATTAAGAAAAAAAGTCTTCATTTCTCTCTTATGAAGATTTGAATGCTTTTGAACTTTGGTTTGAATCTTCATCTCGTTGCAAATATCTAAACCACACTCTATAATTTTAGAGGTTAATTGAGCATAGGTTAGGTTCTCCCAAAATATTTGCTCAAGGTCAGCTTTGTTGAGAGAGTTGTAGACACATTCTACCATAAAGCTTGGAAGTCCATCAATGAACATTTCTTTCCAATGTCTAGCATTGCAATCCTTGAAAATATAAATCCTTAATAAGAACATATCTTGATATCATCTAAAATTTTCCATAGAGAAGCATTTTAAATTTTTGATTATTTTTCTTTAGTTTTCTACATCAGTGTCACTTCCTAGACCGAAGTGTAGGTTAATAGCGTAGAGAAGAGTTTCTACAGCGTTCTCTACTTCTTCTTCCACCTCTTGAGTTGCTAAAGTTCCTTCTTCAACTTTAATTGTCCTTCTAATCGTCGTCTTATGTTTTTTTTTATTGTTTTTTTTGTTCAGTGGTTAGGGCATGATCCCACCACAATTTGAGACTTCCACTAAATCTATTGATTAGAAGCATAACAGCTTCTCTATTTGAATGACCGTTAGATTGATAGGCTATGACACAAGTTAACATATTGTTTAATATTTCATAGATTTGAAATTTTGGAGTTCCATCAAGGATCCAAACATTTATGAATTCTCCATTGAACACAGTATTCATTGAATATCTTTGTCTTGCTCTAAGACTTCTCCTAGAAATGAAGGTCGAGGATAAAAATTAATTTGATCTCTTTCGTTAATAAACCTTCCAAAGTTTATTTTATTGATTTGTTTTTCTTCTTCGTTGACTGAGAAATTTTCAAAATCTTCCATGAATTAGGCTACATCTTTTTCATTAATGACATTGATTGAACTTTCTCCCTATAAGCTATCTAGGCGCTTGTTAATCTCATCAAGAATTTTTTGTTTATGAGTTTTTATCTTAACCTTTTCAAAGGGTTGGAGAAGATTAGGAGTGTGTTTTGGAGAATGAGGATTGATAATTTCTTCTAGTTTAAAAACTTGACTTGCAATTAAAGAAAGTATTCTGTTGGAATAATTGTTTTGAACTTGGATACTTTTTATTTCCTTATTTGTAGGAGCCTTATATTCTTCAGATTCTTTGATAATTTGAAAGAGTTTTGCTATAACATTTTCATTATAAAAACTTTTGAACTCAATATCTTCCATTGGCAGATAATCAACTTTGATTTCTTCTCTTTGAGTTTTCCATGATTCTTTTTTTTTTTATTGTACAAAGATGGTCAAACTCTTTTCTTTGGTTGAACCATCTAAAAATGCAATATGCTCTTGAAGTATTTCAAGGGTTTTGAAATACTCTTCTATGAACATCTACCTTTTTGTTTCAAAATAGTTTTTGAAAAAAGCAATTCTTTCAGTATGGTTTTCTTTAGACATAAATTTCTTTTGAAGGGATTCATTGTCAAGCTCAAACTTTGACTTTGAAATAATTACATTTAATTGAGAACTAGTATCGATTTCTGTTTGAGTTGGAGAATTTGGAAGATTTTCTTCACAAATAATATTATGTATTCCTTGATCTATTTTAACAGATTTAATTTTGAGATTAAGAATTGGCTCATTTCTAATATTAGATGTACTTGGTTTTGAACTCATGAATTCTAAGGAACTCATGTTTTCTTTAACAACAGGGAACCTAGGTGATTCATTTTCAAATTTGATTTTTACTTTTCCATCAGTATGCTCAATGATATGGGAAACCTTTTTTCTTTTTTTAGAGATAAAAGCGTTGTCTAAAACCCAACAGGGATTTTTTGTAACTTTGTCCCAAGAAAAGAGTTTTGGAACACTAACAGATGATTCATTGAGATTTGTTTCTATCAACATAGTTTTTCCTTTAGTTGATGACAATAAAGTTTTTGGATGCATGGTAGTAGTCAAAACTTTATAAGTGACTTTGTAAACAAGAGTTAATTTTTTAACTCCTTCTTCAAAATTTAATCCTTGGCTAGTAATATCTAGGCTCAAGGTTTTGAGAATATGTGGATCATCAAGAGACACCATAAAATTTGGAAAACAATTAAAATATACAGGGTCATTGGCTAAATTTGATTCAATTATTCATAATAAAGAATTTGAAATTTTTTTGTGACGTTTATCGCGTCAAAATTGTTAAGACTGGTGTATCTAGTCCGGATCTAAATATTGGAATTAAAGCTACTTGGACGACAATACCTATATGAAGAAATGAAAATTCTTTTTGATACTTTTCAATATCATTTCTTGGAAACAATTGTATGGAATCAATTTTTCCATAAATTGGAATTCTTCTTTCAACAATTTTTACATAAAAATTTTCTTTGAAATTGAAAGTATTTTGAAAATAAATTGTTTTTGAATCAAGTTTGGGAATTTTCCAATTATGAAAATCATTTTCTATTTTTGCAATACGAATTGATTCATTTGTCACATCGGTTTCACTGAAAGAAGCAGTATGTTGCTCCTCAATTTCTTTTTGAGAAAGATCTTTTGAAGAAGATTTATAAGATAAAATTTTCTTCAGGAAATTAGACATTTGAAAATTTTAAATTCTCGTATTATAAATATTTATTTTTCAAATTTTTTATTAAATCTAGAAATAAAAATTCTTGGATCGAGAATCTATATCTGTATGTGGTAAGACAGATTACTGCTGACCAACGGTCTCACTGTACTTTCTTGTGTCTTACTGTCGGTACCACAAACTTAGACATGGACGTACAAGCGGATGTAGAGTCTGGATCTTCGAAATTTAATTTCTTGATTCAACAAAAAATTTAAAAAATGAAGATTTAATAAAGAGAACTAAAATTATCAAACTCTTCTCCCACGAATGAAATTTAAAAACGAATTGAAAGGAAATTGAAACAAAGTATTACCGATTTTTAGTTTATATGCTAACAATAAAATTATATTTAACTTTGAAACTTTTAAAAGTTGAAAGATACTTTAGTAGACACAAAAACTTAAATTATCAATATGATATTTATGTGAGATTTCAAATATATCAATAATAAACTTTAGATATCAACTAATATCTCCTTAAATAAAAAAAATTATATAAATTATTTAAATCAATAATTAAGGTGTGTTTTTATTTCCAAAATTAATAATTAAGTTTTGTTTTTCTTTTTCAACTAAGTTATAGATTTTGTTGTTAGGATACATGTTCATATTAGGATTAAAATGATATATATTTTAAATTTTATAGGTATTTATAAAAAATATGGATTAATGTCGTGATGGAAAGCATACGACGTAGTGGAAAAATAATCGAAAAATTACTCTATATGCAACTAAAGACTTTAGTGATTAACATGCTTAAGACTACCTTAATTACACTAACCAGGGTTGAAATAAATTCTTATCTTTGAAGCTTTTCCCGACTTCTCCAAAACTTCTCACGATCACGGATCGGGACCACCGCTAGTGTTGACTTGCTATTCTTTAGACTTAGAATCGGGTTGTGGAACCCATTAAGTGAAGGAATTTGAGAAAGAGATGGAAATTGAAGAGAAGATTAGGTTGAGATTTTAGAGAAAAATGGTTTATTTTTGTAATTCAAAATTACAAAATTGGCAAAAAATTTCTTCAATACGAAAAAAACCCTATTTATAGACTAATTACATGCAAAATTACATGTAATTAGTTTATTAAATCTCAACACCTAATAATCCACTAACAATTAGTGAAACTTAGTGGGCTATGTGTTTACATCTCATGTAGCCACCTGTCTCACTAAGTGGGATTATCCAACAAACTGTTGAATTTTTGCACTAACTTAGTCCAAGAGCATTTTGGTTATTTAACCATTAAAGTCAAAGTCAAACTTTGACTTTTTCACAGTCAAAAGTTAACATTTTGACTTTTTACGATTTTATTCGTCTCGACTAATTTCAACATTCCGAGCATGAATCCGCATCCATTTTTCTGAAATTCAAATCATATTTGAATATAAAGTCGGTCAAAGTTTGACTTTTCAAAGTCAAAAGTTAACGCTTTGACTTTTTACAACTTTGACCTTTTCCATCAATTCCAAGCTTCCAAATATGAATCCATATTTATATTTTTAATATCTAAATCATATTTAAAGTATAAAGCTCTATAATCGACGACTATATCACATATATTCGTTGGTTTCTCTCTCTCTACCTAATTCGAACAATTTGAATAATTCCAACATATTGTTCTAAGTTAATTCCATATGAGCTAGCTGGGGAACCTAATGGATGTATAGATCATGGGCTCCAATAATCCGAGATTAACTGGCTAAACTCTTTTAGATCTAGTTAATCAACATTCGTTAACTAACGGGTCATTCCACTAAAGTCCCGTAGTTGCACTCCGCTCACTATAGATATATTTGTGTCCATCTGATACAATCATGATCAATAAGTTAATCCTTCATAGGTTGTTCGTAACCTCGACTAGGTCAAAATATCGTTTTACCCCCGAGACTACGTCTTGTTCCTTAAGTCCCACTGATCTACTATTGAACATTTGGTTTAAGGTCCAACCTATAAACTGAATCTCTTTCAGGCTAATGAGAGGGCGGGATCCCTTGTTCAAGACTTGGATTCAATTCTTAAGGGAACAACTTATCTACTAACCTTAAAGCAGGTAGGGAGTGAATTTCATCTTGCACCCTATGTCCCTAGCCATCTACTCGATCTTACCTCTAAAATGGGAGGCTTATTGGGCCAACGTCGTTGAGCTACCCTCACCTATGCATATCTAAGGATAATATCGTTTGAACAGAAATTCATAGTTAGCTCAGAATTAAGATTAAGTTACCTATATCATCATAATCGAAATAGTTAGTTGATATAGCCAACGGTGTTATAACTTAAAAGTGACTATTTCATGGTTCCAGTTTTATGCAAACTCTTTACATATGATGCCCCCACTCCCATGTGTCTACATGAACGATTGAAGATCACATCGTTTGTACTAACTACAAAGCGGGTCGCATCCATAGTGTTCCTGAAATAAGGCGTCCAACCTTATTCATACACTATAGACCGTTTGGGCTATAAACTCAAACTTGATCCACATTTATGTCTCTACATAAAGTTCAAGTATACACTAGATAGTCTCAGGATCTTAGTTATTTGATTAAAGATTATAGTATTCTATTTTCACTTATAAGTTTTCAATAATCACTTTATTGAATAGAATATAATTTTAACTACAAACTACGAGTTTTATGATATAAATTCCAACATGTCAAACCTTTTGATTTCAAAATATATTGATGAATATTTTAATCTTTAAAAATTCTTAATTTACTCTTCTAAATTTTGGGTGTATCATTTTAAAAACCGATCTAATAAATTATATCGATTTAAAATCTTGAATGTTGGAAAAATATATGCAAAACATACCATTGTTTCAAGTAAACTTCTAAATTGTTACAAGCGAATGAATTCAGAATTTTGATTAATATCACATTTGAAAATTCTCTACCCATTCAATTCTTACATATAGGTAAACTTCCTCAAATAATGTGATGTACGGGATGTTTCAAAGGAAATTTAAATTAAAAGTCTAAATTGATTTTTGTAAAATAGATTGTAAGAGCTCTTGATCAATAGAATTTATAAGTCTCACGGAATACTTATACAACCAAACCTAATGAAAAATACAAACCGTAACATCTATACAATTAAAGTAGAGTGCTTAAATGGATACAATTTTTACATTTTATAGGTACAAATCAATATTTTCGTCTTACTCACAATGCTATAACTATATAAAATATAAGAAGAAGAAATAGAAAAGTATAATTCTAGAGACTATAACATTGAAATAATTAAAAAATTAAAACTTTTTGTTCTAATAGAAATAATAAGAAGAAGAGAAAAATTGTCATTAGAAGTAATTATATCTAATGAACCGACCAGGTGCGGAATAAAGGCGCATTTGTAATGTTGTGTGCGCGCACGAGTGTGAGAGAGACAAGTTTGGGCGGTTGAAAGACGTTCGTGTGGGCAACTTCCACATCTAATGTTAGCCAAGCTAGCATAAACATGTGCAAAATATTATTATTTTTCTTTTCTTCTTTTGTAATTTAATTGTTAAATTATAATATAACTTTAGTTATTCCAACAATAATATCAACATAGCTCAATGAATTAACAAGAGGTATAGATTACGCCTAATATATACATAATAGTAGATAATGACACTTTCAATTTTGTGTCTAATTGATTTTAAGAATTTAAAGTGTCAAACGAACTCTTAAGTCATATGACAACTATTTAGATATAAAAAGTTAATCTTATTAACACTGTTTCTAGACATAAATTTTTATGTTTTAGCCTTTTTAATTTAGCTAAGAATACAATTCTTTTACTTCAAGAAAAATGATTACTATGGTAAAAATCCAGAGAAATTATAGTTAATTTTTAAAAATAAAAAAACCAAATAGTTTTGAAGGGTCTCATACATAAGTTAATAATTAACGTTTAATTAATTATTGAAACCCCTAGCTCCATATTCATAACCTTTTTGAAACTTCTCAATTAAACTCTAAAACCCCATTTTAATTTGTTTAAAAATTGCAAATAAATTAAATCAATCGTGTTAGCTTGGTCTCCACTAACTAATTAATTTGCTTTGTTAAGGATATGCCTTCAACTCTCTCTTCTTCAAAATGAAACCCATTACTCTTCTTTAAATATATCATTTATATCTTTTATTTTATGTGTTATTTCCTTCTTTTCTTTAATATTTCTATTATTATATTCATCCAAACTTTGTCCCATCTTAATAAAAACCTCTTACAATACAAAACTCACTTAGATTTAGGGTTTGTTTATGTGCATTTGAATCTTTGTAGAACATGTCTTAGAAATTTAAGAATTGTTTATGCATTTGAATCTTTGAAGAGAATGTTGCAACTTTTTAATTCATTAAAAAAATTAGTCAATTTTTTTAAACTAATTATATATATAGTCAAATTGTACCATTGTCCTTTAAATATTATTATACATTCTTAAGGTATTGTAGCGCTCTAAGTTTAGGAGCAAAACATGAATGAATTGTTGCGACATCTAAATGAGAGAAATCCTGAAAACATGAAAGTAAGATCAAGAAAAACTATATTTAATTTTTGTTTGATGACTCGATTATAGAAACTCCAAAGTTAAACATGCCTCTAACTTGAAGTAATCTTATGTTGTGTGATATCTAGATTGGTTTGTAGAGATAACTTTCACTTTTAGAAGGTCAAGACAAGTAAGGAGGGACTATCGATTGCTTAATTTGAAATTTGAATTCTGGTTCGTGAATCCTAAACCTAAAACCACGTTTCAAATTTCATTGTTCAAACAAACTTGAGAAGTTGATTCTAATTGTTTGCTACTTGAAATGAAAGAGATTGAAATTAAAGTCAATTTGGATTGGTAAAAAAATGTAAGTAAAACTTGAGTACTCCTTTGCAATTCAAAAATGTAACTCTCTAATGCTCCTTTTTCACACAACTTTATGACGTGTTTGTAAATAAAATTGACCTATCAATCAATGTGGGTACAAATCCATAATACATCATGAGTGGTAATTTTAAACACCACAAGTTTAGAGATCAATCGAATTTGCACCCTCACATGTTTTTCAACTATTTTATCTACTTGTTTATTGATATATTGCCATAAACGAAAGGATATATATGACATTAATTTATAAAACAAGGCATTATTTAATATTTTAAAAAAATTGATTGAAATATAAAAGAAATGATAAGAAATTTAAAATTGAAAATGAGAAGTTCTGATAATAATATTTGAGATGTAACTTTGATGAAATTTAATACGTTATCTTTTGGTGTCATATATAATTATCTAAAAAGGAAATCGCGGGTTTAAGGGAAGAAAATCCAATTTGTTATATGTTTATTTAAATAAATTACAATGTTTAATAATACTAATAGTTCTACTACTTAGCTTATAATAAAAAGTGAGGTTAGATTAGCAAGACATGATCTTTGTAGGTGACATCATTTGGTTCTCCATCCCTCAATTTGATGTACTAGAAAATAGTAACAATAATACTAGTAATGCTAAATGATAAAAGTTACCCGTTATTTCGATTTTCAAATGTTGCAACAATATCATCAAAAAGTAGTTAAAAAAAAAAGAAAAAAGACCTACTAGTTATGGTAGTATTGAGTTGAGTTAGTAATTATTATGGGAGAGAGTAATTTGGGGAGTTTACAGAGGACAAATATGGTTATAAGAAATATGAATTGACACAAATATTAAAATGAAAAATGTGAATATTAGAAAGATAATTGATATTATTATTTAAGTAATTGGGTGCTAAACGCTCCCTAAATGATTATTTCAAAATTCTCATTTTGTTACGTAGTATTTACTATTTGCTACAATTTTTACTATTTTATATTCATTATTCTTTAAAAATTTACTATAATGTTTACTATTTCTTCCAAAAATTATTTAAATCTTAAACACATACTATTATAATACAAATTATTGTAATCTATCTAAAATAACTTGAAACTATTATAATTCATTCCAAGCTAGCTTAAGAATATGTATACATGTTTGCTTTTCATACACTTTAACAAAAATATAGAAGTTTTTTTCAAAAAGAAAACTAAAAATGTAAAAGAGAAAATTATTTCAAATTAGGCCACAATAAATAAATAAATAAAGTTAAAGAACGAACTTGTTTTAAAATGAAAGAAAATCCAACTAAAATCTTCAACCAAACGAAAAAAAAAAAAAGAAGAAAAGAAAAAGTCAAAAAGATAGAATTACTATAAAAGTCAATACATCCATGAATTGAGGACTGCCATGTATTGGACACAACACTTCCCTATCGTGTGGATGTGCTAGGAATGTTCTATCATTAACTATTTCATTAAGCCCTTAATTTTATTAATAAAAAAAGGTTAGCCTCAAATCATGGCTTCATAGTTTCAAAAGAAAAGAAAAGAAAAAAAGAAAAAAAGAAAAAACCATTGCTTGACCTTTTTATGTTTCACGGGTTGTTCTTCAAAGTCTAATAACCTTCTTTTGGAATGAAAAAGAAATTTCTTTTATCAAAAGTAAGTGTAATAAATTTTTATCATTTATTTAATTTTTACTATAAAAAGTAAATAATCTATTTCTTTTATTATTCTCAAAATGTATCATATTTTTTTTAGTGTCGAATTAATTCTGTTCAGAAAGAGAAGCATCATATTTAGTTTTGAAATATTTTTTTTTGGATGTACAATAAACTATTATCATTTGACATTAAAAGCTTAAAGAAATTTTAATTATATGGGACATGCCACAGCATTGTCTTTTGTATATAAGCACTTTTTTGCAACTCACCATTTTTCTAAGCATCAATAATCAAATCACATATTATTTTCAGGTAATGGTGTTGGTCAAGGGTTAAGTTGCAAAATTCCATTCTTTGAATGACTTTGAATTAAATACAAAAATGAAAAATATAAAATTATAAATAAACAAGTAAATGCGTTTTGAGAAACATTATATATATATAAAACTATGGTATAGGGAAAGAGAGAAATAAAAAAGAAAGGTCAATGTAGCTAGTCAAGAAATTATGATGTAGTCCCCCAACGTCCAACGAAATAGATAATTAATTAAAAATACATATTTTTTTTTTGTATTACTTTCACGTTCAATTCCACAATTTAGAAAGGTAAGAAAAAAAAAGTCTGAACTTTGAAATTAACAAGTTTATTTTTAAATTTTATATATCAAAGTTGTGATTAATTGAAATTAGTACAATCGAAAAATGTTAAAATCTTAATTTTATAAAGATATCGATGAAGTATGAAAAGAATATCATTATTAATCATGCTTTGAAAGAATTATGAAAACAAAGTATTCGAACAAAATTATTAAAATGAGAAACAAACATTTTAAGGATTTTAAACTAGATAAAAATTTTATTATTTGTTTATATATTCACATTGATGACATTTATTTTGTAAATATTGATTTATCCTTATGTTGATGTTGTCATTGATCTAATAGGAATGTAGAAACATTCATAATTAAAAGTGTCAGATAAGAATGTCAACTAAGCTTTAATGTAAAGGATATAATCATGACATACATGCATATGTATACTTTGAGACCATTTAAGTGGAAGAATGTATTGGTCATGCACACTAAACAAAATAACCTACTAATATAATTAAGTGAACAATAAACGTTATCTCTATACATCACCCTCATCATATTAGTTTGTGGGTCAATTGGTTGGATAGGAATGATATACTCTTCCAAACAAAAAAAAAGTGCCTCTCATCTTTGGAAAGATAGCATCATCCATGTGATTTTTTGTTGCAAAGAATCTAAAGTCTATTGATGCTTCTTCTGAAACTTTAAATTAAAAGCCTTTTGATCGAGCAAATATCATCACATCCAAATCTGGATCAAATGATTAATCGAATTATCTACAATAACTAATCTTAGTGGAGCAAGACTTGAACTCTTAAGGTTGATGATTTCAATCACGAATAAAAAGAAAGTACCAAGGAAAATAAATTTAACTGAATTCAATTTAAAAGAAAATCTAGCTTTGGTTAAATGAAATTCCTCTATTCAATGTATTCGATCATGCATTCATCATTACTAGAATTCTAGGTTGCTTTCACCTAACCAAATGAATTGGAAAAGCCAATAAGTTTGTCTTAAGTAACTAATTGATATCAATCAAATTGATGAGAAGCATAGGAGATCAAAATTAATATCAATTGCATCAAGGTTTAGAGCTCGTTAGATAGAATAATTAGTTTTTGAGCATCTGACTAATTATTCATGCAAATTAAATTCTAGGTTAGATTGATCACAATGCCTATTCAATTAAATTGTATGCAACCTTAACCTTTTACTTCAATAAAATTGTAATCAAGCAATCCTCTAAGCATCCGAAAACAACATATAGATCCATTCAAAACAAAATTGAATTAACAACCTAGAAAATCTAACTAAAAAATCACAAATAAATTCAAAAATGAGAAATCCTAAACGACCCAAGCTAGAATAAGTACCTTACCTCATTCTCGACATGCCAAGCAATGAGGGGATGTTTGAATGCATAAACAGAATTGAAAATTAAGGAAAGAAAATTAGAGATATACAATGCAAAGAACGACTAGAATTGATGGGTCAATGATCTAGGCAACATACACCTCTTTTATAAAATCACGATGGTGCCACGACACTGACTGAACTTCATATGCATGTGTTAGGATCAAAGTATTGAGACGCTCTAAAGCAGCATCGTGTGCATTTTGTAGATAGAAAAACTATTGCCTTGTAGAACCGTAGGGCACCGCATGGCTGCAAGACAGAGGCTTAAATTGACTTTTTTCTTCAAACTTTTGACCCGTTAGATGCCTTATGACTTCAATTCTACCAAATTAAGCTCTAAATTATGTTCTCGAATTGTTCAAAACATATAAAATTAGACAAATAAAACATAAAATCATGGAACAATATGATATTAAGAGAGATTAAATAGCATATTCTCGCATCGCATCAATGAAACTTCACTCTCATATGTTGTTAGAAAAGGGAGCATACTCGACATATGATAAATTACATATAAATAACAATTAAGCATGTAAATGAGGATAATGTATGTGGAAAAGAAAAAACTATATCCAAGTCGTTTTCTACCTTTTTTCTTTCCTTTGAGGTGTTGAATTTAAATCTTAAACGGTCGGATCAAAGTTTGCAAGCTCTAATGGAACTTCTCAATTATATAAAGTTTTGAAATATAAGTGAATGGACAAGGATAAATATAATATCATATATCATTCAACAAATATTTTTAGAGATTAACATATAAATAACTACAATTTTAAATATAAATTAACTATTTGATATTTGTTAAACATTTCACAAAATTTAAAGATTTTGATTTTATAATCGTTTCATCTTTGGATTTTGAAAATAAGTTTAATAGGCGTTATTTTTCACTCATAACTTTATTTGTTTTTTTGTTTTACTATGTAACTTACACAGATGTTATAAAAAGTCAAGTCAAACATTAAAAACTAAAAATAAATTATAATTTGAAAAAGTTTGTTTTGTTTAATTTCTAAAAGTAATAGACTAAAATTTCTAAGACTTTTTTTTTTCAAGAAATGCGTGAAGAATTATAGTACGTGATTAAGGAGAAAATAAGCATAAATTTAAACAATTAAAAAATTTGAAAGATAGTCGTTACCAAACCGAAACTTAAGTTACGACTTCCGATTCTTTTAATATCACATCACAAATATAAAATAAAATTTTAAACCTACAAACAATTAAAAAGAAGAAAACGTGTTTGTAAGTAGTTCAACAACTACATGAATAAAGAATCAAACTATCAACATAGTTTTGAAATAGTAATTGATATTCTATTACCTGAATTTGAATTATATAACATATTCTAACCAAATAACAACAAGACATCCCTTTTTCCTATATCTATCGGAAAATGTCATAATGGAAGTATAATAAACAAATAAACTTCTGAGCCAACTTCTCCACCACCACCATGTCCCATGCCCCCACACAATTTTATTTTATTACTATTATTTTTAAAATCGAAAATGTTTGAGAAAATCAAATTAAAAAATAATCATAATCTTCCAATATTCATATTATATATATACCAACAGAATGCCCCCGCTATTCTCCAAGTACTGACCAATATATTTCTCTTTTTCATTTTTGTGTTTTCTTTTGTTCATATCAATGGAAAACTCAGCCAACTCCAGAATCTGCAGCCACGGCGAGGAGGATCGGTGTGAAGCGACGTTTCACGAGGACCCTAGTTGGAGTACTTCTTCCTCCATGGACGATCTTCTCATGTTCGATGTTCGTAGTACGATTCATTCTTCTTCTTATGAGTTTTTTCAAACCCGCCTTTGTTGTTCCTCCGCCGTGGATGGTGGAGCTCAGGCTTCTGCTTCCTCCTTCCGACTGAAACGGAGGAAGATGGCAGCCGATGATGATCTCGAAGATACTGCCACTTCTCCTCCTCATCCTTCCATTGTTTCCAAGGTACTTTCTTTAGCAAATTAATATCACATTTGTGAATAATTTCAGAAGTAATTTAATATAATTCTTTTTATATTTTTCTCTTGAATATATTTACTTTCGTTGTTATCACAAATAATTTAAAAACTTTAAGGCAAAATTTGAAAATCAGTAGCATTTTTCAAAACTAAATATTATTGTTTGCTTTTAGCGTATTGAGAATTCAAATATTTTCTAAATGATATGAAAACAACTGTATGAAAGGGTGAGATAACAAATTTCGATATTTTTTTAAAAAAGAAGTTTCTTTAATAACTATTTCATTCTTTTTCTTTTTCTTTTTTTAAATTAAACTTATTGTGATGCATTTTTGTTGAGTAAAAAAAATTGAATTCTTTAGCCAAATTTCAAACAAAATAAGTTTTTTTTTTTTTAATTTCAAAATTTAGCTTGGATTTATCACTTCTAAAATGTTGACAATAAAACATAAAAACCAATAGATAAGATGCAATACTGTTTATGTACTTAATTTTAAAAGACAAAAAAACTAAATGAAATCAAATAAATACAAACAGGAGTTTTAGCATAACAATTGAATGTAAAAATTTTAAAATTCGCCCATTTTCGAATAATAATTAAAACTAATAAATATAAACTTGAATTACTTTTCCAAACCTGTCGCACATCAACCCCCTCTAATGATTTTCTTTCCGTTAGGAAAAAAATGCAAGTAGTTTTTATATACAAATATTAACTTGGTGAACTAATTTGGTATTAATCAGATGGATGAGCCTAGTTCTAAGCAACAGAAGAAGCAGAGGGCAACGATCAATCAAACAAAGCACAAGGTTTCTAATATTTATCTAAAAAAATATGTTGAGTTTTTGATATTATAATAACATTATTATTTGAGATGCAATATATACAATCTAACTTTGTTTTTGGGGTTATGTTTTATTGTTGTAGGGAAAAGGAAGTGAAGACTATGGGGAGGTTGAAGATAGAATAATTCAAGTGGGTGTTGTGGGGAGGGATAATAATAAGAATTATTGTAGCACAGGACTTAAGAACATTGGTCTTTGTTTAGTTCCTGTATCCATGGCTCTCAATTATTTTGCTTAGGGTTCTCTCCCTTCTTCAATTTCTTCTATACACAATGTTTTATATACATACATATACATATATTCAATTAGGTTGACACGTTGGTAACATTTTCAATCATTTCCCACACTGTATTTTGTATAATATCCATGTCAACTTTTTTGTTAGGTTTTCTCCCTTGATAAATGCATATATATAGTACACATTGTTTCATATTGATCTCTTTTATCTCCCTTATTTAATTAAATATTAAACTGATTTGTTAAAAAAAATGAATGAGAATTATTTTTCACTATTTGACATGTAATATGGGACCAAAAGCCTCTCCTCAAATATAGTCGAACATTCCTTCTCGAAAATATTTTGGACAATGTGCAACTTTGGTGGCACTTCAAACAATCCTCCTCTTGAATAAAAGAAACACAAAAAACCTCCACTCAAATAGAGTAATCTTATTTTATGTTTATTCTCGAGTAATTACTTCGCCTGAGCCCATTCTCTATCCTAATTTAGCTCAACCATGCATATCACAATAATGGCTACATCAAGATATATTATGTGACTAGATGTAAGGGCATAGCTCTAATACCACTCATGTTAAGGACAAAACCAACCAAGCAAGTATTTCCATAAATGTATGATGTTGTTCAATTTTGGACATAATCCCTCTTCATGACTTTTGTTGTCACATACCTAAGATTATGTGAAATGACAAACGTTCTCAAAAAGGGTTTAATTATAAAAATGAAAAAAAAAAGATTCGCCACCAATATTTTATTTTACGGTGTGATTGGACACAAAAATCTAGCAAATAAGTTTTAAATAAAATAAAAAAATAATTTGCAAAAAAAAAAAAAAATAGAGTTGAGTTTGGGAATCATTTGTGTACAGGAAGGTGTTTAGCACCCCATAACATATTACAAGAAATTGGGGGGTTCCTAGCACAAGACGGCGTCGGAAGAAAGAACGTCGGGACACGACGAACACATTATTTTAATATTATCTTTTCCTGACGTCCTTTATGGGACGTTGGAAAAGGGACGTTGGAAAATAAGAAGCCATTCCCGACGTTTGGGATTAGGGCATTGGAAATTGTTCGCAATTAAAATAAATATATAGCGTCTCCCGACGCCATGCATGGGACGTCGGAATGGAGATCCCTGTTCTCGATGGTACTCGTCATGCGTCAAAAATAGATAACACCATTCTCGACGCCTTACATGGACCGTCGGAAACTATTCGAAGATTAATTATGTCAGATCAATATTTTCGACATCCCATGTATGACGTTGGGAATACATGTTATCTATTTCCAACGCCCTTAGTGATTCATCGGGAATGTTTCTAACTATTCCCAATGAATCACTAATGGCGTTGGGAACAGGGGGAAGTCCCGATGTTTTCATGGTGCGTTGGAAGTTCCCTTATATATACTCGTTTCAGTTCTGTAATTCATAGAACTAAAAATGAAGAGAAATAAGAGGGTTGAGAAGAGAAGAAAATGAAGAGAACTCTGCCGTGTCGCTGCTTCGCCCATTTGTCGTGCCCTTTGCCGTCGTACCACCGCTCATCCCTATTTGGTAAGTTTCAAATCCTTTAGGATATTGTTTAGAGTTTAGAGTTTTGAAGTTAGTTTAGGTTAGTATGTTTAGAGTTTTGTTTTCTTGAAGTTAGTTTAAGATTTGAATAGTGAATTAGTTTTAGGATATTGTTTGATTTTAGTTTTTAAAGTTAAAATTTTGAATGCGGTTGAAAATTTCACATCAAAGCGGAACAAGCAATGACAAATGATAGTGACGAATTAACCACGTACCCACATATTTATTTAGTTTATATTTTGAATCTGATTATGTGTTTATATTTGTTTAATGAATATTTGTTTTCTATGTTCACAAGTACTATGTTGTCATTCCCGAACGGTTTCAACGGGAGAGATGTGATGTTTTTCGAGTTCGTCGAAGATCTAAATAACAATGCGGGAGGGTCGTCATCGGTTGGCGAAAATTCAGATGACTCTAATGGTATGTTAACTCACAATTATTTGAACTTATTTCTTACATTGACTTGTTTTAATTTAATCAGTAGAAACTATTCAACCATCTCCAACTCCAAGGAGACGTGCGTAGTATTGACTCTTGAAGTTGGAGCGTTATGTTCACGCCAATGGGAGAATTTCAATGTCCATAGCCCCTGGCGCGAAGAAGTCTATTTCGCCACACTCTGTTTGGTTCAGCCAAACGATTGATGTGTGTGTAAGGAAGACATTTCTAGTCCGTTGCCTTAGGTGGGCAGACATAGGAAGAGAATACATCGAGGTCATCAAGGGCGACCTACAGGTACGTCCAATACATAATTCTGTTTTTATTTGAAACATATTTAAATTAACCAAGCTAATGTGTTGTTTTCTGCAATGTGTAGCGCTTTTTCTTACTTAATTTCAACGATCAAGCAATTAATAGATTCATTGAGCATCAAATGCTCAGTACTTTCAAAGAGTTTAAGGGCGACTGTCACAGGCACTTCAAAAAGTACAGTAACTCTGAGGAGGCACATGCTAACCCACCGCACATATTTGTGGGACGTATGGAAAATTAACACTTCCTTTGCGATCATTACATAAGCCGTGTATTCCAGGTGAGCAATGATATATTTTATAAATGGTTATTTCAATTCAATTTTTAATATGTATAAGAAATAAACAATATAATTGTTTTCATGCAGGAGCAATCACGAATCAACAAGGCTGTTAAATAGAAGCAACCTTACAATCGTAACAACGGGTCGACGTCGTTTCTACAACGACAGCACGAGCTCGCTGAGCAACGTGGTTAGCCAGTCAACTGTGTGGAGTTATTCAGGCAAACACATGTTCGAGTTGGCACGTTTTTATCGCATGCCATAAATGATGCACATATAACTTATTCAAGCAATACTTTTGTCCTTATTTGTCCTCTTTATTTGTGACTTACTAACTTAATTTTGAAATTTGTTGTAGAATCAAATGTTGGAACTCCAATCCCAGCCTACCCTAGATGATTCTTAGCCATTCTTTGGAGACGAGATATGTAAGAGTATTTTGGGTAGACGACCGGGCTACACAAAAGGCCTTGGTTAGGGACCCAAGCCCAAGTCCCGCAAGGCGACCAGTACTAGCAGTGCCTTGACCTCGTGTTTGCAATCCACGACAGAGCTCCAATTACGAGTCGAGCTTGATGAGGCTGGACCAACAACTGAAGAACGGAGAAAGACATTAGAGATGTTAGCTTCATAAGTGGAACAAATGCGGAAGCTCATAAAAGACATGAGTGGGGCACATCAAGGACCATGATCTATTGTGGTACGTATATATGTTTCCATTATTCTTAAGTTCTTGAAATTACATTATTCAGTGATGATATGCATATATACTAAACTTAGGCACTTTTGTATTATTGTAGGTCCCGTCGGTGTAGAATGACGTATGCAGCTCGTTAGGAGACGTACGTAGTTTTTATGGATTTCTATGTATTTATTTAACATTTACTATTTTTTAAGTCGGTGTATTATGAACCTTATGTTACCGTAAACATATTAAATTGTTGTTGAAGTTGATACTTTATATCATTGTTCACTAATTTATTGTTTATTTTCTGTAATTTAATATGGCATAAATCGTACTAGAATAGAAAACGAATACTACAATTGAATAAAAAATATTTTAGGAAAATAAATAAATAAATATATATATATTTAAACAATTTCCCGATGTACCTCATACGTCGGACATAGGGACTATCTCGATGCACTCCAAAAGTGTCGGGAACATGATTCTTGATGTCGCGTCGAGGATGGATTGTTTTCGACGCACGACTGACGTCAGACATGTAGATGTCGGGGATGGTGTGCTTTCAACACACAAATAACGTCGAAAATGCAGATGTCGTCTTCTGATGCATTTCTTTCGACTCTTTTTTTGACGTCTCATCCGGCGTCGGAAAATGAGTTCCCAACGTATTTTAAACGTTTTTCGACGTTTTTATGCGTAGGTAGTAGTCCAACTTCTCGTAGTGACACCTATTTAGAAAACGGTAGCCAAATTTAATATCTCAAATTGAAATCATTAATTATTTAAATAAAATTTTAAAAAAAGATTTTTTTTTTTTTAAATATGTCTTATTTCATTGCTCACATTCCAACATTTGAAGCAATGATCGCATAAAATAAGTGGAATACATTCCATCAATTAGACTATACTGAAAAAAAGTTACTTACCTTAAGAGAATGAGAAATTATTACAATTTCTCGAAATATATCATAGGCTAATTTTTGAATAATTGTTTTTAAAAACGCAATGATTCTTGGGATTAGATCTTGGACTCCCAAAGATATTGATCTCTCACATCAAGAATCTAGAAATAACGGACTTCTAGAAATTTCTAGATTCCAAAGTATATTTTTCTAGCGAAATCAATGTGAGTTATTAAAAAAAGTTGATTAGGAAATCTTATGAAAAATAAATTATAATTTTAAAGCAAAAGTTTCTAAATAGTTTAAAAAAGAAATTTAAAAAAAAAAATTCAAAGTTACTTGTGATTTAGGCTAAAATATTTTTAAAACTTTGAGAAATTTTAAAAAAGAGGTCAAATATGAAATAATGGACAATATAACAAGCAAAATCAAATATGTGAGACGTCAAATTAAGCAAATAACATAAGATTTTTACGAAAAATTATTGGAGATTGATCTCAGACTCCCAAAAAATCGATCCCCTCACCTCAAGAATTCTGAAATAACATACTCCCAGATATTTCTGAATTCGTCAGAGTTTTTTTTAAGGATAAAGTGTAAATAGAAAAATGATATAAAGAAAGTAAAAGGGTTTTGAAATAATTTTTAGAATTTTCTATGTATTGCTCCTTGAATAATACTACTAACCAATGGTTAGTTATATATATAAAATATTCCTTGAATTTGGGGATAGAAATAATAAAAAAAATATAATGAATAATTTACATGAAATAAGTGCGAGGGACATGTGGCTTCTTTTGATTGGTAGTCCAATAACCATTTAATAACTTATAGAAGATAATTTGGCTTGATTTATTTCTTCCAGCTTGGCATCCTTAGAGTTCATGTCATATTGATGAATCACTCTAATATCCCCTCAAACGAGAGGGTAATTCTACTAATCCGAGTTTGGATCGTAGAGTGTGAAATTGAGAATGAGTAAGAAATTTGGCGAGATAGTCGACTGATATGAAGAACGAACGTATATAACATCCAAAACACCACAAAGGACTTGGTCTCAAATAAAATGAACATCTATCTCAATATGTTTTGTTTGTGCATGAAAAACTAGATTGGTGGCTAGAGCCCTTGCACTAAGATTATCACACAAAAGAACTAGTTTAATAAGTGAAGTTTCACTTAATTTAGATAGTAGCTGCACCACACAATTTAAGATGCAGCGTGAGCTAGACACGATACTCAGATTTTGTACTTGAACGAGCAACAATGGTTTGCTTTTTCGAAGACCAAGATACAAGATTGCCAATAAACATACAATATGCAACGACTGATTTTCTATCATCAATATTAGATGTCCAATCAGCATCGAAATAGGCAGATATGGACAAATCTGGACTGCGCTGAAATAATAAGCCAAATTTACGTGTTTCACTTAAGTAACGTAATACCCGATTCACAGCTTACCAATGAATATTAGTATGATGTCGAAGGAACTGACTGAGACGATTTACAATATATGCAATATCAGGTCGTTTATGAGTGAGGTATTGTAATGCTCCAATAGTACTTCTATAAATAAAAGGATCTTAAAGGAGTTCCTTCATGAGCAGATAGATGTTTTCCCATAATGTTAGGAGAAGCAGTAGGTTCTAAATCAGATAAATTCAATTTAGGTAGCCGATCACCAACATACTTTTCTTGTTTTAAAATAAGCCAGAATCAAGGTGATGCATTGAAAACCAAGGAAGTAGTGTAATTCTCCTAGATCTTTCAAGGAAAAACGAGTATTTAGAGAATTAATTATTTTTTATACAAGTGAAGGATTGTTACCGTTATGATGACGTCATCAACATATAGTAGAATCAAGATAATAGATGATTGTTGTCAAAAAATGAACAAAGAAGAATCTGCCTTTGAATTGAAGAAACCCCACTAAATTAACTCTCTGCTTATAGTAGCATTCCACACACGTGGAACATGCTTTAGAGCATAAATCGCCTTATTGAGTTTGCATACATAGTCAAGGTACGTGAAATGAACATACCCAGGTGGTTGTGTCATGTAGACCATTTCATCAAGTTTTTCGTTTAGAAAGGCATTATTGAAATCCAGTTGCCGGAGAATCCACCCTTTTGACAGTGCAAGACTAAGAACAATGCGAATGGTGGAAACTTTTACAACCGGACTGAAGGTTTCAAAAAAATCAATACCAGAGTTTTGATGAAAACCTTTTACAACTAATCGAGCTTTGTAATAGCGAATCGATCCATCTGAATTTCTTTTTAGGCAAAATACCTATTTATTGGCAACGTCATTTTGTCATAGAGATGGGGGAACGAGAGACCACGTCTGATTTTGGGTGAGAGTTATAAATTCCTCATCCATAGCACGCTTCCATTGAGGTGTGAGAAGAGCATCTTGATATCGGGTGGGTTCTGTAATAGCCCAGTTGGTAGAGGAAGAGTGAATCCAAGCTTTCGGTTTAAAAATCCTAGATTTGACATGAGTGACCATAAGATGGGTTGAAATAATGAGAGCGAAGGGTGGTGATGGAGATGGAATATATTTAGAGAAGATGAGGTTCTGATTGAAGGGTTGTAATTTTCTGAAAAAGGGTGAATATCGTAGCGAGAGGTAGAAGAAGCAGGTAATGGGGAAGAGAGGGTTTCTAGAGTGTGAGGTTGATTTAGTGGGCTTGGTAAATTAGGAAGATGAGAATTAGTTGGTGAGGATTGAGATGAGTTTGAGTTATTTTTTTGGGGTTGAGTGGGTTGTAAGTTGAGGTGGGCAATATGAATGGGTTTAATGTAGATGTAGTGGGATAGGCAAATTGGATGAATTTATTTGGTTGGAGGACGTGGGTTGTTCATGTGGATTTAAAGGAAATATGGGCTGGGCTAAATTAGAAGAAGCAGACCAATTTTGTATGGGTATTGTAATAGATGGGATTGGGTGATTGGTTGATGATTGATTTTGGACCGAGAGGGGTTGGTATTGGGCCGATGGGAATAGGTATGGAAAGGGAAAATCAGTTTCATTAAATTTTACATGTTTGGAGATATATATTTTGCCTGATTTTGACAAACATTTGAACCTTTTATGTTGCGGGCTTGGGCCAAGGTAGATGCGGTTCTCATAATGAAAGTCAAATTTATTGGATTGGTACGGTTGTAGGCAAGGAAAACAGACACATCCAAATATCTTTAAATCATCAAAGTTTAGTTTTTGGAATTTTATACGTATTGCTTATTGAATAATACCACTGACCAATGGTCAATTTTATACATAAAATAACTCTTGAATTTGGGGATAAAAATGATAAAAAAATATAATGAATAATTTATATGAAATAAGTGTGAGGCACATGTGGCTTCTTTTAATTGGTAGTCCAATAACCATTTAATAGCTACTAGAAGATAATTTGGCTTGATTTATCAAAATAGAAAGAAATCAAATTAATTAACTATAATACAAAATAAATACAAAGTAACAGGCATACATAAATTAAGCACATACAAAAGCATAAATAAGATACGAATTTAAGAATGTTGGAGTTGGATGAGATAAAAAATATTGTTTACTAAAACAAAACGTAGTAGAATTTTAATTTAGAAGACAAAAGGAAAATAAAATAAAAAGAGAACGAAATACATCATCATACGAGTTTTAAAGTAGCAGTAGTAATAATAGTAATAATCATAATAGTAATGAAAATAAACGATAAGAAAAGGAAGAAAAAAAACATAATAATAGTAAAAAATTAATAAGGAAAAAAGGGAGAAAGGAAAGGAAAAAAGGTAAAATTTTCTTTATCCCTCGTTCTTTCTCTCTATGTTTTAGAGAAAAAAAAAGGTCAAGAGTTGAGAAGAAAAGAAAAATGCTAAAGGATTAGAGGAAAAAAAAAAGAGAAGGAATAATGATAAGTAAAAAAAAGAAATAAGTAGTAAGAGAAAACAATAAAATTTTCCTTATACATTTTTCTTACGTTTTAAAAGAGAAGAAAGAAGAAAAAAGAAATAAACAATAAAGATTGAGGTCACAAAGGAAATCACTTGTCGTATGAGATGCGGATCTTTGGAGTAAATCCCTACCAAATACAACCACCAATTAAGCTTTCATTCATCATGGGATAAGGTTGATTAGAGAAAGAAAATGAAAAAAAAAAAAGTAATAAAACAAGTAAATAAAATGAAAAACCCACCTTTTCGTAAATGATAGGTTTTTTCGTGGAGATCTCTCCAAAAGAATATTTTCCTCCCCTTTTTAAATGACCAAAGTGACTATTTATAGACTTGGAATGGAACACAAATAAGGAAAACTCAATAAGAATAAATTAAATGAGATACTATATGATTTTGTGTAAAAATTAATTAAATTATCTTTTTTCTAAAATTAAAAAATTGATTATTATAAGATTTTCTATTACTACAAAATTTTACATTTTCTAAAAAAAATTAAAACCTTAGTCATTAGTATTATTTCCTTTTAAAAGAATAAAAAAAATGTATGACAAAAATAGGTGACTATAACTTTGATTTTTAGTTTCATTCAAAATCTCTCATACCATTGGAGGTAATCTCCTCAATTATATATCATGTACATACCTTGCAAAAGTAGAATTTTAGTTGCGCTCCCAACAATCCTCTCATCAAACAAAAGACCACCAAAGTGTACTCTTAAATAGTCATCTTATTTATGTGCGGACATTACCTCGTGTACCACTTGTTATGGACATTGATAATTGTTAAATATCTTCATAGTGGTACGATATTATTCACTTTTTTCGTAACTCCTCATGGTTTTTGTAACGACCCAACTTTTCAAACTAAGCCAAGGGTCATTATTTTAATACTAAGACATTTCATTTAAACATAAAAATTTATAAAAACCTGTTTAAAATTAGTAAACATCCAAAAATAAGAAAGCTGTCTTCGGACCCTATTTCAAACAAATTTAAAAATTTCACAACATCGTTTATAAAATCATCAAAAACAAAAACAAAAAAAATAAATGTCCTAAAACATGACTCATTTTTAATCCTCAAAACAAAAAAGGTAAAAACATTAAGCGGAAGCATTTGAAAGAAAAACATTCCCATATGGCGATCACGAGTCCTTCTTACCCTTCGCCGGATACACATATTAGTTTAGTGATTCTATAGGATACACTATCAGTCTAGGGATTCCGTAGAATACACATATTAGTCTAATGATCCAGAAGGATGCACAACATGTAGTGATTCCGTAGCACACCGTGCCTGTAAGGTACACTACCCCATAGATAAAGCTAACAGCCACCCCTTTGTTCATTCTAAAAAGTTCATGACAGTCATATCATAACACATTTAAAACTAACAACACAGACTCTACGCATAACCAATCAAACCATTTAAGTACAATCAACGGTATAGTCTATTAATGCAACTAAACTACACATGATAGTCAAATCATCTAAGTTTAGTCAAAAGTACACTCTATCCATGACAATCAAGCCATCTAAATTCAGTCAACAATATAGTTCATCGATAGATCTAAGCTACACATAACAGTCAAATTAGTTTCGTCAATATAAATACCAATACGTATGTCTTAGTCAACACAATCCAACCTCAATATGAGTCTAGTAATAGAAATCTCTTACCTTATGTGCTTAGCTAAGATCCTTGAACAAATTGAAGTTCAGTGAATCAACCTAAACATAAACATAAGGGTTCAAACATTATATCAAACAATTTCACCCAACCAATTCACCCAAATGTGAATTCCACAACTTACCCAAGTAAATGAAGGATCGAACTCCAAGCCAAGCTTGTTGAAAATTCAAGAAGTCAACTCTAACACCTTCAATGATCAACAATTTAATCCAACATTTACACTTAAAATGGCCATGGAAACAACTACAAAACTCAGAAATTCACCTTTACCAAATACCCACAGGCGATTCACAGTAAGATAGATGCAATGATGCAAGAACTGAGCCGACAACAACGTGAAAAAGTAGTGGACTTAGAATGTGACAAACAAACAAGGATGTGCGACCCCAAAGGAGAAGTAACCTGTGACTCAACCGGAGAAACGACAAGCTAGGAGGCGCGCGTAGGGATTGGGATTGAGGTTGTCAACTTGGCTGGCAAAATGGGGAGCAACTCATCGAAAAGAAATGCACCGTCGACGGCGTGCGGCTGGATTCGCGTGCAACGAAGAAGGAGGCAGACCAAAACCAAACGATTGGGCTTCAAGTGACGGGGGAGGACACGATGAGGATTGATGGAGGCACAAAAATTTAGGAAAACCCAGCAGCAACAGAGTTGAATGAAGAGAAGAAGGCAGAGGCGACAATGGTTTAGTGGAAGCACAAAGAAGAAGAATGAGATGGGGAAGTGTGAGGGGCACACACTCCAGCGAGGGTTTAAAGAAATTAAAAAAAATATATAATATTAAAAATTATATTATATTATATTATATTATATTATATTATATTATATTATACTATTATTAATAATACATTTTTCCTTTTCTTTTCCTTTTTCTTTTCTCTTTATCACCAAACTCAAACAACATAAACCCAACAAATTAAAGTCTTAATAACATAAGATAATAATGTTTAGAAAAATACCTCAAAATATTGGGGTGTTACGGTTTTACTTTTGTAACCATTCAAAAGACCTCGTAATATTTAGAAGATCTTACATTTCCACTAACTTTTTTTCCACACATATATATTTGTCATGCAATGCAATATTTTTCTTAAAAGCATTTCCTTAATCTTCTTAATTACAATGTTCATTCATAAATTACAATTGCTATTAATAAATCATTACTTTTCACCACTTTTTTGCATGCATATATATGGTATATCAAATGAAAATCTTCGATCTTTCTTTTGCACTAACTTTTTTCCTTGCATATATATATTTTCCATAAAATACAAAATAACTAGTATTTCTAAAATTATTGTACTGAAACAAATAATAATAAAAAAAAGAATGTAAAGATAAGAGTTATTGAATATATGAGTAAACAACGGAAAAAACAATTATAACGCATATATAAGAAGTAAAAAAATTATACAATAAAATTTAAACATATATTTTAGGAAGAAAAAAGGAAGGAAAAAAAAAGAAGAATGAAAGAGAAAACAAAGGAAAAAAAAAAGAATGAAATAGAAAAAGAAAGAGTGTTATAAAGAAATAAATTAAAAAAGAGAGAAAGGAAAGTGGAAAATGGAGAAAAGTGGAAATGACACGTGAGGCCCATCTCTCAAAATTTGAAAAGGATTAAGGAAGGAGAGTGTGCAATAGTAAACAAGAGAGTAAGGAAGAATATTGGAAAACCTAATCCTAGGTTTTCCATAATCTGAGCCCTAAACGTGAAGTAGGTAACCCACTCCACTCCATAGTTTGGGGCCCAAATGCCTTCATAGTTTTAATATGAATACCTAGGCACATTAAAAGTAAAAGTTATGTAAATACAATAAGATATAGTTAATTAAATATGAATATGATTCAAGTATAATTAATTAATATCTAATATTTAATTTATTTTAATTAATAATTAGAGTAATTTACATAAATATAACAAAACCAAAAAATATTTACGGTCCATGTAACAAAAAGCAAAAGCCCTTGAAGTTGGTAAAATATTTTTATAATTTCTAGATTTATCCTTGAATATTGCGGATGATTCATCACTTCTTTTTCTTCTTCCTCCTTCTTTACGATATCTTTTGTTTTAGATTTATTCATCTCCTTTTCCAAAATTTCTTTCTTCTATTTGTAAACGATTTATTCTTATGTTTAAATTTCATATTTCATCTTCATCATTTCATCAAGATTCTTTGAATCTAGTTCACGATTGTTTCAACATTCTTTTTTATCTTCCTTAAATATTAGTTTAAATAATCAACATGATTGTTTAAATTTGAACCATTTTTTTCATTGTTTAAAACGAACTACATGATTGTGTTGATTATATCAACATGATCGTTTACCAAAGGTCAACACGATCGTTTAAATTTAAAGCCTTTTTTCCATCTGTTGGACATTAATTATCCTGTAGGCCCAAATAAAATGAAGGACAACTGCATGATACACCTACACGATGCACCTGCACGAAAGGTAAAGATGAGAAAGAAAAGAAAATTGGAACGAAATACCTTTCTTTCTCTCTTTTTCTCTTTTCTACTTATTCTGCAAACCTTAATTTGTTGATGGTGTTTTATTTTATGAGTAGAGGAGAGCACACACAGACTGAAGATGAAGGAGAAGAAGAAGATGCACACAAGATATATGTGGTTCGACCAAAAATGCCTACTTCCACGGGATTGATCACTTTCTTGAAAAAATCTTGAGATGAGGATCTTTTCTTTTGGTTCCTTTTTCTTTTTGTTTCGTATGAGATTAGAAAAAGGGTTCTTCTGTTATTTGTTACACACTTTTATATAGAGGTGTTTACATGGAAAATATAAATAACAGAAAAAAGACTTCTTATGTTGGAATTCATAACTGCTACAAATCTTTACCTTGAATCCAACATTTTAAGGTTTAGTGATCCTTCCAATCGTTGACTTTTATCATTCTTTTTCAGGTAAGTCAAAGCTTACCAGCTCGAAGATATTTTGGAGCTTCATCTATGAAACATGCCTGGTCAACATATTGACAGTGTTTTCAGAGGTATGAACCTTCAGAATTTCAATTTCTCTTTAATTTTTTCTTGAATGAAATGAAGTTTTATGTCTATATGTTTTGTTCTGCAATAATGAAATTGTGGATTTTTGGATAGATGTATGGTTCTTTGGTTATCAAAGTAACTTTTTACAATTGACTGTTTGATTCCAAAGTCCTTCATCAATTCTTTAAGCCACAATCCTTCTTTTACTACCTCTTATAGAGCCATGTATTCTGCTTATGTGGTTAAGAAAGCAACAATAGATTGTATGATTGCTTTCCAACTAATTAGATTAGAACTATAGAGAAAGACATACCCTGCTAGGCTTCTTCTCTTTTCACTATCACCAGTAAAGTCAGAATCCACATAGCCAATTAGTTCTAGGTCTAATTTTGCGGTCTTCTGGTAGATTAGTTTAACATATTTAGACCAGATTAGATATCTTAGTATCCATTTGGTTGCTTCCCAATGCCTCTTTCAAGGATTAGCCATGTATCTACTAACTAGGCTTGTTGGATAGGATAAGTGAGGTCTCGTAGAGATCATTAGGTACATTAGACTTTCCACAGCTTGACTAGAGGACACATTCTCCATTTGTTATTTGTGTTTTGTGTCAGTATCGTTAGGAGAATTTGCAACTGATAGTTTAAAGTGTTATACAATAGGGAGAGTTACAGGTCTAGCATTTATTAGGTTAAACCTCATGATTACCTTCTTATAATAGATTGATTGGCCGATACTTTGTATAGATTGGTCTCTATCTTTAAAGATGTCAATCCCTAGGATCTTTCTTGATTTCTCCATGTCTTTCATGTCAAATTCTTTACTCAAAAGATCTTTGACATAAACCAAGTCATTTTTAGAGCTTCCTTGATTTTGATGAACGTACCTTACACATTCAAACACCTAGAGATCAATTAGATTTGGAGGGTGTTTGGACCATTCCTCCTCAAGTGTTAAGAACCCTAAAGAGGTATGAGGACTTCTTTTTAATGTGTACATAGCATAGGCAACAGTTTCAACCTAAAATGTTTTTGCTAGGATAACATCAGATAGTAGGGATTTTACGCTTTCCATGATTGTTCTATTAAGTCTTTCTGACACCCCATTTTGTTGAAGTGTGTATCCATAGTCTTATATCTTGTGATCATTTTTCCTAAAAAACATTGAAAACCTCTTCATAAAACTCCAAACCATTGTCGGTTCTAAGATATTTAATCTCTTTATCTATTTGTTTTTCTATCTTTAATTTCCATTCTTTAATTTTTTTTCAAAAAACTCGATCTTTAGTTTTTAGAAAATAAAATCCAGCTTTTTCTAGAAAAATCATCAGTAAATAATAAGATATACCTTAAGCCACTTAGGCTTGGAGTTGATGCTAGATCTCATAGATCCAAATGGATGTAGTCTAGAATTTCTTTAGTTGTGTGTTGTGTTTTCGGAAAGCTTTGTTTCCTTACTTTCCCTAGTACACAATGTTCACAGAAAAACAATATGATACTTATTTCATAAGGTAGGGTGTCTTGTTTGGATAGAGCCTCAAGTCCTTTTTGGCTGACATGAGACAATCTTTTGAGCTAAAGGTCAACCTCAATTGGATTTAGAGCAAAAACAACATTAGTTTCTTTTAACATTTCAACCCCTTTGATTATAAAAGATCATTTACCCTTTCTCAAACCAAGACTACACTAAAGTCCTTTAGAACCTTAAAGACTTCACCTTTTCCCTTGTATTCACACTCTAAAGAGTCTAACATTCCTAGGGAAATAAGATTTCTTTTAAGGTTAGGAACATGTCTAACATTTCTGAAAAGTTCCACAGTCTCATCTTTTAATTTCATAGTGACTGATCCAATTCCCGCAATGTTACAAGCCTCATTATTCTCCATGAAAACTGAATCTTCACTGATCTCTTTATATGTGTTGAACCAAGTTTTAAAAGGTGTCATATGGTAGGTGCTACCAGAATCTAGAACCCAATCATGTTTACCAAAGAGAGGGTAACATGATTGGCTTGGTCTTAGGTTGATGCCAAGGCATCGGTATAGATAATGAAACTTTCTACTATAGAGGCTTCAGGTTGCTTTTCCTTTTGAATCTTTTTCTTTTTCTTGATTCTTTTTCTTCAGGAAAAAGCAATCTTGGACTATATGCTCTTTCTTCTTGCAATTTACATTTGTTCTTCTGTTTTGCCTTCTTTTAATCATTTGAGAGAGGTTAGCTATTGTTTTTCCACTGATTAGATTGAGGTTTTCCTTTGACAAATAAGCCATCTTCACTATGATGGTCTTTCGGGATGACTAAATTTCTAATTTTCTTGTTCTAAAGGCTGATAATTACATCTGTTTTCACTGAGTCTCTGCCCTATTTACGTGCATTTTTTTACCTCTTTGTAAGATTTGGGTCATTTATGAGAACATAAGCTTCTAACACAATCACTGAGTTTTTTTCATCACTGAGTTTGTCCTCAAGACTCTTGAATTCTAACACAATCTTCTTGAACTCATCTATGTTGTCTGTCAAGGTTTTTGAAGGATCCATCTTGTATGTAAAGAATTTCTCCCTTAGGCAAATTTTATTAGAGAGATTTTTAGTAGCATACGAACTTTCTAATTTCTTCCAGATTTTGTATATTGTACCTTCTTCTATTACTTGCCTTATAACACTGTCACTTAAATTTAGGATTAGTATACTATAGACATTTAACTCCATGTCTTCTTTTTGTGATGTTGTGAGTGTTGCTGAAAGTTCTGAAGGATTTAAAATGGCTTTAAAATGGCTTTAAAATGGCTTTAGGAGTCTTTTGCTAACCTAGCAAAGCCTTGATTTTGTCCTTACAAAGAACAAAATCTCCCTTTCCATCGAACTTCTCAATTTCTACTCTTGCGACTGCCATTATTAGGTTTAAATTCTTGAAAATCAAGATTTTCTCCAATACCAATTTGTTGGGCTTTTAATTTTCTTACAAGCCCAAATCAAATGGAGGACAACTGCCCGATACACCTACATGATGCACCTTCACGAAAGGTAATAAGACGAGAAAGAAAAGAAAATATTGGAATGAAATACCTTTCTTTCTCTCCTTGCCTCTTTTTACTTATTATGCAAACCCGAATTTGTTGATGGTAGCTTATTTTATGAGTAAAGGAGAGAACACACAGATTATTGAAGATGAAGGAGAAGAAGAAGATGAACACAAGATAAACGTGGTTCGGCAAAAAATGCCTACTTCTACGAGAAGGATCACTTTCTTGAGGAAATCTTGAGATGAGTACAAATCTTTTCTTTTGCTTCCTTTTTCTTTTTTCTTTTTATTTTTTTTATTTTTTATTTTTTTTGAATGAGATTAAAAAAAAAAGTTCTTCTGTTATTTATTACACGCCTTTATATAAATTGTAGTACACAATCGTTTAGAAGAAAATTACTCGCACGTGCGTGTGGTCGATTAATCGCGTGTTGACCGGGGTATTTTTTGGTATTTCCCATTATGGGTCGTAGTTTTTTTCGTTTTCGAAATTGTTCTATATATACAGTGTAGATATTTTATTTAAAAAACCCTAATAATTGTGTAATTAAATTAAATTAAAATTGATTTAATTTAATAAACTAAATAATAACACCTCGTTATGCAAAATCTATTATGCATTTTAAGAAAACACAAATGTTTTTATTTTTCCTCACTCTTGGAATTCTCACAATTTTCAATCTCTCACATCACTCTCACTAAACCATACAAAGAAATAGTTTCTCCATAAAGAGTTTTTCCTTTCTTAACCTTTCAAAATTTGGTTCCCACAAAACAAGCCCTTGCTGTAAAAAAGACTCGGTGGTGATGTCTAAGTTCATAATTGAAGAAGTCGTGAAGACAGTAAAAGAATTAGAGAAGATTGAAGAATTTCCTTCAAAAGTATTTTCTTTTTCATTGAAGTTCTTCATAGTATGAGCATGCTTGTTGGAAGCGTGTAATGAACACCCCAAATAAATATTACCAAATAGAATATTTGAGTGGAAATAAAAAGAACTTATTGGAAGACTTTTAACTTTTTTTTTTTCTTTTTGTATTCTACTCACACTTGGATGATTTAATTACAACATTTCAATCCTATTTATAGGATTGTCATGAGCATAACTCATACCACAATTAAACACAACAATTTAAATTCTACATTTAACTAATGTGAAACTCTTACTAAATTAACTCTAACATTTTAGCTTACATATCCTTTAATTTTTTAACTCTCATAAATCAATGCATATATGACTTATTTATTTAAAACATGTTTAATTTTCAACATTCTCCCTTAAACATATTTTCTGAAAAACTCCAAGCAAAGTTCTTAACTTGTTAAACACATTAACTTTGAGTGGCTTCGTGAAAATATCTGCAATTTGATCTTCAGTCTTCACATATTCAATTTCAACCTCCTTCCTTGAAATGCAATCTTTGATGAAGTGAAATCTTGTATCAATGTGTTTGCTACGATCATGGAACACAGAATTGTATGCTAGAGCAATTGTTGACTTATTATCTACATGGATCACAGTTAGATTATTTTGCAAAATCCCAACTGTCTTTAACAAATTTCTTAACCAAACTGCATGACAGACACTTGAAGCTGCAACAACATATTCTGCTTCACAAGTGGATAATGTTACAATAGGTTGCTTCTTAGAACTCTAAGTAAATGCAGTATTACCAATAAAGAAAACATATCCACTAGTGCTTTTTCGATTATTAGGATTTCCAGTTAAGTCTCTATCACAATAGCCTTAAAGCTTGAATTCTTTAGATGAAGAGTAAAACAACCTATAGTCAAGCGTATCTTTGAGGTAACGAAGAATTCTCTATGCCACTTTTAAATGAGTAGTTGTAGGAGATTCCATAAATCGACTCACCAATCCAATGCTGAAAAAAAATCTATTCGTGTGCAAGTCAAATATCTAAACTCCCAACCAAACTTTTGAAATATGAAGGACTAACATCATCTCCTTCTTCATATTTAGATAGTTTGGTCCAGATTCAATCGAAGTTGTGGCAGGCTTAAAACTGATCATATTGAACTTCTCTAGAATTTCTCTAGTATATCGTTCGTGAGAGATGAAAATACATTCCTCTGATTGCTTCACCTCAATGCCAAGATAATATGACATTAGTCTTATATCTTTCATTTCAAATTCTTGAATCAAGCCTTCTTGAGATCTTCAAACATCCACACACAAACAAACCACCAAAATATCTCCATGACCATTAGTCTTAATATAAAGAGAATGTTCATAAGGACACCTTAAATACCCATTATCAAGGAAATATTTGTTGATTTTGTTATTCTACATTTTTTGTGCTTGTTTCAATTCGTATAATGCCTTCTTCAATTTTAGAACTTTTTTCTCTTGACCTTTTACAGAATAACCTAGAGGTTGTTTTAAGTAGACTTCTTCTTCTAGATAATTTAAAAATGCCAATTTGACATCCATCTAAAAGATCTTTCAATTATTTTGAGTATCAAGAGCAATTAACAAACTTATGGTTTCCAAACGAGGAACGGGAGCAAATACTTCATTGTGATCAACACCTTTACTTTGAGAATAACCTTTTGCAAATAATCTTGCTTTGTATCTCTTTACTTCTCCCTTTCCATTTCTTTTTATCTTGAACATCCATTTGAAACCTACTACTTTCTTTCCATTTGGAAGAGTAGAAAGTTCCCACGTAACATTCCTCTTTATGACTTTTATCTTTTCATCCATAGAAATCTTCCATTTGTCATTTTTCAAAGCTTCTTCAAAATTCAAAGGTTCATTGTCACCAAATAGACAAAAAAGAGTAAGGTTATTAAAACTTTAACTTAACTCTTCAGTTTCATCGTATATGTCTCGTAAATTTCTCATGCCATGAGGCCTTCACTTGAACTTGCAGATGATGAGGATGTGTTATGTTATGAAGTGATTGGTGATGTTGGTGGTGTTGATGGAGAAGCAACGTCACTAGGCTCATCACGATCATCGAGAAAAAACAAAAATTTGTAGTCTTCTGGTTCGTCATTCCAATTCCATGATGCTTCTTCATCAAACACAACATCTTTGCTTACCATCGCCTTCTTTGTAACAGGATTATAAAGCTTGTAGTCTTTTGACCTTGCATTATAGCCAACAAAAACATGTTTCTCACTTTTCTCATCAAGCTTACTACATTTTTTATCAGGTATATGCACATAAGCAATACATCCAAATACTCTTAAATGAGCAATGGATGGTTTTCTTCCTATCCATGCTTGTTGAGGAATTTTGTTCCACAAGCTTCTAGCAGGGGAACAATTTGACAAGTACACTTCACATTCAACAACTTGTGTCCAAAATTCTTTTGGCATCTTCTTACTCTGCAACATGCTTCGAGCCATGTTAAATATTGTTCGATTCTTCCTCTCAACAACAGCATTTTGTTGAGGACTAAATGAAACTGTCATAGGTCGATGAATTCTATTTTTTGCACAAAAAGTTTTGAATTCATTTGAAGTGAATTCACCTCCCTTGTTTGATCTAAAAGCTTTTATGAAATAACCACTTTCTTTTTCAACAAGGGCATTAAATTTCTTGAACAGACCAAATACTTCTGATTTCTTCTTAACAAAATAAACCCATGTTTTTCGGTTGAAATCATCAAGAAATAATAAGAAATAATTCTTCTCACCGAAAGAACTTTGTTTGATTGGTCCATAAAGATCAATGTGAACTAACTCCAGTGGTCTCATTGCTCTCGAAGATGATTCTTGTGGAAAACTCTTCCTTGATTGTTTTCCATAAAGACAACCAGTGGCGGATCCAGAAAATTTATTGACGGGGGGCTTTATAGTTTAGTCAAAATAATTTATAAGTGAGTGGTTCTAAAAACTAATAAATTTACTGACTTTCGTACATTACAATTGTCCCCTACGAGATTTCATATTTTGAAATCGATACATAATAACTTCATTATCTATCTTATCAAACAAATCTCTCTCAATATATGCTACAAGACAATCATTCATCCATTGGTCTTCCATTCGATTACGCAACTGAGTCTTTATAATGCTCATAGCAGAAAATGTCCTCTCCACGGTAGCCATTGTAATTGGCAAGATCAATGCTAAGGTAAGCAACCGATAGACTAATGGGTAAACTTTATCCTTAGCTGTTATCACCATTTTTTGAGAAAGATCACCAATACTTGTTAACCCGACAAACATATTATCTGAACACACATCAATGATGTAATTTTGAAGCTGATCTTCAAGAATAAGAAGCTCCGTAGTTGAAAAATCTCGAGGATAAAATTGTGCAAGGCAAATGAGCTTTTGTCTGTCAAAAGCAGTAAATGAGTTGCTTGGATTGAGACATGCCACACAAAGAAGCAACTCGGTGCTTTTCTCAGTGAAACGATTATTTGACTCTTGAAGTTGCATGTCAATAACTGCATAAAAAATCTCAACATGATAATTGTAACGACCCAAACTTTCCGGACCAAGCTAAGGTCACTACTCAGTGCTAAGACTCGACCATAAAACACAAAATTCATAACGGACCGGTTACAATTCATTAAAAACGTTAGAAATATTACAAAAAAATAGTTTCGGGCCCTATTTTAAATCATAGTCACAAAAGTTCCAAATAAAATACTCGGGTCATCAACTCGAAATCACAAAACCAAATATTCTCACAAAATACATCAGCGGAAGCATAAAGAAAACCAGACGCGTCCATATGGCCTTCACGCATCCTTCCTGCCTCTCGTCGGTCTGCCCCTCGCTGTGCCCTTACCTGAAAAGTTTAAGAAGAGAAAAGGGTGAGTATAAACATACCCAGTAAGGGACCCACTACTGGGCCCGTTAGGGAACAACAGTTAACTTCCTATTCAGGGGTATCCTACATAACAGTCTAGTGGTTCCGTAGAACGCACATATCAGTCTCGTGATCCCGAAGGATACACCTATCAGTCTAGTGATCCCGAGGGATGCACATATCAGTCTAGTGCTCTCGAAAGATGCACATATCAGTCTAGTGCTCCCGAAGGATGCACATATCAGTCTGGTGCTCCCGAAGGATGCACATATCTGTAGGGTACACTACCCCATAGATGAAGCTAACCGTTACCCCTCAGTCCATACTAAACCGTCTACAACAGTCATACCCCAACAACATTCATATTACAGTTCCACCATAGGCTTTGCCAGTCAGATAGTATAGGTTTAAACAACTACACCCTCAGTTGCTATACGCGTTTCCAATTCGCACACCATTATGGTAACCCTTAGACCCAATCAACTAATCAATCAAAATCGGACTCACCGTCCTTCCCCGACCAAACTCCATGATCAATGTCCAGACCAATGACTACCACGTACCTAACCGTAAACTTCAAGGTCCATCGACATACAATTCCAATCTACAACGTAGCCCATTAACATAACCACACTATACCGAACATCCAGCATCGGGGTCTATCCGCAAGCAACTCCTTACACCCGATAGCACACAAGCTACAACTAGCGGTCGCGTTACCTTTACATCAGACAAGAGTATAGTAACAATACTTAAAAGTCAAACACACATACATTTATTCGGTACAGTTACTAACGTGTAATCCCCTGTGGATTACTACGTTTCCAGCCTCGATCCGAGGTCCAGTAGTAGGAAAACCCTTACCTGATTCTCGGTTATGCCCCTCGATCGAGTCCACGCTCAACGGATCCACCTAAACGAAAACACGAAGGTTTTAATCGATGATACTAGTAGGAGTCATTTTAAATGGTCCTAAGCAACATCCGTTGACTTACCCAAGGAAGGGAAAGCTATCTCCAAACAAGCCTGCCGCGAAACCCGAGAACTTAAACGTCAACTCCTTAATACCTTCAAGGGAGGAAAGGTAGGACCAAATCTTATTCCAATATTCAAATTCGAATCGGACGTAGCAACATTAGGAAATTCATCAAAAATAATCCTTACCGAAGACTCACCGTGACCCGAAGTGGAGGAAGGAAGGCTTAGGTGGCTCGGTGAACAGGGAGCTCGGCTTGGCTTGGAGGCGTTCGGCTCGGCTCGGCTTGGCTCACCCTCGGCTCGGCTCGACTTGGCCTCGGCTCACAGCTCGGCTTGTGGCTCGGCTCAACTCGGCTCGCGGCTCGGCTCAACTCGGCTCGCGGCTCGGCTCAACTCGGCTCGCGGCTCGGCTCAACTCGGCTCGCGGCTCGGCTCAACTCGGCTCGCGGCTCAGCTCAACTCGGCTCGTAGCTCGGCTCGCGGCTCGGCTCAACTCAGCTTGCGGCTCGTAGCTTAAAACACGGGTCGGACTGAAGCGGGTTCTCGGGTCGGGTCGACTTGAAATCGGGCAACCACGAACGACAAACCTTCGGGCGTTCGATGACGGAGATGCATCGCGGTTGGGTGGAGTCCGACGACTGGCTCTGCTTCAACGCGGCGGAGGGCGACGGATTGACGGCGGACACGGTCGGACGAAGGACGAATGGCGGCGTTCGAGTGCTTGAAACCGAGAGGAGACCCGAAATGGTAGGGAGCCGCGGCGGTCGAACGTTGAAGCTGGAAAGTTTCGACGAGGTAGACGGAGGCGGACGACCACCACAGAGACGGAGATGGAGACGTGCGCGAACGGAAGGGAAAAAGAAAAGAAAACGGGCGGCGGCGTCGGACGAGAAGAGAATGAAAAAGAAGAAGGCCGACGGGGAAAAGGAAGAAGGAGGACCGGGGGGGGGGGGTGGCGCTCGCGTGTTTAGGGTTTTAAAAATAAAAAAATTATATATATATATTAAATAATAATAATTATTATTATAATAAAATATTAATATTAATTAATTATAATAATATTAAATAATAATATTAATACTAATACTAAATAATAATAAGAGTATTAACATGAAATTATAATGATAATAATACCTAATAATAATAATATAATTAATATTATATTATTAATTTATCATTTTACAAAATTTTAAATTTCCGAAAGATTACATAAAATGATAAAAATTTTACCTTGAAAAATTCAGGGCGTTACAATAATGATATATATTTGTGATTTCTTGAGAATTTCGTCTTTGCCTCCCTCGAACTAAAAATGCATCATCCAACAATGATCGCCATTCTGACTCTCTCATTGACTGTAATCTTACTGTACAAATCTTGACCAAATTCATTGCATTCACAATATCATGATCTTTTCTTTGTAGTACTTGAGATAAATCATTTGTGATTCCTAAGATAGTTTTCATAAGATGCACATGAAAAACGAAGTCAAATGATTGGATTGAATTCAATTAGAACCTTTGCTTCATATTTTTGTTCAAAATTTGATCCATCGTCTATGATTATCTCAAGTACCTCACAAATTGATGAGAACATTGAAATACATCTCACCAAAGTGATGTAGTGTGATCCCCACCGTGTATCTCCTGGCCGTTTAATCATTGTTTTCTGATTTAATCCTCTTCCACTTGACAGCTCACCATTATTCAGAGCTTCAAAAGTGTTGGCACTATGTTTCTCTCTTAACATGTCTCGACGTTTTGTTGATGCACCAATAACATTCACCACATTTACAACTAAAAGAAAAAGACCAGCGATCTCTACATGATTTTTTGCAATAGCTACCAAAGCTAATTGAAGTTGACATTTGCTCCTTTGAAGATATATCCTTCGACTCATCAATCAAAATTGAAAACAACTTATCACCAATATCTTGTATGATTGAATTGACAATTTCTACTGCAATACAGTTCACAATATCTTTTTGGATGTCTGGTGCAGTCAATTTCAAGTTTTCAGGAGCATTTTTCAAAATAAACGACTTCAATATCTTTATTATGGTTGCATAACCATTGTAGGAGTTCAAGAAAGTTACCTTGATTTTTTGAATCTTCATTTTCATCATGCCCACGAAATGGAAGACCTTGTTGTAACAAAATTGAGCACAATCAATTGTTGCACCTAATCGAATCCGATAGTCAATTCTTGCTTGATTAGACATCTTGTTAAAAAATGTTGCAATTTGTTGTTTTTGATTTAAAAGAGCTTCACATTTGCCCCAAGCTTGGTTATGTGCACTATTTGGTCCTCCAACATGAGTTTGCAATTTCTCTTTTTCCTTCCATTTTGAAAATCCTTCACCAATAAAATGGTCACGTCCTGATTGTTCTCCAACTTCTAGTTTGAATAAATAACAACATAAACAATAGGCAGCATCTTTTGAAATACTATATTCCAACCAATTAGGATATTCAGTAAACCAAATTGCATTAAATCTTCTTGACTGTGATCCGGATTTCTTCAACGGAAAAGTATGATTTCGAGGTTGGCAAAGTCCTTTTTGTAGATATGCTCTACGAACTTCATCACGAATATTACAATTGTAATCAAGAATTCTAATCCTTAGACCAAGATCTGCTGGTAAATCTTATAATTTTACTTCAGTGATGGACCTTTCATTACTATTATTACTTTTCTTCAAAGGAGATGATGGTCCCATCAATTTTCTTTTAAAATATTTCTCCATTTAGATTTCCAATTGAATCTACAATAACATAACATGGTAACGAGAATAAATGAAGAAGATATTGACATATAACAACAATATTATAACTTAAACAACCCAACAAGTTTATTTAAGTTTCATAAATTATTTCAAGAGTTAATAAAATAGGTATAAAACAAATGGACTAATATAAAAAATAAGAATGACTTGAAATATTAAAACCAAATGCATAAAAATAAAATAACAAACTTAAAAAGAGAAGAAAATAAATACAAAGCTTACCTTGTAAATTAGGAGATAAAGTTGAACAAGAAGCTAGCCAAGAAGAAGTTGAAGAAGGAATTTTTAAAGCTAAAATAAACAATAAGAATGGTCTTAAATATTAAAACGAATAAATATAAATAAAACAACAAACTTAAGAATAAAAAGAAAAATAAATAAATAAATAAAAATTTACCTCACAAGCTATGAGAAGATGTCGGAGAAGAAGCAAAAAAAAGTTGAAAATTTTAAAAAGTTAGAAGTTGAAAAATTAAAAGACTAATAAAATGAATGAAGATGAATAGGTACTAGCTTTAATTTAGGTGGGGAAGAGTGTATAATTATTATTTCTTGGGTGGAAATCAAAGGGTTGCAATTTTGGAGAAAAAGAAAAATCTAAAAATAAATTTTATAAGTAGGATTTGAACCCAAGTTGGAAGGGGGGCTAACAACTAGAATAACCATTAAACTATTGAAGATTATTAATAATTAAATTATTATATATAAATATATTATATAAAGACAATAAAGTTGAGGGGGGGCTCGAGCCCCCCCGGGCCTATACTAAATCCGCCGGTGAAGACAACCTTCACAAAATTTGTTAAGAAATTGTAGGCCCTAGCTTTTTGAAGTACATGTCGTACAAAATCTTGGGTGTCGAATTTTATGGATGAGAGAGTATGATATTGGTATTCAGATCTTCGCGGACGTTAGGATTTGCAAAATTGTCTTCATTTTGGTGTGAAAAATAAATAACATATAAATAGCTGAATAAAGTTATGTGATCGACGGTTGTTGCAAACATCACTATGCAAAAGAGGGTCGATTGTTGTATATCTGAAAATGTAACAACCCAACTCCTTATACTGAGTTGCAGTCATTACTGAATGTAAAACACGTGGTTTAAGTCATAAAATTTAGTAAAAACGAATAAAATTTGAGAAATTTATTTATGAAAATCAATCAATGTAATATGCGAAAATAAAATTAAATACTAAAGTCCTACTCGGGTCCTATCTACTTTTAAAGAAAATAAATAGTAAGTAGTGGAGAAAAATAAAACTCAGGTACTAAACGTCAAAACAAGTGAAGGCGGAAGCAGAAATCCCTATGGCTCGCCACGGTCACTTCTGGTCGCTCGCCAGCTTGCCTTTGCCCTTACCTCGGCCTCTACCTGAAACATATGACATGAAGAGAGTGAGTATAAAATACTCAGTAAGGGACCGACCACTAGTCCCACTAGGTGCCTGTTAACTTCCTATTAGAGTCCTGAAACTGGTACCCCATAACTGGCACGTCCCCGAACACGTGCAATACGCACCCCGCAGGGACGAGTTGGTCCTTAGTAGTTCCCAAGGGAATACCTAAGACGCTCGGGCTGTGAGTGGTCCCGTCGGATCACTCACGTCATGTCTGTGTCAATGTCAATGCCAGACTGGTAATCCCGTCAGACTATGCAGTCATAAGTGACAGCGACCCCGTCGGGTCCCTCCATCATGTCTGTGTCATAAAGGTGGTGATCCCGAAGGACACCCATATGGGTACGACTCTAATAAGGAACTAACATACACCCTAACCACAACACACATACACATAACATCCTCATGCAATAATAATATCATATCTCATCGCCACAACCAAACATAAAGTCATAATCAGCCGTCTCACATTAACTATGTCATTATAATACGACACAACATGCCCTCATTAACTATACTGTCGTTATGCCATGTAATCTTCAAGTGCGTAACTAGGAATGCATACAGTCCTTTAATCGTAGGGCTAGTAGTAGAAATCTCTTACCTGGAGATTTGGTTGCCGAGTCCTAAAAGTAAGAAAAGATGTGCTTTCCAAGCAGCGGGGCCCTAAATGATTAGAAACAACAATTAAAACCTAACCTTCAAGGAACAGAGGTCCAAGAGTCGTTTGAAGCAACTTACCCCAAAATCAAGGTTGCGCTAACTCCCTCAAAGTCGAGGAAATCCCACGCTCCAACACCAATTTGTCCAACCGGCCCCCTTTCAGAAAAATAATTTAATTTAATCCAACAATTAAATTATTTAAAAACTAAAATTTCTCTTCGTTGGGTATACCAAATCCCAACTAACTTCCAAAACTTACCAAGGAAATGTGGGGAAAGGCCAAAAATTGTGTGGCTCTAAAAGGTAGGGATCGGCTCGGCTCGATTGGCTGGAAGAGCAAGGATCGACTCACGCGCAGGCGCGGCTCGGCTCAGGAGCAGGCGTGGCTTGGCTCGAGCGCAGGAGCTGCGTGCGTGCGGCTCGGCTTGCAGGTGACCACGGCGCGGCTGGGCGACGCAGAGCGGCTGCGTGGGTCGGTCGGGTCGCGGGGCGGGAGCTTCGGCCGGGTCAGGTCTTCGCGCGGACGAGGCGCTGACTTCCAGACTCGGGTGGCGCGACGGGTCGCGGGTGGTCCGGCTAAAACCACGGCCTCGCTCGGCGATGGCTGCAGACGGAGGCTTCGGCTGCTCTGCATCGGATCGAAGCGGCGCGACGCGGCTGGGAGTGTGGACGTCGGCGAGGCAGACGCGGCTTGGGCTGGCAGACGCGACTTGGGCTGGCAGATGCGGGCGCGGCGTGCGTGGCTGTCGCTTGGCGTGCGGCGGCTTGACTTGGTCTGTTCTCCGACGCGGCTGGGAGGATGGATGTCTGCTCGGTGGCCTGCGGCGGTCGATCGACGGCGGCGGCTAGGGTGGGAGAATTTGGGATTAGGGTTTTCTTGGGGAGATGATGAATTTCACGCCTTCCAATGCCCCCTTTTTAATAAAAGAAACAATAATAAAATAATAATTATTACTTTCTTTTATCTCTTTTTTTTTCTACTTTAATCCAATAACAACCATCCACTCTCTCTCTTCATTAAACCCAACAATTGACCCTTTCAAAAACAATAATTAAATTTTATTACCTTCACGAATAATTATTTTATTTTATCCTTAAACCTCATTAATTAAATATCCAGCCAAAGTAACTCTTTAACCTTAATTAATTATAAGGTCAAAATAATCCAATTCCATAAACAAATTCAAACTTTACAAAAATTACTCTTGAGATGAACAAATGAAAACTCCAATCTGTTGGGGCGTTACAGAAAAACTGATTGATCGTAAGTGATTCTAAGCGATCATTCTGAATGGGAAATTGATTTAGAAAACAAATTCAGATTAAGCAACACACCATCCTTATGAAGATCATGTATAACTTAAATTAGATACAGAATCCTGATAAGATGATTGATGAGATAAATGATTAAAGGGGGAGATCTTTACCTCTTGATTACTTAGTCAGAAAGTTTAGTCGAATACTGATTAAGGGGAAGTTTGTTATGAGTCTAAACAAATATTGGACCAAGCCATAACTTGTTCTTTCAGTTTCATGACTGATGTCAATTGAGTAAAGAGTGTAAATGAGTGTGTAAACTCTGTATTGTTTATCACAAGAAAATACTTATAATAACTTGTTGAAAGAAATCAAATCTCCTATAACGGGTCTCGTGCCCCCCAGACGTAGATGAAGTATCATCGAACTGGGTTAATAAATCTTTGTCCATTTATTGTCTCTACTATATGTTTATGTAGCAGTTTCTACTGTCCCTTAGAGTATTGATTATCTCAAGAAACTATTGTTGACTGTTTCATTGTTTTTCAAAATTGATCTGGATGTTTGACATATGGCAACCCTATCCTTCTTCGCTAATAGTCTCAAGTCAAGAAAGTTCAAATGCCCAAATCTCAAGTGCCAAATTCATTTGGGATCTTTCAAACATGACTTTAAACATTTAACAACATAAGTTTGAATGTTTAATAAAAAAATATTTTATTTTTCGTCATTTGCACTTTAACAATCATATTGTCATTATTATCTCTTATCAAAAGACTACAATCCTTCATCAAAATATTATAGCCTTTCTTTAAGAGTTGTCCTAAACTCAAAATGTTCTTCATATCAAACATATCATAAACATTAGAGATAAACTCATACTTCTCATTCTTCAAATTGATCAAAATTTTACCTTTTCCTTTAACTGAAAATTTTGTGGCATCCCCAAATACGGTATCGCCACCAACAGATTCATCAAGCTCCAAGAACATCAATTTACTTTTATACATGTGATTGCTTGCACCATTGTCGAGATCTACCATGCAGTGTTTTCACATGTTTCTGCATCTTTGCATGCTAGAAGCAATGATGAATTATCGCTTTCTATATCTTTCTCAGCATTATTTGCATTTTCTTCAACTTTATTTCTACACTCCCAAGAATAATGGCAGAATTTATGACAATTATAACATTCGACCTTTCTTTTGATATACATCTTGTCATTGTTTGATATTTCTCCACGTGACCTTGAATAGTGTTGTCTTCCATAACCTTGATAAAATCTTTGAAAATAAAAGCAAAATATTTTATTTATTACCCTTCTCACTTACGACTGCAATATATTATTTATGATGGACAACTGCCACATTTTCCTCTCTCTTGGCTTGAGACTGCCGAAAAGTAAAGTAAAGTTCTCATTTAATTCATTTTCTTTTTCTTGTTCATGCAGAAGCTAGGTTTTATTTACCATTTTCTTTCTTTCTTCTTCCATTTCATGAAAGAGTTAACTTCAAGCTTTCAACAATGGAGTAAAGGAATTTGAGAGAGTAGAGAAGAAAATGGATCAACGCAGAGATTTAGAATGGTTCGACAAAAGCACCTACATCCACTTTAAAGGCTATCAGTTCATTTCTTTTGAGAGATTACAAGATATGAAGAATATAGATAAGTGCTAGAAAACTTCTTCCTTTATAAAGTGACTAACCCAACTAAGAATTAGTTAGAAAGTAATTTATAACTAATTTCTAGTCTTTATTTAGTTTCTAACTTGAATTCTTTTTTAATAGATCCAACAAGCAAGGAAGTTGAGTTCAAAGATTAATTCTCCAATAAACCTCTTGATGAATTTGAGTTTGAATTACTCTCATCAAATTTTCTTTGGTCGTAGTTTCCTCGTCCTAGATCTCTGAAATCATCATGTCCATGACTGCCACCACGTTCTCAACCTCGATTGCCTTTTTCTCGATTGTCTTCCTTGTCTTTTAATTTCAATTCTGATTGAAAAAGTTACTCAGTCGTCTGCTTATTCTTCTTAAGAAGCTTCTCTTCATGGGCTTGTAAAGAACCCATAAGTTGATCAATGGACATTGTACTCAAATCCTTTGATTCTTCAATAGCTACAACGATGAAATTGAATTTTTCATCCAATGAGCAAATTATCTTTTGTACTACTTTCTCATCACTTATTGTCTCACCATACCTTTTCATTTCGTGTACTACTGCTAGCAATCTTGAAGTATAATATGAAATTGATTTAGACTCCTTCATATGTAGGGATTCATAATCACCTCTCGATTTTTGTAGGCGAACCTTCTTAACTCGATCCACTCCTTTATATGTATTCTAAAAAATTTTCCATGCTCGATGTGCAGTAGTTTGCTCTAGAAATTGTCTCAAAATTGGAATCATCAATGGCTTGATGAATGATGGTGAGTCTTTTGATCTTTTTTCCTTGTATTTAGTAAAGTTATTCGTTGAACTTGATTCAAAGCCACATCACTTTCTAGTTCTTCATAACCATTATTAACAATGTCTCACACATCTTGTGAACCAAGTAAAGCTTTCATTCGAATACACCAATTGTTATAATTTTCTTTCGTAAGTCGAGGTACTTGGAAGGGAACTAAATTGTTGTATGCAATTTGCAAAAACAATTTATTTAGATTCCAAACTCAAGCTCTGATACCATTTTGTTAGAAACGTGTAATGAACACCCCAAATAAATATCACCAAATAGAATATTTGAGTGGAAATAAAAAGAACTTATTGGAAACTTGTTATGAACATTTTTTTTATTGTGTATTTTACTCACATTTGGATGATTTAAATTACAACATTTCAATCCTATTTATAGGAATGTCATGAGCATAACTCATACCACAATTAAACACAACAATTTAAATCCTACATTTAACTAATGTGAAACTCTTACTAAATTAACTTTAACATTTTAACTCACATGTCCTTTAATTTTTTAACTCTCATAAATCAATGCACATATAACTAATTTATTTAAAACATATTTAATTTTCAATAGTTCTTAATTTAAATGTTTAATATGATCTTCTCTTAATTTTCTATAAATTCTAAACATAAATTAAAAGCACATGTGGTCAATCACTTTAGCATTGAGACTACCTTTGAAGGACTACCTCAATCTTCTCCAAACCTTCGCTGTGATCACAATCTCTTGAAATGTATCCGAACTTTCAACCAACTTTCTTGTTAGACCTTTTGTAAAATGGACCTTTAATATTATCTTTTGACCTTTACAAGTCAATACGACAATTTTACTCGAAAGTAGTTGTTTTATTGTATTTATGTTTTCATTATACATGTTGATGCATAGATAGTATTCACACTCAAGGAATATCATTCTTAACTCAATTATATCCAAAATCTTTTAAAATTACTTTCTTTTAATAAATTTTGATTATCAATTTAGAATAACCAATATTCTAAAATACCCCCATAGTAATATAATTTTCATAACATAACATTAAAGTATGGTGGTTGATTCCACTTCGACTCTACAGTGTTTTATCATTGCAATAGATTTATCTTTGCTTCCTAACAAATACTTATAATGGTGTCACAAAATGGTATATTAAATATTCTTCTTTTACCACATATGACAAGAATATTGAAAATCATAAATATTATAGGAAAATTTACATATATGTAACAAAATACCAACCATTCTGTAAAAAAGCCATAAAGTTGGTCATTCTTAAAATATTTCAGGTTTGCCCTTCCATCTTTTTCTCTTCCTCGCGAATCATCTTCTTTCTCTTGCGATTTCTTTCATATTCTTCCTCCTGCGATTTCTTTTATCGTCTTTCTTCTTTTCTTCTTTTTTTTCCTGCGATTTCTTTCCATAATTTTTCTTATTTTTCAATTTTTTTTACGTCGTTAAATCTTTCCATTGTCTTTTTTTTGCTGTGATTTCTTTCTATCGTCTTTCTTCTTTTTTGATTTTTCGATTTCTTTCAATGTCTTTTCTTCTTTTTTGATTTTTTTTACATCGTTTAATATTTTCTTCGTCTTTTTTCTTTTCTGATTCTTTTTTACGTCGTTTAATCTTTCCATCATCTTTCTTCTTTTCCTTTTTTTTTTTCGCTATGATTTCCTTCCATTATTTTTCTTCTTTTCCTCTTCTTTTTTTACGTCGTTTGAATTTGGATAACCAAATCTAAATGACCGTGTACAAAAAAATAGCAGATCTAAAAAATCGTGTATACAAAATCTTGAAAAATCATTTAGATTGAAGTAGCCAAATGTAAACAATCGTGTAAAAAAAATAAATCATCGGTAGACAAATCTAAACGATCGTGTACGAAAAAAATAAAAAAAATCATTTTGTCAAATCTAAACAATCGTGTAAATAAATCTAAATGATCGTATAAAAAAAGTAAACGATCGTGTAGTAAAAGAATTTCAAAAAATCGTTTAGCCAAACTTAAACGATCGTGTAATCAAATCTAAACAATCGTGTAGCCAAATCTAAACGATCATATACAAAAAATAAACGATCGTGTAACAAAAGAATTTTAAAAAATCGTTTAGCCAAATCTAAACGATCATGTACCAAGATTTGAAAAAAAAATTGGGACCCAAATCTAAACGATCGTGTAACAAAATTAAACGATAGAATTGAAAAAATAAATTGTAGCCATATCTAAACAATCGTATACCAAACAATATTCAAATCCAAATCTAAACGATTGTGTAACCAAATTTAAACGTAACCAAATTAAACAATCGTGTAACAAAATTAAACAATAGAATTGAAAAATAAATTGTACTCATATCTAAACAATCGTGTACCAAACAATAGCCAAATCTAAACGATCGTAAATATATTACGCACGCGTTGTTGACGGCGTAGTTGATGGGGCATTTTTGGTATTTTACACGGTGGGCCTCTGGGCTTTTTCTATTTTTAGAATTATTCTATATAGTGTAAATACTTTACCGCTTTTTTATATTTTTGAAAAGACCCCAATAGTATATTGAAATTAATTAGAAAATAAATCCATACAATCCAATCCCAAACTTTAGGAGAATTATCAATCAACTAGGCAAACTACACTAGTAGAAAAAGGGCATACAATGACAGTTAAATGCTGTCATTAAAGGTTTTCGTGACAGTTTTTTGCAGTCATTGATGCGACAGTCATGGAAAGTATTTTATGACAGTTGTATAAACTGTCACGAAATGTTGTTTCAATGACATATAATACCTGTCACGAAAGAATTTTTTTTATGACTGATTATAACTTTCATTATTTAGTTACGATGATAGTTAATAACTATCACAATTTACATTTTATGACAGGGTATAACTGTCATTATTTATTTTCGATGACAGTTAATAACTATCATTGTTTATATTTTATGACAGCTTATAAATGTGATAGTTTACATTTTATGACGGAAGATAACTGTCATTGTTAATATTCTATGATTGGTATCAAATGTCATTATTTATCATTTATGATACTTTTTAACTGTCATCATTTTACTTACCATGACTTTAATTAACTGTTAATAATACTTTTTCTATGGCAGTTTTATTTTTCAATTTAAATGTCATAGTTGTGTTTTTAGTCACTTTTTTCAAAAGCCCTATTTCTTATTGAATTCTGTATTTGTTGTCGCCCTGCCATTACACATACCATTACATACCAATATAATAACAAATGGAAAAAGGGTAAACGCTTTAATAGAAAGAAGCACACTTACTAATATTGCTTTAATTGTTAGTACAAATATTTTTTGGTACGAACAAACTATTTTAAATAATTACATTTAAACAAAAAAATTTCCTACCAAACCTATAAAAAAGGCTATACATCAACTAATTGGCAAATCCATGGTTTCATTGCTCCAATTGATTGTGGCAAAACCTAATAAGAAAAGAAAAGGAAAAAAATAATTCAACAAGACAACACATTCACCCACATAAACACATCACATTCACTTCATGATGAACAACACACTTCAACAACATAGAACACATACACACTTCAAATATGTTTACCTATTCAACCATAACATGATTGAGTACATACCTTATAGAATGCCATAGGATTCCTTTTTGCCTTGTTAAGACCTTTGCCAACCTAGCAAAACCAAAAAGAACACACTTCAAGATCAACAACACTTCAAGATCAACAACACACTTCAAGATCAACAACACTTCTTTATCTACAACACTTTTTTTTTTTTATCAAGAACACACTTCAACAATAATTACATACACACTTCAAGATCAACAACACACTTCAAGATCAACAACACTTCTTTATATACAACACTCTTTTATCAACAACACACTTCAACAATAATTACGTATACACTTCAACATCAACAAAACACTTCAAGATCAACAACACTTCTTTATATACAACACTCTTTTATCAACAACACACTTCAACAATAATTACATACACACTTCAAGATCAACAACACACTTCTTTATCTACAACACTTCTTTATCTACAACACACTTCAACAATAATTACATACACACTTGAAGATCAACAATACACTTCAAGATCAACAACACGCTTCAACAAAGTACAAAGTACAAAAGGAGAGAAAACCAACCTATTGAAGTGCTGGGATTTGAAGTACAAGAGGATAGAAAACCAACCTATTGATTGAACGATGCACTAGAACAAAGTACAAAAGGAGATACTAAATCAATGGAGATAATTTGATGAACTTAAAAAACTGCATTTTAGTACATTCTAAGATAACCTTACCTCATTGATATTGAACATGACAGTTGTATTTTCCTCCAGCACTGTATTTTCCATGGTAGCTCGAACACAAAAATATGTGACAAAATATATGACAAAATATGTGACAAAATATGTGAAAAGTATATGACAAAATATGTGACAAAATGTGTAACAAAATATCTTATCCTAAGCACAATGTACGTGCTTCCCTACAAACTCAGCCAACTCAGACCTTATACAATAAATGTCATCTTGTGTGTACGCACGAGGTGAATCTTTCATCTGTAGACAATAAACTGGTTCTAAATGAGTTTCATTTACAAAAAAGTATATATGCACGCTAGTTTTATAACTGTTATGCTTACTATCTGTATGATAGAAGTACTCGTTGACATTATGATGTCACGCATGAACCACATCACGTAATAACCACATTCTACTACTCCCGATTGCTTAGGACACTGGAGATACACATACAAATAAGTTGACCTATGTTAGAAATATGAATTAATTTACAGCCCATGGCAACATAGATATTCACATACCTTCACGACCCTCCAAACAGGTTTTTTCTTGTTCATTATGTTGAACGACCTACAAAATAATATTGGAGTTTGAACTACTTAAAATATTGTCTCATTAAGAAAAAAAAAAGTAAAGGTAAAAGTAAGTATGACATACCTTTCAACTACTTCGATTACATCTGGGTCAATACGGTTTTTCAAAGGGTCTATCCAAAAGCAGCATCCTTCGTAAGGTTTATTACAACCAATGTCCAATGATTCCTAAATATATGTGTCAAACAATAATACTACATCTTAGACTACTGTAAGCACAATTCCTATCAATAACTTTAGGTTATGAACATACCCGGAATTGTAAGGAATCAGTATGAGTTGATCGTAATCTGTTCCAAGTAATCGTGCAGTCAACAATTGGGCTCGTTCTTCTTTAGAACTTCCACAACTAATCGACCCAGCATCAACAAACTTTTATAGATTCAAAGCTCTTGATGATTCCATACGTGTGTATAGATACCTACGAGTGCATTACAAATACATTGAAAGAAGATAAATATCAAACAAACTTATAAAGAGTAACACTGTAATAACATATCTTACATTATGTACGCATCAAGGCAAGCGGTAGCTATTGGTCGCATAGATGTGAAATCCTTCAATGACTCTATCATTATGCAACATTTTCTTCGGACCCCAAATACGTCATGTGGTGTAGTGATTTGAATTACTGACCCCATATGTTCAACCATTCGTAGTAAGAACCATAGTGCAACTGGAGCATTTTGAATTGGTGTTGGTGCGAATGTGCTCATATCCTTAAAAAATTCTCCATAATCCATCTACAAAAGATATTGCAATTAGGGTTAATACAAAATGCGACATGTATATCCTTCAATGAAAATTTCATTACCTTTATATTATTCGTAATGACAAGATCACGTGGCCACAATATGTGTGAACCAACTTCCTGGGGCATTTTGTACATCCCTTGCTCTGATGGAATGGGACTTGCATAATCCCCATCCACCACGACATCTACTGCCACTTTAACATTGTCACCTTCTACATCTGAATCAATTATGGTCCCCCAACATGATCTTTCATTTCAAACGCCAACTTGCACGGGGTTCCAACCTATTTAGAAGACATTGTCAAATATGTATACCTCACAAAAGTTTAATTAATAAATCAATTACTTTAGATTCACTAACCTTCATTTTCTCTAACGTCACACCTTCCACCTTTTTATCATCCTTCGCTATGTTGACCTTTACGAATCCAAGTGAATTGTTAAGACAGTATACGTACACATAGAACATGTAACCTTATGGATTAAAGGTCTTTAGAAAAACATACCTTGATGTCTTCATTCAATTCAACAACATCCTCTACGTCTTTTTCTGATTCTAAATCATTTGATAAATCTTCCAAATCGTTCACATTTTCAGCCCCTTCCATGAATGATTTTTCTTTAGAACCCATACATGGTTCTTCTTTTGAGTTGCCTACGCAATCATCATTCTCTTTCATTTTCAACAATTCCTCCTCCAACTCTTTTATTCTTTTCGCCATTCGATCGTGTTCTTTAGAAGTGGCCTTGTCATCCTCTTTTTCATTTGTTTTTTGTTGTGTTGCGGTATGAAAGTACTTTTTCTTTGTGACATACTTCCCCACACCACGGAGTATTCCAGGACGATCCTTACCACCCAAAGCCCTTGTTAGAATATCCTCTTCACCAAAAGCATTAGTCGTATTTTGGGTCGCTACAAGTTCATCCTACAAAATTGCAAAGAATGGAAATTAGTACTTGCTTATACAAAAAAGAAAAAGTACAAAAAATGCAAGTACTTACTATAAGATTCACCACTTCCTTCGTCCCTTCATCCGGAATTTTTCCCTTACGATCCATTCTAGCTTGTTTCCAAACTCTGGATTGATCAATTTGATTCGATGACGATGCTTTCTATTTATAGTTAAAACACGAAGCGAATGTTAAAGAATGTGGCAAAAGAGTAACTATAACACAATAGGCTATTTAGAATTACATATAATCCTACAACAGCTTAAAGGAAATCAACTTACCAACTCCTCCATAAGATTTGCATACCCCTTTCTAGAGGTTCTGTGGTTGTACTTATGTTTCTTCCGCTTCTCCTTCCCATTTTCACTCTTTTTCTTTACATTTCATTATACAAATTTAATCAATTACCATATGAAGCCTATAAAATTGCAATTCAAATTTAAAGAAGGATAGGAAGCGTTATACTTACTTTGAAGTCTTCCTTCAACCGAGATGCAAAAAACTCAGTCCAATGTTGTTGATCTATGAAAGAGTACTCATTCGGCGGAAAGTTTAGTTTTTCAACATCATCCACAAATGGCAAGACATATGTTGTCGTCAATCTGTACTTGAATTGACGAAAGCATACGCCAGCGTTCTGAATGATAGTCTTCTTTGATCGAGGGTCTACCACAAATCCGGCCTACATAATATTCACACAACATGTTACATAGCAAAATAAATGGATAGTGTACCAAAGTTCAAATGTTCATGCCAATTGTTACCTCTTTTAGTTCAAATATTTTGTCCTTTATTTCCTTTGGCACCGTAGGCCAATCAGAGTATATAATGGGAACATGGAACCGCACAGTCGTTCCTATGAAACTCTTCAGTTTCGTTGCATTTTGACCAATTGCTTGACCCAACTCGTTGTACTGAATCACTAGTTTTTTACCCTCACTCCTAGCACGAGTAATTTCCTTCATTTCAGTTGGACCACGTTTTCATTTTTGTGTACTACTTTCTCCTTTTTCCTTAGGTGGAGCAACATTCTGTGAATCAACCATATCTACGATACTGATCTAATAGTAAAAGAAGAAACGTTTAGTAATAACCTCAATTACAGTATAATGGAAAAGTACGAAAAATAATTAGATTCAAAATAGAACACATAGTACTTTAGAAAATTGTTCTTTCAAACGATAACATCATGATTAACTCATACTAACAATAATACAACACATACTACTTCAAATATGGCAAATAAAAGACTTAATAATGTTCAAAGTTGTAAAAAAAGTCTTCAACATGAAATAAGTTTGCTTCATAACAGTACGGTTCGTATCTCCAACTGCCTTTGTCCTACAAATTAAGAACGACCATCATTATCATTAAACATAACCAAAAAAGGACATCCAAAGAGAGTTTAATTACTTTACATACGTATGAAAGTCAAGTGGTAACCCATGTGCCTTCATAGTCAAGTCTAGTGTATGCATCCCCACTTTCATCAATGTCACTTGTTGAATTCCAATTTGAGACTGGGGGGTAGTGCGACAACATATCTCCAAGGTCATCATTAGCACATTTGTACGGAAAGTCTTTTTGTGGTGGCCTTATAAAAACCGACCATCTTGGATCAACAAGATCTGAGACATAAAAGACTTGTTGTCCGTGTGTGGCAATAATAAAGGAATCTGAAGAATGTCCAATTCGGCTAAGGTCAACCAACGTGAGATGAAGATCGTCTATTCGAACACCATTTTTATTTTCAACCCATTTGCATTTGAAAATAACAGTATTGAACGTATTGTAACTAACTTCCCAAATGTCTTCAATGATCCCATAGAAAGACATGTCACCAATCACTGAATTTTTGTCCTTCGCACTAGACACATGCATTGTCGTTGCCATTAACATAATCCCACTATTTTGAACAGTTCGATGGTCATCACAGGACTTAGTGTGGTAAGAACATCCGTTAACCATATACCCTTCATACGTTATTACACCACAATTGGGGCCATGTGCAAGCCATCATATTGTGTTTGAGACTAGCTTTCCTTCATGTAATTCACACATCACCTATTAAAAAAAAGAGTTATATGTTAGGACTGGTAAACAATAATAATAAAACAACATGGATGATTTGAAGTTTTCATTCACCTTATCTCGTATCCATGCACCGAATGATGATTATGTTCAACTTGTAGCCACTGTTCATTTTTTGCTCTTCTTGGGTTTTCAATTTTGAGATGGTTCATATGTTCTCTACAATATAGGTAATAAATATAAATTATGTGTTCTTAAAGGTAATTTAATGGTGTTAGTGTATGATGATAAGAAATCATACTCTATATATGGATGTACTTCTTCAGTGTTCTATAAAATGTGAAGATGTGCTTGCTTCAGTTCTTGCATATCAAGGCGGACATAGGTTCCCGCTGACAACGACCTATCGATTTGTTTCTCTTCCTTTGAATATAGTGATCCAAGACCAATTTCATCTAATCCAGAAAGGAAGTCCGAACAGAAGTGAACAGCCTCTTCACATACTTGTGCTTCTGCAATGCATCCTTCAAGTCGATTTCTATTACGAACATAACTTTTCAACACTTTCATGTATCTTTCAAATGGGTACATCCACCGTAAATATACAGGACCACAAAGTTTTACTTCTCTCACAAGATGAACAACTAGATGAACCATAAATGTGAAAAAAGAGGGTGGAAAATACTTCTCAAGATTACATAAAGTCATAACTATATCTTCTTGCAATGCATCGACTCCAAATTAAAATAACCCAACACCATAAACTATAAACATCGATAAACTTCACACTCATGAAACTAACATTAGGACATATGTTCTCTAGTGTCTTCTCTATTTTCGCCCTATGCCTCTTAACTAATTTGTAATCAATATTAGTGATACATTGGATTCACAAATTTCATAAACTATAAACTCATCCTTACATCAACCTAGAAAAATTTACATTGTAATTTAATTGGGTATTAAATCGATTCTAGAACCTTATGAAATTGGAGATGGATATTATATATCGGTTAAAAAGAAATGGATTAGAACATGGGTACGCAAAAGATTCGAAGCTGCGCGGATGACGGGTGGACTCAGTGCGTCGGCTGGGTGCGGGGATCACGACTGGACTGGGTCCGTCGGGCGTCGGCAATCTGGACTGGGTGCATCGGTCGTGGCTGGGTGCGTCGGCTGTGGCTGGGTGCGTCGACCGTGGCTGGATGCGTCGGTCGTGGCTGGGTGCGTCAGTCGTTGTGGGTGCGTCGGCCGTGGTGGGTGTCGGGCGTCAGGCGTAGGCTGAAGCTGGGTGTGCGGGCAAAGGCAAAAGCGATTGGTCGGGCGTCGGCTGAAAGGAGCGTGCGTCGGCGGAGGAACCACAAAAGAAACCACGTGAATCGGCTGAAGGTGGGGGCGCTCGTCGGGTGTGCATCGGCTGAAGATGCTTTGTCGGTGCGTCGCGGAAGCGTCGTGGTCGGTCGTCGGAGGAAGCACAAAATCTTCAACAAAGTCGCGCGGTGGTTTCCAAAGGAAGGGGAAGGGGAAAATTGAAAGGAAAATTAGGGATTGGATTTTTTTTAATAAAATTAGGTTTTTTTATTTTAATAAATTATATTAAAACAACATATACCCTTTTATGACACTAAATAACTGTCACAGAAAACAATATCCGAAAATAACGTTTTTTTCCGCCAAAAAAGTGCATTTTTACATATTATGACAATTGTTTCTCCTCTCCTCTCAATTTTTTTCTTTACAAATGTCATAGAAAGTGACTTTTCTTGTAGTGCTAACAATATTCATTTTATTAAAATTCATTGAGCACAGATTCAATAATCAGATTCTTGAACATTTTAGGGATAAAATCAATGTCTGTGACTTCATCGTCCCAAAGATTCTCCATTTTGATTAAATGATTTTGGCCTTTCTTCTCTAAAATCATTTTTGACCTGTAACAATTCTTTCATGTCCTATTTTGTTGCAATTAAAACACTTGCAATTAAACTTTCTTGTGTATTATTGTGTATTTGATTTGAACTCAGTCTCTCACACCTAAAAAATTTATTTTCTTGTTGCTTCTTAGTCTATTTGTCCACAGCATTTCCCTTGGGTTTATAACACTATCTAGAGAATTTTTGCTGCAATTTTAACGTTCTCTTCAATTCCAAAACCAACCAACTACAACGTCTTCAAGCTTTATCTATGCTTGAGATAATTTTTGAATTCTCTTCACGAGGGTGTCAATCTTTCAATTATTGTTTTTAAGTACTGTACTCGAAATAATCGCTCAGACATATTTTCTGCATGTATATATCAGGAAGAATTGCTTGGATTTCTTGAACTTAATTGATCACCATTTTTTAACACCAACTATGAAATTTTCACGAAATTAATAACACAAAAAATGTTCTATCTATCTCCATTTAATTTGTGGTTGTTCGTATTTTATATGTGTTTATTTGATTATTTTATAAGTTTTGACATTAAAGATGTAGATTCGAGTGTTATGAAGAAAATAAAACTTCGAATTCCTATTGAAGAAATTAAGCTAAAGACCCAAAAGTTACGTATATCTGCTACTAAAAGGGGTGCAAAATCTGCTTACTTTTTTTTTCCTTGGGATTGCGCTATAATGCTGTTCTACAGTATCGCGAGGCCATTGAGCATATATAAAACCGGAGCTTCGATATTTTAGGTAAGATATTTTGATTGAGGTGAGCGTTTTGGGCAAAATGACCACTCATTTTCTTAGATCTTTTGTTCTCTATCCACCTACAACATTTTTTTTAAAAGAAATGTGGAAGATATGGGTATATTATGCCTATATCCCATATTTGATTAATGGGAGAATGTAACATAACATGGCTAGAGGGAAGCCATTTGATACAAAATCAGCTACAAAGAGTTTGAATATTCAGTGAGATTGTGCTTTGTTTATAGTTTTTCAGTAACCTGTGTCTAGTAGACCATATTCCAACAAGATTACAAATGTTTTTCAAGCTATCCAAGGTACTAATATTTTTCTCATTGAAAATTATGTTGTTTCTTCCAAATAGTCCACATAGTAATAGCAATCGTGTTGAATTTGATTATGAAGCCTATACTATTTTGTTTCATTTTGCAAAGGTTTGTGCATAAGAACTTTGCACTGCTTCCTTGGATTATAACTTTTGTAGCATCTTGTACCATTTTCCATATATTTTTTGCTTTGCTACAATGGATGAAGATGTGATCGAGGTCCTCTATAGCAACTTTGCAAGAGGAACACCAGTTTAGGCTAAGAGCCATATTTGGGCATCTCTTTTGAAGAACATCCAAAGTGTTCAGGCAGTCATGATAAATAGTCCATAAGAAATATTTGCATTTTTTCTGTATGCTGGCTTTCCACAAGTTTTTGAAGTTGACTGTTTGTATGTTTGCATTAGCCTCATTTGATTCATCATTGAGAGATCTTTTAATAGAGGCTATTATGAAGGATCTGCTGCTATTTAAAAGCCAAAGAGGCTTACTTGGACCTTTAGTAATATCCAGTGAAGGGAGGGAGGAGTTAATGTTGTTCCATTGGATTTCTTCTCTGTCATTTAAAGCTCTTTTAGGTGGGAAAGTCCAACTGTTTAAACCGATATTCCATATTTCTTTCACAAAGGCTTGTTGATTGCTAGATAAAGCGTATAGCCTCAAGTGTTTTTTTATAAAGGGGAGGCTATCATTCCACTTTGTATGCCAAAAAGAGAGGTTTTCACCATTATTAATCTTCTATTTGAATTTATCCTCAAACCAATCTCTTTCTTTAAGAATTGACCTCCATGGAGCTTTAACAGTGTTGTATCTTATATCAGATGCAAGATTCCCAGTCTTTTGTTTGAATATTTTGCCTCAATGATTTGTTTCCATAAAGGATTCTCTTAACGATGGTACCTCCAAAGGCACTTACTAAGGATAGGAAAGCAAAATTTGTATCCTTTATTTTAGTAATACCAAGGCCTCCTTTCATCTTTGGGGTGGTATATAGGGCCCAATTTATGAGACGACTGTTCAATCGCTGCTTCCATTCCATAAAAAATTCCTCCATAACTTTTCTATCTGCTTTTGTATCCCTCAGGGGGCCTTGAAGATGGAAAGGAGATAAGTAGGGGTACTAGCAAAGGATGAATCTATCAAAGTAAGCCTACCATCTTTTGAAATTTGATTATATTTCCAACTGTTGAGTTTTCTATCAACCTTTTTAGTTACTTGTTTCTAGAAAAACTTAGATTGAGGCTTGCCCTTAAGGGGAGTCCCAAGATAATTGATCGAAAGATTTTGATAGGTGATTCCCTATTGATTAGCAATTCTTTTGGTTCTTTCCTGGCCAACATTTATTGGGCTGATTGTGGACTTTGTTGAGTTTTTCTTTAGTCCTAAAGCTAATTCCAAAAGTCTGATTGTCAATTTGGAGGTTCTTCAAATTGGTATCAGTATCTTTAATAAAAACTAGAATGTCATCAGCAAAAAGAAGGTGGTTGATGCTGCAAGTTTCGATTAGAAAGACTCTAGTGATTGCTCTTCTTTTTTTCAAATGATTCAACAGTCTACTTAGGTAGTCCATTGCAATTACAAAGATAAATGGTGAAATGAGGTCACCCTACCTGACTCCTCTCTTTGAATTGATTCTACCATGTGGTTTCCCATTTATAATAACAAATTATTGCACATTGCTGACACAAGCCTTAATCCATTTTCTCCATCTCTTAGCGTAGCCTTTCATTCTCCATATATAGTCAATGAAGCTCAAGTTAATGGTATCAAAGGCTTTTTCAATATCAAGCTTTAAAACGAATCCTTTTGTTTTCTTCACTCTCCAGTAACCAATGGCCTCATTGGCTATAAGGATGGCATCAATGATTTGTCTACCTTCAACAAAATCCATTTGGTTTTCTGCTATTGTCTCCTTTAGTGTGGTCTTGAGTCTTGTGGCCATGGTTTTTGAGATAATCTTATAGAGAGACGTGGTTAAACTGATTGGTCTATAATCAGTAGTTTTGAGGTTGTTGTTTTTTTCCCAATTAGAGCAATGAAGGTGTTGTTTACATTTTTGTTGATGATGCCTCTTTTATGAAAGTCTTCAAAGACTACCATTAGATTCTTTTTCAAAAGATCCCAACATTTTTTTTTGTAGAAAATGACTGTAAAACCATCTAGCTCTAGGGCCTTACCAGTATCAAGAGAGTTAATAGCCTTCTTTACTTCAACTTCATTGAAGGGTGCACATAGATAGTTGTGGTGCAAATGATTAATTGGATTCCAGTTTAGGTTTCTTATATAGATTAGTGCAGTCAAATCTGCTTGAAAGAGATTCTGGAAATGAGTGATGAAAGTATCAGCGATTGAGCCATTGGTGACATGTTTTACTCCTTTACAATCCTCCATGACTGAGATTTGACTTTTTCTTTGATTTATTGTACATACCTTGTGGAAAAATGCAGTATTTTCATCCCCATCACAGATCCAAAGCTTTCTAGTTCGTTGTGCCCATAATTGAGTTTTTTTAACTCAATTTTGTTGAGGTCAGCCTTTAAGGATAATCTTTTTGTATGAAGAATTTTTGTCATCTAGTTCTCAGTTTCTAACTTGTCTATCTAATCTATTTCATTCATCATCAACTTATTTGATTCAATGAAATGATTCTATTTATTGTATTGCTTTGTTTTGACAATATTTGCCAGAGCTTTGAGTCTGTTAATGAAATGGTAATTAGTCTGTTAATGAAATGGTAACCATGTTGACCATTTCGAGTTATGTCTTCCCATCAAACTTGGATGTTTTTCTTGGAGTCTTTTTCCATCAGTGAAGAACTGTTCAAACGAAAAGGGGATGGACACCATTTGATTTGATTTGTTTCCAACACAATGGAAAAATGATCTGATAAGGTTCTGACTAGCGTTCTTGAAAAGTGTTGGTTACAATTTTGTTCCCAAACTTTTGTAAAGAGAAAATGATCAATTCTTGAGAAAGTTGGATTCTTTATCATATTTGACCATGTGTATTTTCCATTAGAGAGTGGAGGGTCATACAATTGGTTTATTTGGGTGAAGGCATTGAAATTGGTCGTCATACTAACCTTATCTATATTTTTTGCATTCGATTCACTTGACCATTTGATGGTGTTAAAATCACCAGCTAACATCCAAGAAATCTGCATTCTGATTGAAGCATCTTTAATTCATCCCAGAAAGAATCTCTAAAGGAAATTTGAGATGGGCTATAAACAGTTGTTAACCACAATGTATAACTAGTATCATCTATGAATTGAGCAGAGATGGTGTAGTTGCCTTTAATTGTGTTTAAACACTTGTAATTTAGATCATTCCACATTATCAAAATACCCCCAGAACTTGCATTTGAATCAAGAGAAATCCATTTGGCATGGGAAAGAGACCATAGAGATTTTGCTTTGAAGTTATTGAAAGAAGAAAGTTTTGTCTCAGTGAAAATAGCAAAGTCAGGCATATAAGAAGAAACTAAACTTTTTATTTGGGCTCTTTTTGAGGGAGAGCCTAACCCTCTTACATTCCAACAAAATAATTTCATTGGTAACCACAATCACTCAAAGGCCCTTGGCCTGTATCAACAGAATTTCCTTCTTGATCTAAAACTGGATTGCTTGTTCCAACAGTCGAGTGCCTTGGAGAGAGCTTTAGTTTATTGTCTCTAAGTCATATGACTAGTTTCTCCTTGAAGGCTTTTTCTTTATCTTCCTACTTTTTTCCTTCTTTTTTCCTTCCATTTCTTCATCAGTTTTTCCTTCTAAATTGACATCATCCTTTTTTCCTTTGCTTTGGGAAGTATCAGCATTGCTGGTACTATTGAGAATTTGTGTTTCATAAACCAAATTCTGATCATCGATGTTAATTATTGGCTATAAACTGTTAAAGTCATCAAAATTGTAATGGTTATCAACAATTGATAGTGATCACAGGTTGACTTCCATAAATTTATAATCAAGCTTCCCTTCTTTAATTATGACAGATTGAAGTTGCTGCTTGGATGTGGAGGAAGCCTGCTGTCTTTTAATGCGGTAACATGTCTTCATAGATTTCTTTTTTTACTTTTCTTTTCTGTCAGAATATTGCTTTTGTCTGTCTTTAGGTGGGCTTCTAATTCTTAGTTGTGTTCTGCTGACATTACCTAAGCTGTGGGATAGGGAATTTTGAGAAGATCAGAAAAAGAAACTTTCCTTTTTTAGAATTTTGAAAAATCATTTCCATCATCGTCTGTCATTATTGCTTTGCCCTTTTCTTTCCTTCTTGCATTCATTTTGAATCTAAGGAGTTATTCTCCATATCCATGGAGTTACTCTTCTGGGTCTTTGTGTGATCTGAGTCAGAGGATCCATCGGTCATTACTGGCATATTTTCAAATTTACTATCAGAGGCTTCTAGTGTAATGGCATGGTTTTCGGTGAAAATGAAGGCTTCTACCTTTGCATTATACTCATTGAATTCCAGTACTACTTCATTCTTGAATGTACCATGGATTCTAACATTCCTTTCTATTAACTATCTGTTGTCTGGTGGGGGAACCATGTTAACAATGGAAACGTTTCTTTCATTATCACTAATAAGGATTAATGCAGGAAAAAAAGCCAGTATAGTTGTAATGAACTTTGACTTTGGCTTCTATCATCTTATCTAGCTCTATAATTTCCCTTGCTATTGCCAAAAAACCTCCACAAACTTTACCAATATTTATAAAAGTTTTCTAGTTCCACATGTATAGAGGGACTCCTTTGAATCCTAACCAACCTCCATAGTTGGGAATGAGGGTGTGTGTTACATGAGAGTCTGAGTTCCACTTTTCGAATTTAACATAATGCTTATCAATTGTAGACCATCCATTGACACACTTGTTACTACAGAGAAGCAAAGCATGTTTATGAGCTATGTTGATAATTACTTTGTCTGCATGGAAAGGTTTGTAGGAGAACTCGAACTCAGTCTGTCGTTCCAATGCTATCATGATCTTCCTCTAGTCATCATGAAAAAACCTCTTAGTGATAATCACAGAATCTTCTAACTCTAGAGGATTTTCCAAAATACTTTCTGATTTAAACTCTATTGTTGAACTTTTTCTACTTGTGCTTTCATCAGAGTGATTCCTGATTCTTTTCTTTTTATCTTCATCACTATTGTCTGATAGTACTGTGAAAATCTTAAGCAAACAGTTTATTGTATAAAAGAAATTTAGCATAAAAATTTATTAGAACAACTAACTACTTCTTTACATCAGAATCTAAGAGAACTTATAAATACCTTGTATCAATTCATATAAAAATAGTGAATAAAAGATCTTGCTCCCAAAAGCATAGTGGATGTAGGTTTGTTAAAACCGAACCACTTTAAAACCTTGCTCTGTTGATTCTTCTACTTCTCTCTTCATCTTCATCTTCATAATCTCACAAAACAGAAAACTCTTTCATATAAATCATCATACATACACATACACAAGAAAAAGAAGAAAGCTTGGAAATTTTTCTACAAAACCCTTCTTGAACAGAAGCAAAAACGTAAAGAGAAAAGAAAAGTGAAAGGTAAAGTAAGAAAGAGAAAAGAGAAAGGTAAAGTAACTTTACCTTTTTTTACATGAAAAAGTGTGACCTCTTTATGACCATACACGTGGCTGCATCAACAAATTGGTATCAAAGCCTGTAGAGAATTTCAAGTAAGCTTTGAGATTCAAATTCTTGATTTAAAGAAAAATCAAAATGGCAGTAGAAAGATATGATATTGAGAAGTTTGATGGTAAGGGATATTTTACCTTATGGAAAGCAAAGATGAAAGCCATCGTTGGCCAGCGAAAGAAATTGAAAGCTCTCATTGATCCAGAAAAGCTACCTAAAAAAATGACTCAAGAAGAAAAAGAAACTATGGAAAATGCAGCCTATGGTGCCATAGTTTTAAACCTAAGTGACAATGTTCTTAGGGAGGTAATTGGTAAAGAAACAGCTTATGGAATGTGGCAGAAATTGGAAGAACTTTATTAGTTCAAAGACTTACCAAATCGTACATATGTGAGGGAGAGGTTCTTTACCTTTAAGATGGATGACAACAAATCTTTGACAGAGAATCTTAAAGAATTCAAGAAATTGTCTTTAGATTTTAGAGAATTGGGGGACAAAATTGGTGATGAAAATGAATCGTTCATTCTACTTAACTCACTTCCAGAAGCATACAAAGAAGTAAAAATGGCTCTCAAATATGGAACGCAAAAAATCACCACAGATAATGTCATATCACTAATAAAAACCAAAGAATTAGAGTTAAATTCATAAAGGAAAAATCAACAAATAGTGAAGGTCTATTTTCAAAAGGTAAAAGCAAAAACCATTTTAAAGAAAACAGAAATCAGAAGTATAAATCAAAGGTTGAATGCACATTTTGCCACAAAAAGAAACATCTAAGACAAGACTGTTTCTTTCTAAAGAAAAAGCAATATCAAAAGAAACAAAAGGAAAAACAGCAAGAAGAACTAAAGACAGAAGCATCAGTAGTAGATCAAACTCCATTTATGTATTCAGATGCCTTAACCATCTCAGAAAATTCAATGAAAAAGAAGGTAATAAAGAAACTCATGATTGGGTTCTTGATTTAGGGTGCTACTTTTATATGACACCATTAAAGGGATGGTTTACAACATACAAAGCTTGGGATGGAGGCCTAGTATACATGGGAAATGAAAATGCTTGCAAAATTATAGGTATTGGTTCTGTTACTCTTAAATTCAAAGATGGGACATCAACACTTCTTAGCAATGTGAGGCATTTTCCATCATTGAAAAGAAATTTAATTTCTCTTGGTATGCTAGACTCTATAGGCTATGAATATAGAGGTTCTACTGGAAAGTTTGAAATAATAAAAGACTCCAAGATTGTTCTTCTTGGTATAAAAATAAATACTCTTTATTATTAAAGAACTGTCTATGAACCATGTTGCATTAATTGTTTCTAATGATAAACTAACTGAAAGAGATTTGTGGCATAGGAAACTTTCCCATATAAGTGGAAAGGGATTGAAAATGTTGTCAGAACAGGGCATTATTCCTAAATAAGTGGCTGAAAAACTCTCTTTCTATAAGCACTGTGTAGTTAGTAAGTTCATAAGGCAGAGTTTTCAGAAGGCTGATCACAACACTAAAGATATCCTAGATTACATCCATTTCGACCTACGGGGACCCTCGTAAGCACCATCTTTAAATAATTCCAAATATTTTCTAAACTTTATTGATGATTATTCTAGAAAATGTTGGGTTTAATTCTTAAAAGCTAAAGACCAAACACTAGAAAAGTTTAAAGAATGGAAAATCATGGTAGAAAACAAACTTTTAAACAAATTAAATGCTTAAGAACTGATAATGGTTTAGAATTTTGTAGTGAGGAGTTCAATAATTTTTATTAAGAACATGGAATAAAGAGACATAGGACTGTTAGATATACCCCCCAACAAAATGATGTTGCTGAAAGGTTAAACAGAACAATAATGGAAAGGGTTAGATGTCAAATGTCAAATAATGGTTTAATTCCAGAAAAATTTTGGATAGAAGTTGTCTCCTATGCTGTTTATACTCTTAATAGGTGCCCTCATCACTCTACAAACTTTCTAACACCTAAAGAAAAATGGTCTAAATACCCTCCAAATTTACAAAACCTAAGAATTTTTGGCTGTATAGGGTTTGTCCATCAAAGTCAAGGAAAATTAAAACCTAGAGCAATAAAATGTATATAGGATTTACAGAAGGTGTTAAAGGTTTTAGAATGTGGCATTCTATAGAAAAATGGATGTATAACTAGTAGAGATGTGGTTTTTAAGGAAGATATTATGTTTATGGTTGATAAATCTAATGAAACTTTTGATTCTTATTATAAACCTAATAAGATTGAGGTGGAGCACCCACCAAACTATGAATCAAATGAACTTCCTAGTATCACTGAGGAAGAATTAGAGTTAAGTAGCTCCATTCTACCTACTCTAGAGGAAGTTTCTCAAGAAGAAGAAGATTTATCACATTATTAATTCTTTGCTTAGAGATAAACAAAGAAGGACTATTGTTCCTCCTTCTAGATACAATGAGGCTGATTGTGTAAACTTTGCTCTAAATGATGTAAATCATCTAAAAGATGATGAACCAAAAATATTTGATGAGGCAGTAAGCTGCCCTAATGCTATACATTGGATAAATACCATGAATGAAGACATGGAATCCCTCACTATTAATAATACTTGGACTTTGGTAAAACTACCTAGAGATTGTAAAACCATATCTTGCAAATGGATCTATAAACTAAAAGAAGGAGTTCTCGGTCTTCAACCTCTTAAATATAAAGCTAGGCTTGCTGCCAAAGGCTTTACACAAAGGGAAGGAATTGATTACAATGAAATATTCTCACCGGTGGTTAAGCAAACTTCCATTCGCGTGCTTATTTCATTAGTTGTTCAAGGAGATTTAGAACTTGAACAACTTGATGTTAAAACAACATTCTTACATGGCGATTTGACAGAAGATATCAACATGAATCAACCACAAGGATACATGAAAAAAAGGTAAAGAATACCAGGTATGTTATCTTAAAAGGTCCATTTATGGTTTAAAACAATCACGAAGGTGCTGGTATAAAAGGTTTGATGATTTTATCTCTAAACTTGGTTTTTATAAAAGTTTCTATGATGGTTGTGCATTTATAAATTCAAATTCCTGTTCTTCTAAGGTTTATTTACTATTGTATGTAAATGATATGTCACTTGCAGGAAAATCTAAAACTGATATTAAAAAAGAGTAAAGACAGCATTAAAGGAAGAATTTGACATAAAGGCCGAACTTAGAGAATCAAAGAGAATTCTAGGCATTGATATCTCTAGAGAAAGAACAAAGAGGACTCTTACTATAGACCAAAGTAACTACTACTATAAGGTACTTAAAAGATTCAGTATGCTAGATGCTAAACAAGTAGTAATTCCTCTAGCATAAAACTTTAAACTATCAGCTGCAAACTGTCCAAATCTAGAAGTTCCCAACCATGTTAAATACTTGGCAAACATACCCTACTCACAAGTGGTAGGTAGTATAATGTATCTAATGATTTCTACTAGGCCTAATCTATCTTATTCATCTAGTTTAATAAGCAAGTACATGGCTAACCCAGGCAAAAGACACTGGGAAGCAGCCAAATGCGTACTTAGGTACCTAAAGGGATCTACGAATGCTCAATTGATGTATAAAACATGTCCTAGAGAACTGCTTGAGTTGTATGGTTTTATAGACTCTGACTACGCAGGGGATTTTGATAAGAGAAGTTCACTAATAGGATATTGTTTCCTAATTGGAGGCAATCTCCTCAGCTGGAAAGCTTCTCTACAACCAGTGGTGGCCCTATCATCTATTGAAGATGAATATATAGCTCTTTCAGAAGCTATCAAAGAAGTTATTTGGTTAAAAGGACTATTGAAGGACTTTGGCATATTACAAAAATTTGTAAAGATTTACTGTGATCATCAAAGCACCATTCATTTGTCCAAAAACCAACAATATCACAGTAAAACTAAGCACATAGATATTAAATCTCACTTCATTAGAGAACAAATTGAAAAACAAGAAGTGGAAGTGCTCAAACTTCATACCAGTGAGAATGCAGCTAATATGTTGATAAAGGTAGTCACTCGAACGAAGTTTCTTACATGTCTTCAAACAATCGGGTCCCTGGAACACGAAAAGAAGCGACGGCATCAAAGCAAGGGAGTCAAGATCTTCATAAATTTTTTAATTCTATGTGTATTTTAAGGTGGAGATTTGTGAGAATCTTAAGCAAATAGTTTATTGTGTAAAAGAAATTTAGCATAAAAATTTGTTAGAACAACTAACTACTTCTTTACATTAGAATCTAAGAGAAGAACTTATAAACACCTTGTATCAATTCATATAAAAATAGTGAATAAAAGATCTTGCTCCCAAAAGCACAGTGGATGTAGGTTTGTTAAAAACGAACCACTTTAAAACCTTGTTGTGTTGATTCTTCTACTTCTCTCTTCATCTTCATTTTCATAATCTCACAAAACATAATACTCTTTCATATAAATCATCATACATACACATACACAAGAAGAAGAAAAAAGCTTGGAAATGTTTCAACAAAACCCTTCTTGAACAGAAGCAAAAAGTAAAGGGAAAAGAAAAGAGAAAGGTAAAGTAACTTTACCCTTTTTTACATGCAAAAGTGTGGCCTCTTTATGACCATGCATGTGGCTACATCAACAAGTACGTTTGCATAGGATCTTTAGGGTATCTCAGAGTTGGAAGAAGAAATATACCTTGTTTCATGAGCACTTCTAAAGGTTGATCTTGATCTTTTTGGGACCCAATCTAAGGTAAAAGCAATGAACAAAAGAAAAGAGGTCCAACCTTTTTTGTATGATCCCTCTGGGCCTCTAGCATTAAGATGCTACACTTCCTTCCTTTATTATCAATCCTAAAAATTTCCACTGTGTTTCCTGATCTGTTTTTGTTTTTTGTTTTCCTCACCCACAGGCAGTTATCAGATTGCCTCCTTTCAATAAAGAAATGTTTGGTAGGTGGATTTTCCAGCAATGACTTGAAACATTTCCTTACCCAGTCAAGAGTTTCTAGTGTGATATTCATTGAAAAGGATTTGTGATGACAAACTTCCGTTAACCACATGTGTAGAAATTTTGTTTTGCTCATTAGTAGAAAAAGGACCTACGATGACAGTTAAATGTTGACATAAAAAGATTTCATGACAGTTATTTATAGTCATTGATGTGGCAGTTATGGAAAGTATTTTATGATAGTTCTACAAAACTGTCACGAAATGTGTTTTTCATGACAGAGAATAAATGTCACGAATTCTTTATTTTATGACAGATTATAAATGTCATTATTTAGATTTTATGACAAGTAATAATTTTCATTGTTTATATTTTTTGACGAAGAATAACTGTTATTGTTTATATTTTATACAGAGAATAAGTGTCATTATTAATCTTGTTTGACAGATATTAAATTTCATTATTTATCATTTATGATTTTTATTAACTTTCATCATTTCACCTACCATTCTTGCCCTATTTTTAATTGAATCCCTGTTTTTCTTGCCGCCCTACCATTACACACACCAATACAATCCTAAAGTACTATACAACACACCCATATGGAAAGAAATGGTGAACGCTTTAATATATATACTTTAATATATGTACAATTGTTCGTAAAGTGTTTGTACAATGAAGCAATGAACAAGCTATTTAAATAAGTACATTTGAACCAAAATGTGGCTACCAAACCTACAAAAAGGTCTGTAAGTCAATCAATTGCCATAAATATGGCTTTACTGCTCCAATGGATTCTTGCAAAACCTAGTAAGAAAAGAAAATGATGATTGTAGCTCAGAATAAGACTTGTTATAAAGACAGGAAATAGCGCAAACACCCACAACGGACAAAGCAATAGTTAAACATTTCTGATTCAAAAACCAATAACAACCAGAGCTTAGTATAAAGATAAATAAAATGGCACAAATATCCACAAAGCAACAATCATTAGTCCTAATTAATCATAAATCTTTACATTTGATGATTATTCAACATGTAGTAAGAAATTGAAAGTGCAACCACTATTATCGGAACTTCCAAGCTTACTAAGAAATAAGAGCATCCTGAAGCCAAATCCAAGGAATGCAAGTTAATATTCTACAATATAGAAAAGAAAGAAAAGGCATACACTAGTAGAAAAGAGCCTACGATGACATTTCATTTCCACACACAAAAATGACAAAGGTGAGCAATATACGCCGCAATATTTTATCTATGACATAGATCATAACAATGACAAGTTGAGACCAGCCTAGAAGAACTAAATGCGAGTTCACTAAGCAAAGGATAAACCTAAAACACTAGACAAGTAGTAGAGTACCTCGAAGGATAAGCCTACAAACTCAGCTAAATTAATTACAGAACTTCACACAAAGTCCAAAATCAACAACCAATAACAAAACTCAAAGCTAAAACACCTACAAGCATATTAATGGCTAAAAGAAAAAAAAATTGATCAAATGATGCAATACCACAAAGTACAAAAGGAGAGAAAAACAACCTTTTGAATGAAAATGAATTCTGAAGTGTTGGGATTTGAAGTAGAAGGCTGAGAAGAAGAACTTTTAGCGCCTAGCAAGTAAAACATAGTGTCTCATCTCAGCAAATAATGTAATATAGAGGTAGAAAACCAAAAGAAAGAAATGAAAATAAAGAAAATCTAAGAGTCACATAGTAAGGACGAACGACAAGTATGATGTTAAAGCAAGAAACAAAAAAGTAAAAAAGGAATAATAAAAGTATGATGAGAGGGCTCCTCTCAAAGAATAACTAATAAAGCATGGGTTTCCAATCATTGAGGATGAAAACTGGGCTATAGTTGCAAGAAAACTCCTTGTGTTTAAGACACCATAAAGAAGTAAGCAGTACATAATACAAAAGGTGTCAAAAGTATTGGACTTATTTTCAAAAGTTGTTCTGTTTCTTTCTTCATATCACCCAAAGCAGCGCATGCGATGCAGATCTTCATTAAATTTGGCCTTTTCTTTTGAATTCCACCCTTGAAGCAAATCATGTAGATAACTAAAGTAATGATATCAGTTCATTACTTCTAGGAAAAAATAGCTTAAAAAAGACGATGGTATGAAATTAGGAAACTTTTTCTAAAAGTTCTCTACAAGTAACTTATTTAATGATATATTTCTTCTATCCTACAAGTAACTATATTTCTTCTATCCTACAAGTAACTTATTTAATGATATATTTCTTCTATCCTACATGGTCATGTTTTTGGAACACAGTAGCCTGGAAGAAAATGAAACAATAATATATTATTTTTCTATTACATATCTTATTTATCTTTATATAGAGTCTGACAGTTTCAGGACTTCTATTTTGCACAATTCTTTTGGAATCCTTTTATCATTTGAGAATTAGATCTCTAATATTCTATTTATGATGCGTATTAATGGAAACCGATACTCACAAAAATACAAATCAAACCTCCTGTGAAGAAATTTGCCTGAAGAAGAAAAACCAATGAAAATACACAAAAAGTTGTTGAAAAATGAAAAAGAAATGGGAAGATGCAATGCTATATCGTGGGCTTATAAGATATACACACGATCTCAGTTCTTTCACGCCTTTTCATGAATAGTCATCGAGGGAATGAGTGAAATTGAAACCTTTTTAATTACATTAAAAAAGCCGACGCTTTTCCTTTTTTGGTTGATTGAATTTTAAAATTGAACGACATCCTAGAGAGTGTCTTTGGCAACAGTCTTCTAAAAATTTTCATGATTTAAAAAAACATGTAAGCACCTTAAAGTGCTATGTAAGAAATCATAGCAGAATATAGAACCAAGTATCCAAATAATTTTTCATTCATTCCAAAATTCATTACTTGAGAAACAATCCTAAATACATCCTAAGACTAAATATTCTTTTCAATAAGAGAGGAGATTGAAATTCATGCACACTAGAAATAAAACCTAACACTAAACATGTATGACTGTAACAACTAAACTCTAGAAAATGCTTAAAGGCCCTACACATCATCAAAGTTTAAAATCTAACCATTCATTTTCATTCTCTTTTTCTCAAAGCTTCCTTCCATAGCCATGAAATCTCCCTTGGCCTTGATTTCCTAATTCAAACAAACAAAAATCAATTAAAAATAAACCAAAGATTTCATTGAGACATTTTATCAAACACATTGTAAGCTACCAAAATGCTTCATCACATAGCCAACAATATGTTTCAAAAAACCATCAATATACCTTTAAAGAATCACAAAATAGTGAAAATGAGTTTTTGAGTTACGGTACCTTGGGGAATGGACAAAGCCGTTGTGAAGTTAGGGGGAGGAAGGGAGAGACAAAGAAGATAAGAAATCGATACTCTTTATATGTCTTTAAGAACCTTACTTCCTATTGAATTTATCAAGGTAATTTGTGAGACTGTATAGAGGGGAAGAGATAAACGGAGGGAGAAGAAACGGAAAAGAAAGATCAAGAACTCATAGGCGACGATATGGGTCTCCCGCTGTGGGTCTCCCTCACTATGGGTTTCCTCGTCGTGGGTCTTCGTCGTCGAGAAGAAAGGACGTGGAGATGAGAAGAATGGGGTTAAGGTTGGGGTTTTCATCGTGCATCATTGTCGTCATTCGTGGGGGGAGGGTTTTGAAAAAGGAAAGTGAGGAATTTTGCCTTTTCTTTATTTTTTATTTTAATAAAAAAATATTTAATTAATTTTTTAATGCCCTTACATATATGACAGCAAATAACTGTCATATATTTGAACATTCCAAAATTACCGTCTTTTCCCGCCAAAAACCCGTTTTTTGACATTTGATGACAGTTATTTGTTTCATCCTTTCAATTTGGGATGAAACCAACTGTCATATATAATAGGGGGGTTTTCTTGTAGTGGCTATCCAGAGAAAGGATAAACTCTTTTCATAAAAGTTGACAGGTTTTTTGACGTTGTTTGATAAACGACATCTCTTCTAGTTTGCCTAAAAAGGAAAGATTGAAAAGGAAAGGAGATGAACGCTTGGTACCTTTTTTAGCAACCTATGTTTACTTTTATCCTTGCAACTGTTAATCTCGAATGATTGAGTTGGTATTTGAACTGCTACTTCTTTATTTACTTGACTTCAATAGACTTGAATTTTTGCGATGACTACCAGAATGAAATGGAAACGTGGGAGAGAATCTCTCTCTACATTCTCTCTCCAAACAGTACTTGGAAAGGCTGAATGATTATTGTCCACCTACAACATTAGTTTTAGGTTTGCTTTCATGTAATTATTTATGTAATCAAGCAAAAAACAATGTGAAGTCTCTATCTTTTCTACCATTATGTGAAGGCACGATCTTCTTCTTTCTAGTTTTAAGTATTTTAGAGGAACCTCTAGTATTCTTAGGAGTATTTTGATAATATGGTTGAGCGTTTTTGTCTATGATTTTTACTCTTGATTTGTTGATTATTATGAGTTACATTTTCTTGTTGTTGATTGACAACCAATACTTAATTGTGCAATTTCATGTAATTAGATTAATGTAACGACCCAACTTTTCGGACTAAGCTGAGGTCATTACTCAGTACTAAGACTCGACCACAAAACATAAAAACTCGTAACGGACCGGTTACGATTCATTAAAACGTTAGAAATATTACAAAAGCAGTTTCAGGCCCTATTTTAAATCACAGTCACGAAAGTTCAAATAAAATACTCAAGTCATCAAACTCAAAATCACAAAACCAAATATTCTAACAAAATACATCAGTGGAAGCATAAAGAAAACCAGACGCGTCCATATGGCCTTCACGCATCCTTCCTGCCTCTCGTCGGTTTGCCCCTCGCTGTACCCTTACCTGAAAAGTTCAAGAAGAGAAAGGGTGAGTATAAAATATACCCAGTAAGGGACCCACTACTGGGCCCGTTAGGGAACAACAGTTAACTTCCTATTCAGGGGTACCCTACGTAAACAGTCTAGTGGTTCCGTAGAACGCACACATCAGTCTCGTGATCCCGAAGGATGCACGTATCAGTCTAGTGATCCCGAAGGATACACCTATCAGTCTAGTGATCCCGAAGGATGCACATATCAGTCTAGTGATCCCGAAGGATGCACATATCAGTCTAGTGATCCCGAAGGATACACCTATCAGTCTAGTGATCCCGAGGGATGCACATATCAGTCTAGTGATCCCGAAGGATACACCTATCCGTAAGGTACACTACCCCATAGACGAAGCTAACCGTTACCCCTCAGTCCTTACTAAACCGTCTACAACAGTCATACTCCGACAACATTCATATTACAAATCCCCCGTAGACTTCACCAGTCAGATAGTATAGTTTTAAACAACTACATCCTCCGTTGCTATAAGCGTTTCAAATTCACGCACCATTGTGATATTCCTTAGATCCAGTCAACTTGTCAAACCATAACCGGACTCACAATCCTTCCACGACGAAACTCCATGATCAATATCAGACAATAAACTACCCCTACCTAACCTTAAGACTTTGAAGTCCATCGACATACAAATTCAGTCCACAACGTAGCCCTTTAACATAACTACAATATACAGAACATCCGGGCATCGGTGTCTATCCGTAAACAACTCCTTACACCTGATGGCACACAAGCTACAACTAGCGGTCACATTACCTTTACATTAGACAAGAGCATAACAGCAACACTTAAAAGTCAAACATGCATCCAATTATTCAGTACAGTTACTAATGTGTAATCCTCTGTGGATTACTACGTTTTCAGCCTCGATCCGAGGTCCAATAGTAGGAAAACCCTTACCTGATACTTGGTTATGCCCCTCGATCGAGTCCACGCTCAACAGATCCACCTAAACGAAATCACAAGGGTTTAAACGATAACACTAGTAAAAGTCACCTTTTTAAATCATTCGAAACAACAAACGTCGGCTTACCCGAGTAAAGGGAGCTATTCCCAAATGAACTTGCCGTGGGATCCAAGAACTTGAGCGTTAAATCCCTACTACCTTTAAGGAACGAAAGATAGGACCCAGTCTTACTCTAATATTCAAACTCCAAACGGTCATGGCAACATAGGGTAAATTACCAAAATGATCCTTACCGAAGACTCACCGTGACCTAAAGTGGAGGGAGAAAAATATGGCTTAGGTGGCTCGGCTCGGCTTGGCTCACCCTCGGCTCGGCTCACCCTTGGCTTACGGCTTGCGGCTCATGGCTCAACTCAGCTTCACTCGGCTCGCGACTCGGCTCGGTCTTTGGTTTGACTCGACTCGTGGCTCGGCTCGCGGCTTGACTCGGCTCGCGGCTCGGCTCGGTCTTCGGCTTGACTCGGCTCGCGGCTCGGCTCAGTCTTCGGCTCAACTCGGATTTGCAGCTTGAATCGCGGGTCGGACTGGAAGCGGGTCTCGGGTCGGGTTAGCTTGAAACTGGGGCAACCAAGAGTGACGATCTTCGGCGTTCGACGACGGGGATGATTCGCAGCTTGGAGGCGTTCGACGACCGGCCCTGCTTCAACGTGGCGAACGACCGAAGGAGGGGCGCACGCCGGTTGCTGGCATCGTGAGCCCGAGAGGAGATCAGAAATGGTCGGGGGCCGCGGCGGACGAAACGTTGAAGCTGACAAACCTTGACGACGGAGACGGAGACGCGACGGAGGAGAAGAGGTGAAAACGGCCGGCAGCAGTCGTCGGGTGAAGGACGGAGAGGGAGAAAGCACTGGAAATGGGCGGTGGCGGCGCGAGGAAGAAGAAGACGAAGTGGATGAGGGTGGGGACGCGCGCGCGTTCTTTAGGGTTTGAATAATAATAAAAAAATTATTATTATTATATATATATATATATATATATTAAATAAATAAATAAATAAAATAATAATAATAATAATAATAATATATTAAATAATAATAATAAAATTAATATTAGATAATAATAATATTATTAATTTATAATAATATATTACTATTAAATTATAATAATATTAATAATATTAAATAATAATAATAATATTAATATTAAATTATAATAATAAGAATAAATAATAATAATAATAATAATAATAATAATAATATAATTAATATTATATTATTATTATATCAATTTACCCAAATATTAAATTTAAGGAAAATCATAACCCTAAATTTCTTTTTCTACCCTCTTCGAAGGAAACCGAGAATTTACACCAAAATTTTAAATTTCCTAATCTAATTACATAAATGACAAAAATTTACCTCAAAAATTCGGAGCGTTACAATTAATGTATAATAGGTGACATATAATTGTATGTTAATCTCCAATAAGCAATAGTTTAGATAGATTTGTGATTTGTGGTCGACAACAAAGAGTATTTTTGTATTTGTCTAAGGAAAACCATGTTAAATTTGTGATTATGGCCTTTTCTATTAGGAATTTATCCTAGTGTAGTTCCTATATGTGGTTAGTAATTAATTTGATTTGGATGTTTTTTATCTAATTAAATTGGTTAATTTGATATTTAGGACTATTGGTTAGCTTTTCTTATCAATTGGGTCAGGCATAAGTAAGTTAAAATTCATATATTGATAATTTGATGATCAAAATTTACATTGGACAATTCCATCTTTCTAAACAAGCTAGAATTTTGAGCCCAGCAAATTAATGTTAGGTTATTAATTTGTCGGAAGAAGTTACTCATTTTATTGTTTAAGTTTGAAGAGTAATTGTTTTTTTCTAAGATATAACACCATGTTCACAAGATTAAAGAACTTTACTATGTGAGGCACAGAAAACTTCAACAAATTTTGAAAGGGAGAAAATGGAGAAGATTGTTATATGGAAGCAAAATGCTAATAGAGAAAAAGTGAAAAAATCAAATCGAGAAGAAAATGCATATTTGTGGACTAATAATATTTTGGCATCCGAATAGTCACCTTGTTTCTTGAATTTGGTTATTTATGAAAAGAGGCATCCACCCATATGCTTCAACACAAAAAATGAGGACGATAAAGGATAAACTTGGAAAAGTAGGAGAATAAAATAACAACAAAAGAAAAATATAAAGCATATTTTCCTTTCCTTTTTCCAATTTTGATGAAAATTCATTTATTCGAGTACATAACACATATAAACAAGGGCTTTTTTTTTTAAGCCTACCACCCAAGATCGTTAGTTACCTTTTTCTTTTCTTGTCATATATACCAACAAAACTAATAGTAGGCACGACACACAAATTATTATATATTCACTCCCAAAAGAACACCAAACAATTCACCACACAACATCACAACCCCTTGTTAAAAAATAATTCAAACCAATTATAAAATAAATAAAAAAAAAAAAAACCCTAAGGACCCATCAAATTGCAATGTACACGATTACAAAAGAAGAGCTGTTGAAGTAGCAAGCATTCCAGCTAAACCAACAAAGGTGACGATAGACGAGGACGCTGCACCATTATTATTAGCAGGGGGCTCCTCGGCGATTGGGGACGGAGTTGGGTTCATCTGGACGGAAGCTTCGGGCGGTTGGGAACCGGTAGCTGGAGCCGGGGGAGGAGAGGAGTACTGCCTGGACCTATCAGCCAAAACAACCACCACCAATTTCTCATTCTTGAGGCAATTGTCTTTGATGCCACTTATGAAATAATGGGGGCCAGATTTTTCAAACTTGATGACAGTGTGGCCATCTGAAAAGTGCTTTATGGGTGATTCTGTGTGGCAATTTTTGTAGTCATCTTCGTTCACTAATAGCACTGAATCTTGCCCACCTTGGTAGTTGAACACTGCACCATAGAACATATATAATTATCCTTCTAAAAAAAAATAGGAGAAAAACTCTCTTTTCTTAGCGTAGGTTTAAAAGTGATTTTGCAATTGTTTGTCAGGTTAAAAATCACTCTCAATTAAAAATTTTGATATAATAAAAAATTATTTTGAAAAAATAATAAAAATATGTTTATAAGAATGATTTTGAAAATGAGGAAGTAAAATTTAACTATTTAAAAAAAAAAATCCCCCATTTGTATGATAAAACAGAAAATAGTTCCTCCAAAATAAGCCACCTGCTATAAATAAATTGTTGAATCATTTGAAGAACTAAACAGTACATATGTATCATTTTTTAGATTTCATTTCATTCTTATTTATTTATTTTTCTTTTTTTAAAATTGTTTAACAAGTTTTTAAATAAATTTCTTTATTTATAATCTATTTTCATGAATATTTTCTAAAAATTATAATTAAATTCAACAACTAAAATATATGTCTCTTTTGTCAAAAAGTTACAAAAAAAAAAAAAAGTCAATTATTTGAGATAATTAAATAAAGAAAATGTTAGGGAAGAATCTTAATTTTAAAAACAACACAAAACAAATAAGTTCCTCATTCAACGTCTTTTTTATTTAATTGTGCTTGCTTTTATAATAATTACTTTATTATGGTTTTCATTTTCTTTTTTAGATGAATTTTGAGCTAAATTTCAAAGAAAGAAAAAAAATTTGAAATATAATTATTTGAATAATTGTGATAGATGGTAAAGAAATGAAATTATTTACAAAATATAGAAAAAAACTAAAATGAACCGTAAGGAGTTCGATGAATTTTGCTATATTTTGTAAATAGTTTTAATACTTTTCTATTTAAAAGTTTTTTTTAAAATTTGGCTATTTTCTAAAGCACTAATATAAAGTAGGTGAATAGACAAATAAATCAATCAGTAAAAGTGACCTTGTTTATAAGTTTAATTATAAAAAAAAAAAAAAAAAAAAAAAAAAAAAAAAAAAAGTCATCAAATGAGGTTTAAATAGTTCAGTTTTCAAAATACCATAACATAAAATTACAAAATCATTTCTCAAATTACAAGGCTCATCTAAAAATAGTATTGATTCTTTCTCACTTAATTACACATTTTGTTAGTTCTACAAGTAAGAACGAGTAATTCAAATCTCTAACTTCATAATCAATAAAGCTATGCTTAAGTTGACGTTTTATTACTAAAAACCCATCATCAATTAGTTTAGATAAAGAAAATTTAGCAAAAAAGAAAAAAAAAAAAAGCAATCAAATTTGAAAATCATCACACACTTAAAAGAAAACAAAAGGCATTGGTAGAGAAATATAACACGATAATTAATCAAATTACCTAAGGAGTCACCAATTTGAAATCTTCTTGATTCAGCCCATTGATTAAGACTTTGAGCATTAGGATCTGAAGGAACTCCCCAAACACCTTTTGATCCTCCCACTTGAAACTCAACTCCACAAACTTTTTGCACAAACATCAATACTCCAAACAACTTCACTACAAAATTAACACATGCTTTCTTTTGAGAAAAAATTCCAAAATTATTGCTCCTCTTACCCATCATATTATACAAACAAGATCAAGAACACAAGAAGCTTATAATAATAATGGCAAGTTTTCCTAAGACAAAAAGAAGAAGAAAGCCTGTATATGAAAACTCTTAGTTGTTTTTGCAAAGCTAAGGGAGGCCTAAACCCAGCTTTTGTAGGCAAAGTTTTTAGGGATTTTTTTAGAAGATGTGGCAGAGAAGCTTTTGGCAACTTTTTTCTTTATTCTCTTTTACTTTCTCGGAAAATATAGCTGGCTTAAGGCTTTGGCTTCCTCTACAAATTAAGCATATATTTTTGCCTTTTGATGGTTATGTTGTTTTGTTTGTGATGAGGAATATGTAAACTTGGATTGTGGGATTATGCTTTCCCTACAATTTATTTCTAAGAATATTCATGTCTTCTCGTTTGGGTTAAGGCTATGTGAGAGTTAATATCTTGATTTGTTTTTCTAAATCTATCCTATTTGATGTCATTTGCATCACATTCAATGTTAGTTAGAATAATTATTTGATGGAAAGTATGAAAGAAATATATGATTCAAAAATGCTATCAAGAAAAGTTTGGTAAAAAAAATTTTCCATCCTCAGTAGTTGAACTTAGATCGTCGAGACAATTATTGTATGAATTTTTATCTCTTAACTATTTTAAATTTGTTTGGAATGACTTTTCAAGTACTTCAAACTATTAGAACTTTATTTATGAAAGAACGCTCTTTTAAATACTTATAAATTGTTCCAAAGAGAGACTCCAAATGTATATAGTTTTAATTTTGAATAAAAATAAATAAATCTTAGGAAATGGAATTCAAAACCTAACTAATTATATAAAACTAATGTTTTTATTGTTGAGGAATCCACACTAAAAAAAAATGAAAGAGCCTCTCACACTATTTATAAAATATATATGAAGTACTTCTCTCCTTCTCAAATGAAATTTGGAGATGAAACTTCAAATTATATTATTATCTATAGATATATAGTATTTACAGCATATAAAACCCAAAATATAGTCTACCCTATAATGACATAATGTATACATCTTTTTTGTTAAATAGTAATCTTTATATATATTTAAGATAGTATATTATTCTTTTACACGTGCGATTATCTTTTTAAAATGTTTAACTATTCACCTTCACATAGATTCAACTACTAAAAGAAAAAGAAAGGACTATTATACATTTTTGTATTTTAGAGAAACATAAAAGTATAAAAAGATGGTTGCTAAGGAAGAAAAGAAAGAACCAATTATTGTATAAAATTGAGAGAAAGAGGGAGAGAGATGTGCACTTTTAGATTAGTTTATCTTTATACCATTTTAGGGTCAAAATTGAGTTATTGCAGCTTCTATACTTTACGAATGAGAAAATATATGCATATACTTTATATGAAAGCCTATGGTTTAGAAAGATAAAGTTTCTAATTCTTACTATTCAAACAATACATAAATTATTACTTCAAAGTTAGATTATGTCATGTAGTATATATTTGTACTCCAGCTCGAATAAGTTGGTTTACCTTTTGATATTAATAATAAATACCAACTTCGACACATTTCAATGGCTTAATTATAACATGCATATGTCCATATCTTTTGCTAAGTTGTAGAAATAAAAAGAGAAAACAATAACAAGACTAGTTGAATTAAAAAAGAAAAAAGAAAAAAAAAACTCTATAAACATATTATAAGGGAAGGAGATCGACTCAAGATAATTTTGAAAAACTCCTCCAAAGTTATACTTGTATGGTTTTTTTAATAAAAGGAAATGGAAGACTTTCTTGAAGTGGAACAGAAACCTGGCAAATGTGGCCTCTTCCTGCCTTATCTCTGGCCCTTTCTCAACTGGTTTTCTGTACCTTTTTCTTTATATTAATAAAGCGGGAGTGATGAGGGTGCTAAGGGGTATCTACCTAATGGAGATGTTCGGATGCACCCAACTACCCCAACGTATCTCTTTTTAAAAAAAATAAAAGGAAATGGAAGACTTGTTTTAAAATCTTTAATGCATATATGAAAGTTGTTGGTGAGTTTTGACAAAATATTAGAAGTGCAGTTGTCTCATGTTAAAAGAGTTAAAGAAAATCATGTGCTTCAAGTATTATAAAAGAAGTCGATGACTTTAGTTTTAAATTGTCTAAATTATAAACACTTGAGTATTTTAACTTTAGTTTAGTTATTCTCTTTTATATTATTTAGATTGAGAGCGACATTAAAGAGTGTGAGTAGTAGTGAATAATAGAGTTAAAGGGTGTAAGTAGTAAAAAAAGCTTTCAAAGAGTGCTTTTGTAATTTGGGGTGGGAAGAAACTTCTAATAGATTATAACAATTTTTTTTGCATAGTGTGAAATAACATTTTAAGCTTGTGGTTCAAGTTGGAGTTTTTGCAGATAATTCTTGTGATTCTAGTTTTATTGATTCTTGGTTATTTTTCTTTTTATTCATGCAATAATAGTGAGAAATTAATTTTTTACCAAGTAGTATTAGAGCTTCAGGTTCATAGTTTCTAGAATTCTTTTTTAGTATGTTTGGTAGTTGCACCATGCTAAACTTCCACATCAAAAAAAGAGTTTTTGAAAACAGACTGTGCAAGAGTTGTTCGTTTATTTGCAGATTTGTTAAAAGTGAAACATATATATGTCAAGCTGTATACAAGTCCAATAAAGTTTGATGTGGAGAATCTAATGAAATTGGATTACACAGGGCCGAAGTGATACTTCTTAATAAGTGTGTTAAAACAATGTTGGTGATCTAGAGTTTCCGTAGTCATTCTAGTATATGCTCTAATAGATCTAGCATGAAGGATTAGGATTAGGAAGAGATGAATTTGAGACATGCAAAAGTACAGTCAGACTATATTTGGGTTTAAATATTCTTAGTAATTATCTTGGATATGTGACTTAAAGAAAAAACCTAAACATGCTCCATTAAACCTAAACATAGGATGTGTTTGGATTTGGATTGACGTTCTAAGTTTTTAAATAATTATAAACACTTAAAATGTCAATTCAAATTGATCTTTAAATTAACTTTAAGAACATGTTGCTCATTTATTTATATGAACAAATTGACACATATAGTGAGATAGTTTGTATGTATAACTCTCAACTTGTAAAAACATCCAAATAAGTTTCTCCAAAGACTATTGCTTTAAAGCGACTCTTGTATATGGGGTTAACCACACTTAGTCACTTTAAGGCAATCCAAACAGGAAGAAATTCATACACCTTGTACAAATAAGATAATATTGATAGCGTGAAATACCTTTCAACTCGTTATCAGATATTACAAATAACAAAGTATAAGGGTCTCGTTTTGTACTATGAAAATTTTTCTCCAATAATATCATTTTTCCTCTGTCTTTTGGACCTAATATGTCAGTGTGTCAATCTCTCTTTAGGTTTTTTTTGTTTCCCGTTGATTTCACATATATATGTCATATAATGTGTAGTTTTTAACGTCTTTTTTATTCTAATTTTGAAGATTCAATAATGAACTATATTTTCGAATCGTGTTTTAAACAAATATAGCAAAACCAAAGTGTTTAAACGGAGAAATAAGTTAATAGTGTAAGAATTTAGGCATCATTTGATAACCATTTCGTTTTTTGGTTTTTGAAGATTAAATTTATTTCCATCTTATTTTTTATAATAACTTGCATCTTTCTTAAGTACAATGTTTCAATTCTTAGCCAAATTCAATAAATAGAAAACAAGTTTTTAAAAGCTATTTCTTTTGGTTTTCAAATTTTGACTTGGTTTTTTAAACTAATGATAAATAGTAGATAATAAAGAAAAAAAATTTGGATGTAAATGTAGTATTTATAGACTTAATTTTTAAAAAGTAAAAATAAAAAGACCAAAGAGTTACCAAACATAGCCTTAAATTTTGAACCAAAAGTTTTATTGAGAGCAAAATTTTGTTTGTAATATCTTCACATAAATTTTACAACTAGGCATAATTTTCTACATAAGAACGTATGCAAACATTTTGTTGGAATTGGTGTCCTAAATGTCATGTATCTCATGATATGTAGTTTGATGTCAAACTATTTATCTAATAAAATAAGGAATATTTTATTCGACATTTAGATAATATTAATTCAATTGAATAAACTAAGATCCAAGGTTATATGATGTTACTTGAACAATATGTTGTTGACATACACAATTTGTTCATGTTCATGTTGTAACCTAAAAGGTGATCTACAATAGCAAATGGATAGAGGTTGGGTGTTTTATCTTGGTAACACAGAGGATACGACCCACTTTGTAATTGCTACATGAGATGTAAATGTTACAAACAATTTGAGCCATTTGTTCATGTGAAAACATGTGAGTGAGGATATCTTGTATAAGGAAGTTTATACATAGATTGGATTACGAAATAATTGGTTTCTTTTTATAATAGCGTTACTTGAAGAAACCAATATTTCATTAGGATGACCATAGGAGACTTTACCTTAATCCTGAGTAAGTTGTGAACTCTTGTTTATGACGATAGTTTTTTTTATATGTATGGATGAAAGTGTCATTGATAACCGACTTGACAAATCTACCATTTTGAGGGATTTGTTTGTGTTACGCTCCGTCCCGTCAAGCACTTCATATGACTAGGAGGAGGCATGTGCCACCTAGACATCCAATGTGTATCTCTCCGCGAGATGACTCATCAAACGCCTAATAAGCGAAATTCTCCAGACTCCATCGTAGAGTTCCAACTTGAACTTGGGAAACCTTTTCAACTTAGCGCAGCAAAAAACTCTAGTCTAAGCAGTTTAACTTAAATACCTAGCTTTCAACTTTTAATATCGACTTTAAAATGATAAGCTCTAAAAGAAAACAAATGTAACAACGGAAAATAATAAATTAGATGGAAAACACACTCCAATTTTATTACTTGGTTTAACACTTTACAAATACATCTCTTCCTTGTAAGCCACTTAGATGAAACCTAAATCCTAAGCTCCACATCTTCCATCACCCACTGGATTTTTATTCTTCGTGCCAAGATGTTCCTAAGTATAAGAACTTCTTTCCTATCTTTCTCCTTGCTTGCCTAGCTAGCAATCCATCTCAAGAACAAGACTCAACCTATGCACAAAACTGTACTCCAGCATCCCTTGAACGCAATAACTTTAATCCATTTGAAGATGGATAAATTGATCAGCTTTTCCATGCCACAACTCATCTTACCTTTCATTACCCGACCTCAACGCTCGATGACCTAGGGAAGGAAAACTTAAACATATAAATCAAATACTTAGTGAGTGAGGATTTTAGAAAAATCTTTTTGGGAATACATAAGTCGAGCATAAAACATTTTCTTTTCTCTAACGTGTGTTCTAACGCCTCATTTCATAGATCAAATTAGCTCCTATTATTCCTTTCCACCAAGAACATGAATCCTTCGCATCGCCAAAGCTACTGCGATTCCCTCTCACCAGTATCTTACAATTTTACTACTGTGACATTCACTCCATCTGCAGCCTCTGGGAAGTTTCTTAATTCTCACTTCTTTTTTGTTGCATTAGTTGTCCACACGATGCCATTCACATTATGTGTACACCACATAAGCATTGCTCACTTGATAGGAATACGGCTAATGATTTGCATACATTCACCACAATCAGTACAAAGAAAGCAATCATTTTCGCTTTTCAAATGACAACATTAATAATAACACAAAGATAAATGACATGTTATGCATAACTCAAACTCAGAAGGATCATTTAAGAAAATGTTCTCAAAACATTAGCTTGCAAATCACTTTTGCAGGAGTGTTTAGTTTAAGAAAATCACTCACGCAGAAGTGTAAAGTTTTAAGAAAGTCACTCATGAAAGCTTTTGGTCCTTTCTTTCTCCGAGCACTTCTCCTCACCTAGAATTTCCTCAGCAACAACTCAACTCTTTACACCCTCTCAAGGAAACTTTCAAATAACAACAACTCTCTTAGATCTCTTAGATCTTTGCTCCTATTTATACCTACCCTTTGGACTGGTTACTTTCTTTACCTGTCAGTTCAGAACTGCAACTTTACACACATCACTTTTCCATTTTGTGCCACATGATGCAACCAAACCGAGCTTGACTCGTAAGCCAACGATGAACCTCCGAATTTGAAATTTCCTCTAGACGCAAATCTTATCATCTCGGAAGCCAAACTTTTCCTTTCCTTATCTTCTCGGGAAGCCAAACATCTTTTTCCGGCCTCTTTCTTCCTCGCGACAGGCTACAACCACCCACTTTTTTTCAAACTTCCCTTCGCGTCATTTCTCCAGATCGCCTAACTCTTCCTGCGATAGAACCTCTATGCTACGCCATCTCTTCCTCCATCGCCTTCTTTCAACACAACTTCCTTCCCTTTTTATATTAGAATAATCATTCGTTTCAATTTGAAAGGATCACTCGATTTCTCGATGTCTTTCTTCTTCAACAGGACTCCCTTTCTCAGATTTGGGTCTCATAGTTTGAGTAGCGAGCTGGGAACACAACTACACAAGATGAAATTCACTTGTTCTCATTCTTTGGGATAATAGATGATTGCTCCCTTAATATATGATTTCGGGTCTTGAACCGACGAGGCCTCAACCTCTCACTAGCCTGAGAGGTGTTAGTTTGTAGTTGAACTAAAACTATTTGTTCATTAAAGGGATCAACAATATTGAAGGAGTTAGATGTAAATATAGGAGTAAACAGTAATTTGATCCAATTGTAGTTATGAGCAATTGTTAATGGTCAACTCACTATTAATTGTTTATATCCATAGACATAGAAATATATCTAAAGTACGAAGAGTACAACTATCAGTTTTTAGCGAAATCGTCATTAATTAATGAATATTGATTAATTTAATGAGATTAATTAATTAATCTCATATAATTAAAGCTTTTAATTTGTAGGTCAATTAGGTCCCTCTATTAGCTCACTCCTGATGATTATAGAGAATAATCTAAATTGTTCAAATTAATTAAAAGAATTTTAGATGAATATAATTAATATAAAATATAGTGTATTTTAATTTGATAAAATAGTGAATAATAGTTAACTATGGATATGGTCTATAATAATTCAAACTATTAGAAAGACATATTTAAATAAAATTCAAATATTAAATTCTTATGAATTAGATTCATATAAAAACATTATATAAAGAGATGTATAAATATGAGATATTTATAAATATGATTTATTAATTATGATTTAGTACACTAGATTGATTAATTAATGGTTAAATCACCTCTTGGATTATACTAGTTTGTTACTATGTGCTTTATAGTTTTATTGGAAAAGAGAACTAAATTATAAAAGTTCACTAATACAACTTACATTTGATAGTTAAGAAAAATTAAAAAATCTAAATTAATTTTTAAAAAAATCATAAAAATCAATGTTTTAAAATTAAGTGCGAATTCAGCACCAACAAATGGTTCGATCTTTATACTTAAATAAAATTAAGGGGTAAATTTTTAGAATTGGTTAATTTGGTGGTTGATAAAAAGAATTTTAAAAATTGACTAGAAAATTAAAAAATAAATTTAAAATGATTAAAAAACAATAATAACTAATATCTTATCAAAAGCTAAATTAAAGGCAGCTATAAACGATTTAATTTAAAGGTAAAGTTTATAATATAATACAATTGTGCAAAAGAAATTATTGTAATTTAACCTCTAAAATATATGGAAATATTTAAAATTACTTAATATGTAGATAATAAAGGGTAAAAAAAATGTTTGCTACAATTTGTCTACATTAATTGTGACTATAAATGTGATAACAAAGCAGCTAGAAATTTATTGTCATTTTGTGAGAGGTTTTTTATGGTTTTTTCGAATTGGCTATTCCTTCAGGTTTAAAACTAGATGATATGTTTACCAAGACTGTTACCTTCTACTTTTCTGATAAAGCTCTTAGTCATGTTGGCAGTCATTGATATCCACCTTCCAACTTGAGAGAAGGTAATAGAACCGTTTAATTAGCTATAATTAGTTGAGGTTGTTATATTAAACAATTTCTTGGTTATCTACTTATTTTGGTATAACAATTTACCAGTTGGCTTAAGCAATGATACACAAGACCTCTATTATTATATATACATGTACAAAAAAAAAGAACTAAACAAGTAAAACAATTTTTTTTTTCTTTAAGAAATACGAATATTGTTGCACTCACAAATGAATGCAGAAATCAACAAAAAAATTATATATGAAGGTATATTTGATATATACAACATTATGTATTTGCTCTTTCTAAAAAGTAAACTAGGATATATTTGATATGTTCTAGAAGAAGATGATTCGTACGATATTCAAAATTTTGCAAAAAGTTCTCAAGATATTGAAAAATACTCTTTAAATAAGCTAATTACTTGCAAAATTGCATGTAATTAGTTTCTTAAATCTCGACACCTAATAATCCACTAACCCTTGGTGGAATTTAGTGGGTTAGGTGTTTATGTCTTATGTAGCCGCCATAGTGAGATTGTCCAACAAAATGTTGAATTTTCTAACTAACTTTAGTCTAAGGACAATATGGTCATTTGACCATTTATGTCAAAATCAACATTTTGAATTGTTACCATTTTGTCCGTCTTAACTAATTTCGACCTCCCCAGTATGAATCCGCATTAATTTTTCCAAAACTCAAATCACTTTTAAATATAAAATCAGTCAAAGTTTGACTTTTCAAAGTAAAAAAGTCAATATTTTGATTTTTTACAATTTTGACAATTTCTATCCATTCTGAAATTTTGAATATAAATATGTATTTATATTTTTAATATTTAAATTACATTTAAATATAAAGTTTTCTCTCAAACTTATAACCGATGACTATATAAAATATATTCGATGGTTTTTCTCTATTTATCTAAATCAAACAATTCGAATTATTTTAATATATTGTTCTAAGTTAATTCCATATGAGCTAGCAGGAAAACCTAATGGACCTATAGATCATGGGTTCCAACGATTCGAGATTAACTGGTTAAACCCTTTTAGACCGAGCTTGTAACGCCCCGACAAATTTAATTTCCTTTTATTACTATTTAAGTGTGGTTATGGAAAATTTGAATTTATTTGAGGAACCTTATCTTTTGATTTGTGATTAATCAAGGTTTAGAGGCAAAATTATTTTGATTTGGATAATTAAATTGGGTAAGGTTGTTGATAAAGCATTGAGTAAGCTAATGGGTTGTTTTAATTGGAAAAAGAAAATATTTTGTTAAGGGGATGTTGTGTTGGATATTCCTTGAAAATTTAGGATATTGGGGGATTTATTTGGAGAGAGAAAAAGTTGTTGGTTTTGAATTAATTAAAGGAAAAGGAAAAGGGATATTTTTCTTTTATAAATGAGCCTTGGGACCCGTGCTTTAGAAAATCAAAAAAAAAAGGAGAAAAGGAGAAAAAGGAAAAAGAAGAAACCCTAGTCGCCACTCGCCGCCGCCGTCGCCTTCCGCCAGAAACCGCCGTCGGGCGTCGCGGCCGTTTAGCCGATCAGATCAGCCCGAGCCGACTGCCCCTTTTGAGCAGCCGCGCGTCGCAGACCGGAAGCCGACCATCGCAGCCGAAACCCTATCTGCAAGCCGTCGTCGAGCGTCGCCCGAGTCCGAAAGCCGTGCGCCGCGTCCCGTCGCTCGATCCGTCGCAACTCCGCCCACGCTCAACGGACTCCTGCCAAGCGCCGCGTCTCCTCCGGCGGCACGCCGTCGCATCACCCTTCGCGACCCGAGCCGCACCGCCTGCCGCAGTCGTCCCGCATTTCCGACCCAAACAAGAGACGCGCGCCTTCGACCCAGAACCCGACCCGCGCAGCCGCTCCGCGTAGCCGACCCGCGCCCGCGTACAAGCCGCGTCGCGTGCCTCCGCGTAGCCGACCCGCGCCGCGTGCAAGCCGCGTCGCGTGCACCCGCAAGTCGAGTCGCGCCTCCCTTCTGCCGAAAGCCAAGCCGCACGCACGCAGCTTCTGCACCGAGCCGAGTCGCCAAGCCTTTTGAGCCACCTAAATTTTGGTCTTTTCCCCAAGTGTCAGTGGTAAGTTTTTGGTAAGTCAAATGGGTTTCCTTGCATACCCAGACGAGACTTGAACTTCAACCTAAATAATTTAATTTAGACTAAATTAAATTATTCCTTTTAAGGAACGTCGTGGACCAATTAACTTGGAGCGTTGGACTTCTTCAGCAAGGGCAAGCGTTGCAAGCTCGACCTAGGGTAAGTTGTCCCAACCACATTTGTTTGGTCTTGGGTCATTTGGTGATTCAATTACGAGTTTTGGTGTTTTAAACATTTAGGATCTCGCTGCTTGGAAAGCACGTTTTCTGGCCGTTAGGGCTCGTTGAGCAAATCTCCAGGTAAGAGAGTTCTACTACTAGTTCTGTGATTAGAACCATGAGACCGCTTAGACCTCCAGTTATGCATGATAAAGACTAGACTGCATAACACATGTAATTAATGAGAGCATGATGTGTTTGATGATGTGGTTACATGATGGTATGATATTGTGATGATGTGACTTGTTGTAATTGTATGTTGGATATTGTGATGGTTTGTGAAATGGCGATTTGACTGGTCTGATTACATGATGATACTATGTGCATGTATGTTATGGTTAGGGTACTTATTAGCTTAGCCTATTAGAGTCGTACCTGCATGGGTGTCCTTCGGGATCACCACCTATTTAAGGTTGTGTAGTTCGACGGGACGTCAGTCTAGCATGGATATAGATATGATTCGAGTGGTTCGACGGGGTCCTCGCATCCCGATTGTCTTAGTGTCACCCCTGGGTTCACTACAGACCAGTATGTCTTAGGTGCTCCCCCGGGACATCGAAGACCAGATTTTCGTTCCTACGGGAGCGCATGTTGCACGTGTTCGGGAACATGTCAGAGATTGGGTACCATTTATAGGACTCTAATAGGAAGCTAACAGGCACCTAGTGGGACTAGTAGTGGATCCCTTACTGAGTATTTTATACTCACTCTCTCCATGTCATGTTTTTCAGGTAGAGGCCGAGGTAGGGGCAAAGGCAAGCTGGTGAGCGACCAGAAGTGACTGTGGCGAGCCATAGGGATTTCTGCTTCCGCTTACCCCGTTTTAGACATTTTGTACTTGAGTTTTATTTTCTTCCTTATTTACTATTTCATTTCTTTAAAAGTAGATAGGGCCCGAGTAGGATTTTAACATTATTTACATTTTCCATATTATTCTGATTTGATTTTCATAAATAAAATTCTGAAGTTTGATTCGTTTTAACTAAACTTTATGGCTTAAATCATGTGTTTTACCTTTAGTAATAACTTCGGCTCAGTATAAGGAGTTTGGTTGTTACAGAGCTAATCAACATTCGTTAACTAATGGGTCATTTCACTAAAGTCCCATAGTTGCACTTTTCTCACTAATAGATATATTTGTGTTCATCTAATATAACCATGATCAGTAAGTTAATCCTTCATAGATTATTCGTAACCTCGACTAGGCCAAAATACCGTTTTATCCCTGAAATTACATCTTCCTCCTTAAGTCCCATTGATCCAATATTGAACAATTGGTTTTAGGTCCAACCTATAAACCGAATCCCCCTCGAGCCAATGAGAGGGTGGGGCTCTTCATTCAAGATTTGGATCTAGTCCTTAACGGAACAACATATCTACTAACCTTAAAATGGGTAGGAGTAAATTTCATCTTACACCCTATGTCCCTAGCCATCCACCCGATCTTACCCTTTGAAATGGGAGTCTTATTGGACCAACACTATTGAGCTGCCCTCACCTATGCATATCTAAGGATAATTACATATGAATAGAAATTCATAATTAGCTCAAAATTAAGATTAAGTTACCTAGGTCATCGTAATCAAAATAGTCAGTTTTATATAGTCAATGGTGTTATAACTTAAAAGTGACTATTTCATTGTTCCAGTCTTATGTTATTTTATTTTGAGATAATTAAGCATATTGAAATGTTTTAATTAGTTTTTTAATAATAAAATTAAATTAAAATCCAATTATCTTATGTTATTTTATTTTGGTATAAATCTCTAATTTCACTTTTGAGATAGTTAAGAATATTTAAATATTTCAAAAATTTTGATTTTATCTTCAATTTTAAAATTAAAATTTGGGTTCAAAACCTAAGTAAAATTAACTTGCATATATGGCCTCCATTTTTATCTCAAATTTTAATGGAAGCCATAAATCTAACTTTATCCTAAGATTGAGGTCTCCTATGTATCTCAAATTTAAAATTGGTCATTTCAAATTCTTGTGCATCCTCAAGATAAATTAGGGTAGGGTAGAAACCTCCTCCTTATCTCAAATTAAAATTTGGTTAGTTCCAAATATTATCTCAAAAAAGTAAAATTAAATTTTTATCCTCAAATCAAATTAAATTGCGGATAAAACCTTGAACTTTTCTCAAATTAAGGTTAGACCATATTCCAACTCTTATTTCAAATATAAATCAACTTGTGTACTAAATTCATAGTTTGATTAATTTGATATGTCGAATATCAAATTGAGCAAAAAGAAAAAAATGCTCGTATTTTGACTTCAATTTTATCTTTTTTTAGATTCATCCACCCATATACGTGCATAAATCTCGAACAGGGGCATTTGTTGAATAAGAAATTTGGGATCAATCACAAATTGTCACGTTATTTACTAAATTAATTGAATTTGGAACTAATTAAAAATTGGCATGTGTCCCAAATTAAAATTGAACACATAAATTGTTCAATTCTGATGATGCCACATGTATTTATTATGACCATTGAATCAAATTAACTATTTTGGTTAGTTAAATATCATTTACTTTGGATAAAGTTCAATTGAGCCAAAAACTAAGCTTAATTTAGCTCAAATGCTAGATTTGACCCAAATCTATGTGGTTAAGTCTATGGATCTCATCCATGGACTAACCAAACTCAAGCCCATAAAGTCCACCAGAGAACTCTATAAATAAAGGAGTTCTCTTCTTTTGTGGGGTCGTAAATTTTTAACTCTAGAAGTTCTAGTGAGAATTCTCCAAAGAGCTAGAAGACTCCTTAACTCCTGAAGTCGACTGCGCTCTAAGATTGAAGTTCTTTCTAAGACTCCCACTTCAAGAACATCACGTGTTCTGCTTCCTCAAATCAACTGTAAGCATCCAACTAAAAAAGAATCAGAGGATCAAATACTAGAAATCGAACCACATTGCTTCAAATCAACATAAATACAACATCAACACAAGTTTAACTCCACAAATTAAATTTCTCCAAAAATCTCGTGTGAACACTACCTTTTCTATGCAACGAGAAAATTTTCATGTAAACACTACCTCAAATTTAATTTCAGTTATACATTTTATGTATTTATGAGATTTTAGCCAAAAACCATCCAGAAAACATTACTCCACCTTACAACCAATTATTTAACTTACTTCAATTTTATTTTTCTGGCAAAGAAAAGTTATGAATCATTTTTAAGAGAAAAAAGGTGGACATTTAAAATTTATACAAATATGCATATTAAAAAAAAAATATGTAATAGGTTTATCAACCTATCCATAGTAATTAAAGTAATTAATTGATAGTAGTTAATTGATAATATATACCAAACCTAATCAGATCTAATATAAAATTCAAACTAAAATATTAATACACAAACAAAGTAATGTCATGTGAGGCCATGGATCAAAAGGGAGTCTTGTTGAAGATGAGCTCTTTATGAGAAGGATTGTGATAATTAAGTGTAGATAGAAGGTGTTCTGCAAAAAAGAATTGGATGGAAGACAAGGCAATACGAAGAGAAGTGTTTGAGCCTAAGTGCTATTGTGTCAGAGTAAACGATATGATGAGGTTAGTTGACGAGGAAGAAGCATGCACTAATAGTAAGAACTAGGCGTTTGGGGTAGTAAGGTGGGAAGAGTACCTACATCTGTGTGCGTAGTGTTCTATTGAAAAGACTAGACAACTCTCTAAAGAAATTAAATATTTGTTGCTTCCTGAGAAGAGAATCGGGCGAATTGAGTATTCCTAGAAGATAAGGTTGACGTCTTAAGGAAAATGTCTAATTGCGAAGTGACAACTGACTTACGTGTAAAGCACTGAAAGAACCCATGAGAGGTGAAAGGTCACTATAAATAGGACCACAAAACGAACGAAAAGAAGAAGAAATGCAATTATTTCTAAGAAATTGTTAATAGGAGGCTTTCAGTGTTGAAAAGGCTGTTTGAGGGAGCCGTTAAGAAAGAAGAGAAAGTCAAAAGTAAAGGAGGAAAGCGTGGAAACTAAATATTTTATGAGTGATCCAACAAATAAACTTTTTGTGAGTATTTCCTTATGAAGAAAAATTTCTTGTGTGTATAATAGTTGCTTTATTGATAATGTTTGCATTAGTGATTCTTCTCATGAAAGTATCTTTTGTAACCTTTCGCTGATGTTATTGTATGATATTGTATTTTACTGTAAACTTATGTATTAGAAGTAAGTTGTTGGACTAACGTTTTTTTATTGTTGTTGAGACATTTGTGTGATGTGTGGTGCAATTGATCTATCACAAGACGACGATAAAAATCCCAGGTTTAACGCAAGACGCTGGTGGAAGTGAATCTCAAGTCTAGGTAGGTAAATGCTGGTGAAGTGAATCCCAGGTCTATGCGAGAATAGTTGTGTACTTGAAAGCTAAATACTGGTAAAGTGAATCCCAGATTTAGGCGTGGAATGAATTATGAGACGCTAGTGAAAGTGAATCCTAGGTCTATCATGAGACGTTGGTGATAGTGAATCCTAGGTCTAGGCGATGAGATGTTAGTGAAAGCGAATTCCAAGTCTACGAAAAGAATGAATCCTACAAGACGTTGGTGACATGAATACCAGGTCTAGGAGATTAGATGTGAATGGGAGAATCTCAGGTCCTTGTGATAAATAGTGAATGTCCAAACGATTAAAGTGAGTGCAGTTATTCGATATTGTTGTAGTTGTAATTAATGCAATGAAAACTCGTGTTTATGATTTTGAATTGTGTTTAATGTTTTAAATAGTATGAACTGTTGTACTTCCCAAAAAGGTATTTCCTACACCCATCGCTTACTATGTCTTCGACTTACATTTTAAGTTTTTCCTCCCTAAGTTGTCAGGTGTTGAAGCCAAGTAAGGAATGGTGGTCAGGCGTGGAAGTCAAGTAAAGGAAGAAAAAGTGGGTTGTTATGTAAACTTATGCAGCGTGCAAATCGTGTCTTCACATGTTGCATTTAAGGAGTCAGTAGGTGAGAATTTCACTTCTTAATGCTAAGTGCAACAACTCAATTCTAAGAAGCGCTATTCTAAATAGAAACCATTAACTTGGGTCGCCACGTATCCGAGTCGATGCGGAACGACCGACGTTCTTAAAAAAGGGTTAATTTTAAAAACAAAACAAATGAGTCGCACCAATCTTTTCTATGGTGTGATTGGACTCCGAAATAAAATAAATAATTTTAAATAAAATAAAAATGGTCTGCGAAAGAAAACTATAGTTGAGTTCGGGAGTCATCTATGTATAGGGAAGGTGTTAGCACCCTATAACACCCGTTTAGAAAACAGTAGCCAAATTTGATGTCTTGAATAAATTTCATTTAAGAAAACAAAGAGTTTTTTTTTTATTATATGTCTTATCTCATTGCTCATTACTCCAATATTTAGAGCAATGATCTATAAATAACGCACTCCTAAATATTCTAGAAAGATAGAAGGGCAAACCTAGAATATTTAAAAAATTGCTAATTTTATGGGTTTTGTTACACGGACCGTAAATATTTTAGCAATTTGTTATATTTATGAAAAATTCCCTAGAATATATTCCATTAATTAAACTATATTGAGGAAAAATTCCTCATCTTAAGAAAATGAGAAATTATTACAATTTCTCAAATTATATCATAGGCTAGTTTTTTAATAAAGATTTTTTTAAAACATTGATTAAATTCGTTTTTTCTTGGGATCAAATCTCGAACTCTCAGAGATATTGATCCATCACCTCAAGAATCTATAAATAACAGACTCCTAGAAATTTCTAGATTCCATCGTAGGATTTTTTAGCAAAATCGATGTGGGCTACTAAAAAAGTTGATTAGAAGATTTCAAAATTGCTTGTAATTAAGGTTAAAATATTTTAAAAACTTCAAAAAAATTTCAATGAAGGTCAAATAGGAATAATGCACAATAAATCAAATCAAATATACCATACAACAAATTAGACAAATAGCATAAGATTTTATTTTTAAAAATATTGAGAATTTATCTCGGACTCCTAAGGAAGCGCTCCCCTCACCTTAATAAATTAGAAGTAACGGACTCCCAGATATTTCTAATTCCATCATCGGAGTTTTTAAAGATAAAATATAAGGAAAATAATAATGTAAAGAAAAAGATACCAATTTAATGAAATAATGCAAAATAATATCATAATGTTATCAAAACAAATTCAATGTAAGATATCAATGAATGCATATATGTATTTAAGGTCATATAATAAGTTAAAAGAAAAAGGGGGGAATAATATAATAATAAACAAAATAAGGAAATAAAGGAAAAAGAAAAGAAGAAAGAAAAAAGATAAATAAAATAAAGAGAAGAAAAAAGAAAGAAAAAACAAAGGGTGGCGCAGCCGCACCATAAAAATATAATAATAATAATGATAAAATAAAAATAAAAAAATAATAATAATAAGTTATAAAAGTTATAAAAGAACTAAATGAATAAAAGTACAAAAGAGAAAAAAAAAAAGGGTGGCGGCAAGCTAATAAAGAGTAAAAATGTTATAAAATAAAATAACAATAACAACGATGATGATGATAATAAATAAAATAAATGGAAAATTGTATTGGGTGGCACAATAAAAATCCAATTTAGCAATGTTAGCACTATCATTTTCAATTTTACAAATATAACAACTTTTTAATTTTGGTTGATATTTCTTATTTTATTTTTTTTATTATTCCAAAATTGCCCTTCTTTGGTGTTTTCTCTTCCTCTTTCGTTTTTCTTTATTGTTCACCTTCATTTTTCGTTTTCTTCTTCTCTTCTCTATCGTTCTTCTTTACCATTTCTCCTATTCACCTACATCTCTTCTCCTCGTCTTCTTCTGCCTCTTCTCCACTGTTCTTCTCCACCATCATTCTCTTCTCTCTTCAGTTTCATTCTTTTAGATTTCTCCCTCTTCATCGGCTTCTCTTTTTTTTATCATCTTCTCCTTGTCTTCTTCTCCTATTCTCCTTATTTTTTTCTTCAGAAAACAAGAATTATGTATGTATTTCTTCCCCTTTTTTGAAGCTCTAATATTATTTCTGTAAATTACTCATATATTATTTATTAAAATTAAGGCTACGATTAATTCTTCCTCATCTCTTTTATTTGTTCATAATATCTTTTATCGAAAGGAACTTTGTAGATCAGTTTGGTTTTATTTAGTTACATTCGGTTCTGTTTTTGTTTTTAATTTGTATCAGTTTTTTATATCAACGGTATGATATACTTATATTATATGTATTAGTTGACTGATATACTTACTACGTTTTTTTTATTTTTCCAAAATTGTTGCAGTTTATTATAGTTATGGTTAAATTGGCAGTAATTGTTTTTCAAAGTGGTCAATGAGATGAGCAACATTACTACGTGGATTACAACATCATTTGATTCTTTTATGAACTTGATTCATACTGAAATTTAGGTTGAGTCATGTATTGAATTTTCAGTTTTAATTTGTTGACTATAGGCGATAATGATGTTCAACATGTTATTAAGATTGTAAACATACCATAACAACTATATTGACAATACATAAAGTGTATCATGCTCAGTGCATCAAGTGTATTTAATTAATTAGGTGTATCAACAGTGTGTATCAACGACATATCAAGTGTTTCAAACTAATAATATGTATCAACGAAGTTTAGCAAGTGATTAAGTGTATTAAATCTATCAAGTATATCAGCAAACAATAACAAGTGTATCGACGATATATAACATGTATCAATGATATATAAAGTGTATCATTCTTAGTGCATCAAAGTGTATTTAATTGATTGAGTATATCAACAGTTGAGCAACTGTATCAACAACATATCAAGTGTATCAAACCAATAATATGTATCAATAAAGTTTAGCAAGTGATTAAGTGTATTAAATCTATCGAGTGTATCAAAAAACGATAATAAGTGTATCGACGCTATATAAAGTGTATCATTCTTAGTGCTTCAAGTGTATTTAATTGATTGAGTGTATCAACAACATATCAAGTGTTTTAAACTAATAATATGTATCAGTGAAGTATTAGAGAGTAAAAAAAAGTGTACAAGCAGTACATCAAATCAGGTGTATCGACGGTATATATTGGTGTATCAGTCGTATATATTGGTGTATCAGCCGTATATATTGGTGTATCAACCGTATATATTGGTGTATCAGTAATGACTGAAGGGTAACTTCGTAATTTCGTAATTTTAAAATGCGTGTTGGACTTCAATTTTGCTATTTTTGCAAATGTAAAAATGATGTGCTATGGACCTAATTTATGATACTATAATTGTCATATTTGCAAGTGCCCCTAAATAAATAACAATAAAAAGTTAAAAAAAAAAGAAGGAAAAAAGTAATGATAATAGTAATAATAATAATAATTTTCTTCATGTCTCGTTCTTTTTCTCTATATTTGAATATAAAGAAAAAAAAATAAGGATTAAGAGTTGATATTGAAAAAGAAAAATAATAATAACGATGAATAAAATAAAAAAAAAAATTCTTATCTCTTTTTTTCCTCTCTATTCTTTTAGAAAGGAAAAGATTAAAAGGGTTTTTTTAATATAGAATATTGATAAACAAGAAGTGTAAAAGACACAAGGAAATTTTCCTTAGCTTATACATTTTTTTATCTTTCTCTATGTTTAAAAAAGAGAAGAACAAAAATTTAAAAAAAGAAAAGAACAAAAATAAAGATTAAAATCACAAAGAAAATTATTTGTTGTATGAGGTACGGATCATTGGGAGTAAATCCTAGTTAATACAACTTCTAACTAAGTTTTTCTTTTGTGATTAGATTGTTTAGGATAGAGAAAAATAAATAAATATGAAAATAAAAATAAAAGCGATAAAATTAAGAATCCATCTTTTCCGGAGGAATATGTTTTTTCAAAGAAATTTTATTGTAGAGATTCTCTCCAAACATTTTCTTTTCTCATAGGAATTCTCTCTAAGCCAATTTTTTCTCCACTTTTCAAATGACTAAAGGTCCCTATTTATAGACTCGGGTGTACCAAAAATTAGAAAAATAATAAGTATAAAATCAAATTAGATATTATGTGATTTTATTAATTTTTTTTTTCTAAAATAGTAAAAATGTGATAGTGGAAGACTTTGTCCAAAAAATATTATTTATTTATTTCGAAAATTATAAATCAAATATGATATATTAAAAGATTTTATATAAAATAAATTAATTTGTTATTTCCTAAAATGCTAAAAATAAGTCAAATGTGATAAATTGATTTGATTTTTTTAAAATGATAGATATTCTCATTAATGGTTTTTATTTTTCCTTTTAATAAAAGATTTTTAAAAAATAATAATTATCATAAGAATTTATATTATTACAAAAAATTTTACCTTTTTTCTTTTAAAATAAATAATTAATAAAAATCTTAGCCATTATTACCATTACTGTGTATTTCTTAAAGAATAAAAAAAATTGTGTGATAAAATTACGTAGCTACAACTTGAATTAAAGAAAAATACAAAAAATACTAATTTAATTAAACTACTTGCAAATTAAGTTTTCACCAACTCTTAAGATACACAATTTGTATCCAAATATATCTATCACTAATAACTAATAAGTAATATTTTAAAAACAACTCTTAAGATGTTTTGATGATATATGATCTAACTCGGTAAATATTTAAACTATATCTACTAAATAAATAAAACATTGATGTTAGGTCGGGTATTCAAATGATCTGATAATCCAAACAAATTAGGTTATATAATCCAAACTATAAGGCTTGAGTTAGTTTTGTTCTAAAGTTGGATTGGGTATTGGGATGCAATATATAGATATATATAAATATTTGAGTTTTATGAGATTGCATTTTAGGTTTCGTTTGATAACCATTTGGTTTTTAGTTTTAAATTTTTTAAAGATATTCCACTTCTAAATTCTTGGTTTGTAATATACTTTCTACCAATGTTAAAAACCAAGTTAAATTTTGAAAAAGAAATTTAAAAACTCGTTTTTGTTTTTTTGGATTTAGCTAAGAATTCAACTTTGTACTTTTAAAAGTTGTAAGCCACTATTGTTAGAAAAATGACGAAAATAGGCCTAATTTTCAAAAACAAAAAACTAAAAATAAAACGATTACCAAATAAGGTTTAATTGAGTTACTAGTCATGCATTGTTGATAAATTCAAGTATTTCTAAATTAATAACCTCAAAACCTATAATGTTCCGGTCTAGGATTCGAAATTCAAATCTCTGACGTTCCATTGCATCACCTGCAACCTGACAACATCTTTCTTACTTGTTTTAAAGGCTTATTAGAGTGAAAGTCGTTCCCACAAACTAACATGAGTCCTTTTCAGCATGTTTTGTCCTCACTCACATGCATCCTAGGTAAATTCCCAGGAGGTCATCCAACAAGAATTGTTCCAAGCTAAGCCACACTTAACTTTGGAGTTTCTATGATTGAGCAGTCGAAAAGGAATATGCATCATGTTTGTATAGGTTGTAACTTTTAAATTTTTTAAGTCTTTCTTAACATTACTTTCATGTCCCTAAGATCCCCTCATTAAGATGTGATATCGATTCATTCATGTGCCCCTCTTAAACTCGAAGCATTACACACATATAAGTCTATCATTATTTTAATAATAATAAAAACCACAGCCCCGCAACACCCTAAAAATTTATATAATTTTGAAGTTAATTAATTAGTTTAAATTTATTGGGCGTTATTTTGATTTCATTTAATGGATTTTTTTTTGTGGAAATTGGAATTAATTAAATAATTTTAGGTGTTATTTAATTAAATTAAAGAGTGGAATTTTTTTGGAGATTTGATAATTAATTGTTTTAGCTAATCTCAATGTAAGAGATTCTACTACTAAACCTTCGAATATAAATTTAAGAGCTTGGCTAAAATGTATAATGTGATGTTGTAAATGATGATAGATATTATGTTGATGATTATGCATTATATATTAATTACATGATTAAGAACTGTTGTTGCACTTCAGTCTTCAATGCAAAAAATCATCTAAGTTCGGTAAATAATGATGAAAGAAACGAGACAACAACTGAACGGATTGTTAAAAGAAACAAAGACTGCAAAACAGAAACTGGATTAGTGAAAGGCTGAGTCGCGAAACACGCTCTCTTTAAGACATTTCGCGGCTCTGCTCTGAATCGTGCAAACAGAATTATGCCTCGTCGTCCCAGGATAAAACAGCCATTTTTTCGTCAATTAATTTTGCACAGAAACTAATTGGAACCGAAATGCTAAAAAAAGAACAACTCGAAAAACATTTAAGAGAATGAGAATTTGAGAGAAGATTGTTTATTGTGTCTAGAAATGAAAACTGAGGGATGTATATATAGTGCTGGAGGATTAGTAACGGTCAAAAGAATTTAATTGTGAAACGTCACAAATTTATTATCATAAAACTTTTAACGGTAAAAAAATTAATTTTATTACGTTTAACGGTCAAAAAATTAATTCGTAACGTTTAAGGGTCAAAAAATTAATTTTGTAACGTTTAACGGTCAATAAATTTTTCATCCAATAATCCCTCACTTAAAATTTTTTTACTATCTATCCCCAACTTGAAAATTTTTAAAAACATTTTCATCGAGCAATATCTGTTTCTATAATGTTGTGCTTAAGTAAAGGTGTCTGATGACTTGAACCTTTACGTAGTGACAATAGTTTAGAGTATTGTAAAGTAACTCGTAGTTTTGAACTTTACTTCTAACGCTATCGCACACACAGCATTATTTGAGTGAAGTTCTAAAATAGCCTGTGCTTTATAGCCTTGCTCGTATATCCCAGTTTAGTGAATGCTCTAGGAATCTATCCAGAATTCCATAGGAAGCGGCCCTCACTTCCACATTCACAAAGGTGAATCTATCAAGAGTACTCCTATCGCTAGGTACCCTACTTGATATCAAGTATAGATTTCATTAAGAATAAAGTTCAGCCTCATCATACGCCTCAGGATGTCATGCTAATAACTAAACTAAAAGAATAAACTTTTAAATATTTAGCATGATTCTCGTCATATTACTTGTGATCAGTTATTACCCATTGAACTTGTTTCTTGGGATCTCCAGTTTTTCAAGTTGGGTTTACCTCATAGTAATTCAAGTTTTAATATGCTTGAGTCTCATTCTTTCTGATATTTTAAAAACCTTTTCTCCAGCGAGTTCTTTCGTCAAAGGATCAGTCAAGTTATCGTCAGACCGTACATAATCCACTACCACTGCACCAGTAGTGAGCAATTCTCTAATGGTACTGTGCTTACAACGTATCTGTCATCTCATACTGTTATAGTAACGATTTTGAACTTTTGTGATAGCTGCAGTACTATCTCAATGGATTAGTATGACTGGTATTGGTCTTTCCCATATGGGAATCTCTAAGAGCAAGCTCTGAAGCCAGCTTGCTTCTTCACTAGTAGCAGTTAATGCTATCATCTCTGACTCCATCGTTGGCTGGGTTAAGATTGTCTGTTTCTTGGATTTCCAAACTACAACTCCTCCTACTATATTAAAAATATAGCCACTTGTAGCCTTTAAGTCATCTAAGAGGGAGTTTCAATCAGCATCACTGTAACATTCAAGTACAGCGGGAAACTTGTTATAATGTAATCTCAGGTTTTGAATTTTCTTAAGGTATCTCATTACTCTCTCTATTGCATTCCAGTGTTCTAGACTGGGTCTGCTGGTAAACCTACATAGTAATCCTATGTCGTAAGCTATATCTGGTCTAGTGCAATCAGCAGTATACCTCAAACTACCTATGATACTCGGATTGGTTAACACTATCACCAGTGTTCTTGAATAATTTCACACTAGAGCCATAAGGTGTACAAGCTAGTTTACTATCGAAGTAGTTGTACTTCTTTAGAATCTTTTCTATTTAATGAGATTGATCTACGAAAATTCCATTTTCAGTTCTTGTAATTTTGATGTCTAAGATTACATCAGCTTCACCTAGGCCTTTCATGTCAAAATTTTCCCTTAACATAGACTTTACATCATTTATGATGTGAAAGTTTGATCCAAAGATTAACATGTCATCTACGTATAGGCATATGATAATACATAGCCTACCTTTAGTCTTATAGTAGATACATTTGTCACTTTCATTTACTTTGAATCCTTTTGACATGAGTAAGTTGTCAAACGTTTCGTGCCATTGCTTGGGAGCTTGTTTTAGGCTATAGAGGAATTTATCTAGTTTGCAAACTTTGGATTCTTGGCCGTGAACTATGAAACCTTTAAGTTGTTCCATGTAAATCTCTTCTTCTAAATCACCATTTAGGAAAGCAGTTCTAACATCCATCTGATGGATTAAAAGATTGTTCAGGGCAGCTATAGATATCAACACTCTAATAGAGGTGATTCTAGTGACTGGGAAAAAGTATCAAAGAAGTCTATGTTTTCCCTCTACCTAAATCCTTTTGCTACTAATCTAGCCTTATACTTATGTACTGATCCATTAGGTTTGAATTTCTTCCTTAAAACCCATTTGCAGCCTATAGCTTTACATCCAGCGGGTAAGTCAACTAGGTGCCAAGTTCTATTGGATTCAAGAGAGTTCATTTCATCATTGATAGCTTCTTGCCATAAATTGGCATCTACTGAGGATAATGCTTCTGTTAGATCTTTTGGATCTTCTACATTGTACATTTCGAAGTCTTTTCCAAAGTCTTTTACTATTCTAGCTCTCTTGCTTCTTCTAGGTTCAGGATCTACTTTCTTGTCTAGGGTTTGGATCCTAATCGAAAGTAGATTACTGGAACTTAAGACCCTACTAGTTTGACTATATAGGCCCCCACTATTTCTAGATTTAAAAGGAAATCTATCCTAGAAAAAGTCTACGTCATTCTATTCTATGATTACTTTGTTTTCTAAGTCATAGAATCTATAGGCTTTATTATTTTCAGCATATCCTATAAAGACACATTCATATGCTCTACTTGCTAATTTCCTTCTTTTTGGATCAGGTATTCTAACATAAGCTAGACAACCCCAAGTTCTAAGATAAGACAAGTTTGGTGTTTTATGTTTAAGGACTTCATATGGTGAAGTTTTACTATTTGATTTAGGAATCCTATTAAGAACATAATTAACGGTCTTAATTATTTCACCCTACCAATATGGTGCTGCTCCTGACTCAAGTAAGATAGCAACTACTAACTCAGTTAGAGTTCTATTCTTTATTTCTGGTTTTCCATTCATTTTAGGAGAATAAGGTTTCTAGTTAAAGTGCCATTAAATTCATATAAGTCAAAATGAATTAATTCTAAAGGCTCTGTTACTCTAGTTACAGACTTATGCGAGATTTTAGTTATCTTAGCTTGACTACAACATGCACATTTCTCAAAATCATGCAGAGATAACTTAGGTATAAGATTTAACCTACTCATGTTACTAATTAATCTTTTATTAACAAGATAAAGTCTAGCATGCCAAACATTAAAAGAAGTCAACATGTAAGCAGAAGATGCAATCTTATTAATTTCCAGATTAAATTTGAGCTATCAGTAGCATAACCCTTCCCCACAAATATATTGTTTTTAGTTAAAGTTAACAAGTCTGAACCTATGGTTTGTGTGAATCCAGGCTTGTTGAGGAGATATCCAGAGACCAAATTCTTTTGAATTTCTGGAGTATGCAGAATATCCTTCAGCAAAAGCGTCTTGCCAGATGTGAATTTCAATTCTACTTCTTCACTACCGACCACCTTGGTTGTGTGATGATCTCCTACAAGGATATTCTTATCCTTAACTTCATTATATTTTCTAAAAAGACTAAGGTCGTGGCAGACATGGTAGATGCACCGGTGCCTAGCCACCAACCTTCAGACCCCCCAATCACATTAACTTCAGATATCATAGCTACTAATTTATCTTCTATCAGGTTCGCCTGCGCAGCAGGACGACTCCTGTTTCTACAATTTCTAGCTAAATGACCAGGCTTATTACAATTATAACAAACAATTTGTACCATACCTTTGGACTGTGGGTTGTTTTGCTTGTTGGATTCTCATTTCATCTTGTTTTCTTTCAGCTTCAGGTCCGGTTTCAGAATTGTAATGGGCTTCTTTCTGGGGATAGTGTTCACCTCTTCTTTTTTATCATGCTTCCTTCCTTCGTCTTCTATCCTTAGCCTCGTAATTAGACTTTCCAGTGAGAACTCCTTGATTTTGTGCCTTAGGGTGTTCTTGAAATCCTTTCACAGTGGAGGTAATTTATCAATAATAACAACAACTTGAAATTGATCATCAAGTGACATACCTTCATTGATAATCTCGTGGGCTATTTTCTGGATTTCATGTGACTGTGCCTCCACGGATTTGTCGTCAGTCATTTGATATCTCAGGTATCGACTGACAGCGTACTTCTTCGACCCGCTTCCTCAATATCGTACTTCTTTTGTAGCGCATCCCACACTTATTTTACAATATTCATGGTACTATAATAATCATATAGTTCATCAGTAAGACCATTAAGAATTAGGTTCTTACAGATGAAGTCAATTTCTGTCCAGGTGGCGAGGTTCTTTAGTTGTTCTTCTGTAGGATCTTTTTCTAAGACCTTTGGTTTTTCAGTAGTACACGCAGTAGCCACCTTCTTCAGCGTGAGGAAAAATAACATCTTTTGTTTCCACCTTTTGAAATGTGCTCCTTCAAATCGAAATGGACGGTTGAGATCGAAAGACATCAAATCATATTGGAATTGTCCGGCCATCATAGTAGAGAAAAACGTCTTAAAATTGTTGTTGCACTTCGGTCTTCAATGTAAACAATCGTCCAAGTCCGGCAAATCATGATGAAAGAAATGAGGCAACAACTGAACGGATTGTTAAAAGAAACAAAGGCTGCAAAACAAAAACTGGATTAGTGAAAGGCTGAGTCGTGGAACACGCTCTCCTTAAGACGTTTCGCTTCTTTGCTCTGAATCGTGCAAACAGAATTATGCCTCGTCATCTCCAGGATAAAACAGCCCTTTTTCGATCATCAATTAGTTTTGTGCAAAAACTAATTGGAACCGAAACACTAAAAAAAGAACAACTCGGAAAACTTTTAAAAGAATGAGAATCTGAGAGAAGATTGTTTGCTGTGTCTAGAAATGAAAGCTAAGGGATATATATATAGTGGTGGAGGATCAGTACCGATCAAAAGAATTTAATTGTGAAACGTCATAAATTTATTATAATAAAACTTTTAACGGTCAAAAAGTTAATTCGTAATGTTTAACGGTAAAAAAAATTAATTTTGTAACGTTTAACGGTCAATAATTTTTTCATCCAATAATCCCCCACTTGAAAATTTTTTACTATCAAGAACTTTATGATTTGATATTCATGTCATGTTTATGATGTTTATGAAGTTGCTACATGCTACGGACTATGGTGTTCTGTTAACTTTGGCCATTAAGGTTGTACCTATATGGGTATGTCCCTCGGGATCACCATCTTTTACAGATTTATGATTGTTTGCATTCGACAAAGCCACTAGTTTGTCATGTCATGTTTATGAGTGGTTCGATGGGATCACTTTCAACTCGATATTATAGGTGTTCCTTTGGGTTGGCCGAAGATGAAAGTGTTCCTTCAGGATCACTAGATTGCATGTGTTCCATCAGACACATGATAGTTTTGGGTACCTCCTCACGGGCTCCTAATTGAAAGTTAATAGTCACCTAGCAAAATTAGTAATGGGTCACTTACTCAGTATATGTTTATACTCATCCCTTTCTATGTTTAATATTTTAAGCAAAAGTAGAGGTAGAGGAAAGTTGGTGAATGACAAGAAGGGTCCTGACTTGCCATAGAGGAATTACATTTGCTTCTGCCTTTCTTATTTACAGTATTTGATTTTTATTATTTTATTAAACTTGTTAATTATTTTATGTTATTTTCCTTAAAATTTTGATAGGGTCCGAACTAGGACTATGTTTACTTGGCATTTACTTTTTTATTTTTCTTTATGATTTATGAACGAGTATTTGAACTTATTTATTAAAGATTTAGTTTTCCTCTTTTTCTTTTAAATGAGAAAATTGTTATTTATTTCAATACTAATTACCTCAGCTTAGTATAAAGAGTAGGATCGCTACAAAACTCAACCCAACTCAATTCATATTTTTATGGATTGACCGTGGTTGGATTGAAGACCATGTTTGGATATTTTAGATAGTCAACCTAAAATTTCAAATTGGTTGAAGAAAACTATCTCACTCCAAACCACTCCAATTTTTGTACACCTTAATTGGCATGGGAAACTTGCATACATCGCGAGCCTCCATGTGTTATCCACCTACTTGCTCTTTTGATTTAGCCTCATTTTTTAGTTGATTTGTATGTGAGCAATTGTACAGGTATGTTGCCACGTCGACCACAATTTAATACTAAAGTTAGGAGAGAGTATATAGTTAAGCTAATCAAGTATAGAGAGTAAAGTTAGAGTTTTCTTTTGGAGTTTATTTACTTCAAGTTAGAATTTTCCTTTTAAGTTTACTTGTTCCTTTTAGGATTCTCGAATGAGGTTATCTATAATGTCCTTCCATTGACAGTAACCGATGATGTTAGTGTTGTTGTGACCCGGGTGCGTTTGGGGGAAGGGTTAATTTAGGGAAGGGTTAGTGTTAAGATAAAACTAGTGTTAAGTTAAACCTAGTTTTATCATAACCCTTGTTTGGGGGAAAGGTTTAAAAATGTAGTTTTATGATAATACGTGTTTAGGGGAAGGGTTAGGTGGGAAGAGTTAATGGGGATTTTATGATAAAATGTGTTTGGGGGAAGGGTTAGGTGGGTAGTTTATGGGGATTTTATTATAAAATGTGTTTGGGGGAAGGGTTAGGTGGGTAGTTTTATGGGAATTTTATGATAAAATGTGTTTGGGGGAAGGGTTAGGTGGGTAGGTTTATGTGGATTTTGTGATAAATTTTATTTGGGGAAATTGTTAAATGGGTTGGGTTAATAATTTTTTTTTTATGTGGTATAATATTTTTTAAATTAAATTGTAAATATCATAAAAAAATTATTGCATACTTTATTACGAAACCCTCGAATCCGTCTTATTGTCCTTTTTTATTTGTTGTATGTGTAATGTTATTAAATTAGTACATACAGTTGCCCAAATTAAAATTAATGTCTGAACATATTGTGAGAAATTTATTACAATTAATTTTTTAGAAAGACAAAAAAATTATTGAATATTTCTAATCGGCGATAGCGATGTCATCCTATTTTAAACCTATATAAATAGCCGTTATAACGCTTTGGGAAATTGTGACTATTTTCCTTAATTTAAAATAAACATTAGCAAGGACGAAAATAAGTTCTTTACAATAGGAAATGCATAAATAGTCAACATCATAGACAAAAAAACGTAAGGAAATAATAAGCAACCTAGGTCCGTAGAAACATAAACTATCTCTCTATGTCTCGTAGGAGGACTCTACAAAATCCCTCCCTCTCATCCTCAGGCATGAGTACGAAACCCCGAAGGTCGTCCATACGAGACAAAAGATGCCTTTGCAATAACGCCCTATCCAAACTCGTAAGTTCTGGCATCTCACGCAATATGCGGAAAAATTCCGTGCGCACATGGTTGTCATTTGCAAGGTTGCGTGCAAGCCACTCTGCAATCTGCCTGAGTTGCTCGTTTGTTTGGTTGAGCGCCAGATGTATCGCTTCAACATCGAAGTATCGTTGACTTCCCCTCTTCCTCTTCGATCCACTCGATCCGGTCCTACCCTCTGAAGCGCGAGAAGGTTGGGATGCACGTACATCGTCCTGCGAGAGGTCAATTCCCTGGCTGTACACGGGTGGGAAGTCCTCATTTTCATCCCCCATATCAAATATGTCATATCCACCACCAGGCTCGTTAGACCCCACGTCCGTGAATGTCTCAGCGAACCGACCGGTTGCCCTATCGCGACCGAAGACATATGTAAGTTCGTCGTAATACGGGAATGGTTTCTTCAGGAGTCCCTTCGCTGCAGGATGCGACTGCGGGCAAAAAAAATATCACGTATGAGTACTGATTGAAAAATTGTTAACTAAATGTACATTGTGAATGTTGTGTGACGTTTAAATTAATTTCCATACCCTAACCCAATTATCAAATAATTCCTTCTCCGCAATGATACATTTCTCTTCATCGTTCCACCCAAAGCCACTGCACGCTGAGCCCCGCATTTCGGCAATGGCCTGGAATGTTCGCTTCAGTGTCTTGATCCTACAATCAATTACAGTTGTTGCTCGTACCTGACATCCAGGTAGTTTCTCCGCCATCATGCGTACCAACTGCGCAAGGTATCCTAGGCGGAATGTACCATTATCTGATTTCCATCCCCCCATGACACCAGCTCCATTAAACATTCCACAAGAGTCTCCTTCTCCTCCTTCGTCCAAACATGTCTCGGGACACGATTTGAGGTTGACATACTGAGAGTGAGAAATTAGAAAAAATACATGGAGTACGTAAGTAATTTCACAATTGAACAGTAAAAAAAATAGGCATGATACAAATTCATGGCACGCGTACATTTCATATGCAACAGCCCATATTACTTTTTACAGTACATTTTAGACATGATAGAATTGCGACCTTACAATCGAAAACTTGTAATGTAAAATTGTCTTAGCTAAGCGTTACGCAACTGCCATTCGGTGAACATCGATTCGGCTAGGTCGTCGCGCCACTGAGACCACTCATTTGTTGTCTCAATGTACTGAATGTCTTCTGAAGCGGTGGTCGTCGCGTACGTGGAGTCCCCCTCATCCTCGTTGTCAACGTCCTCGCAATATATCATTTCCCTGTTGATCAAATTGTGAAGCAAGGCACATGCTAGAATGGTGCGACACTAGACTTGCAGGGGATAGTACGACTTTCCACGAAGAATGGCCCAATGACCCTTGAGAACACCGAACGCGTGCTCAATAACATTCCTTGCCGAGGAGTACTCCTTTGCATTTGTTGGCGCATTTGCAGCACCACGTCACTCTTACAAATGGTACCGCTGGCCTCTGTACGGGTCGAGAAACCCCTCCGCGTTTGGATATCCCGCATCGCACAGATAATAATATCCTGTTATTAAATGGTTTATTTATGACCTTTAAATAGGTAAGTAGGAAGCGGCGGTGTTTTATTATAAAGAAGATATACCCTTTTGCACTTGTAGTCCATTTTCTCGTGAAAGCACATCACGTAGGATTCGCGAGTCTGCTGCGGATCCTTCCCAACCGGCGAGGACATAAGCGAAATCCCCTTTCGTGTCACAGACCCCCAGAACGTATATGACAATTTCTCCCTTACGCGTTCTAAATGTAGGCCGATCTCCTGCGGGGACGTTGACCTTTATGTACGTCCTGTCTAACGCGCCAAGGCAGTTCTGCAGGTTGAAATAAACACGTTGAAATAAGTGCGACGTACGTAAAGGTGAAATATAGTGAACTTCTATGATGCCCACCTCGAAACACTTCCAACGTTGATCATTGCAGTTACTTGTTACCGGAACAGGTCTCTTTATCAACTCCTCGTACAGTCGAAGAACAACCAACAATATGATGTTAAAATGTCGAGATACTGTCTCACCGGACCGTACAAATTCCCGTTGGATGACGCGGTTCTTCATGTCATGAGCGAGGACATGCAAGAACATTGCTACCATTTCCTCAACATCGACAATCTCAGTCGACGAAAGACCAGCCACATTTCTAAGTAAATGGCATAGAATTGCAAATGTTAGCTTATCCATCCGCGTGCTCTGCCGACACACAAGATCTGACTCGTGTATCATGCGAAAGTAAGCAAGCTCCCTAATTCTATGGCGTGTATCGGGTGGTGTATGTGGGAGACGCTTATTGTTGTTCATTAATAGCTCCAACGTTAGTAAAATCTGACGTTGGGCCAACGTGAATGCAGTTAGGACTCCAATAAGTGTTTGTTCATCCATTACAATGTAGGTAAAGTTTCCTAAAAAACATGTACTAAGTGAATTAGTACAATACCGATATATATTGTGAAAAGATCCATAAACTTAGTAATATCCGTATTTACTAAAACCATAAACATAGAACAAAAAAAGTAGATTATGAGTGACTAGAACATTGAAAATGATACATAAAATTAAAGAAGTTGAAAATGGAAGGCATGTAATTAACTATTTCCATGATACATAACGTACGTACTCGAGACGATAGTATTTAAAAAAACCGAACAATAGTACTTAAAGACATATTTTCGAAGTTTATGAAATGTGTATTTCTTTAATATAATTTAATTAGTATCAAAATTTGTTATTATATTGAAAAAACACTATTACTAAAAAGTTGTTCATATTTAAATTTATGATGATATTCAAAAAACACTATTAGGGAAGGGTTGTTCATATGGAAATTTATGATCATATTGAAAAACACTATTACTAAAAAATTGATATGCAAATTTATTATGATATTGAAAAAACAGTATTAGTAAAAAAGTTTTTGATATGAATTACTAAAATTTTTACCGAATTATGATATTGAAATCCCGTTTATTATCATATTTTTACCCAATTAAAGACTTGTTTTCAAAAATCGATAACATTACTAAAAATTATTTATATTACTAAAAATTATTGGTAATAAAGTTAAAACTTTCTACTTATAAAAAACATTGTTAAATGTACTTATTAGGTAGTAGAAAAGATTTTATATTTTTTAAATTACGAATTGTTGTTAATTAGTTTGATAGTTAATACGAATTGTTGTTAATATTTAATTGGACAATTAATTCAATTTTTGTTAAATAGAAAATGTTGTTAATTGATTGCATATTTTGTAAATACAAATTGTTCTTACTATATACAAAAAAAAAATAGTTAAAAAAGAGGAAGTTAATAAAATACAATATTTAACAAAATTAAACTAAATGTTCTATATACATATTATAAACCGAAACAAAATGTTCATTATAAAATTATACAAAACCAAAAAAAAAAAAATACAATATAGAAAGCCTACAAACGACCATTACAATAGTACCTCTTCAAATAGTAAACTCGTGAATCGCAACGTCCTACATAAGACAACAAGATGGTTAATATTTGTACATAACACACAATATAGAAGGTATGAAAAAAAATATTACATATACATACCTTTTATGATGACAAATCTTACTCGAAATGAACATTGAATAGGGAAACTGAAACAAGAAGTTTATTTTTAAATTAATAGCCTCAGAGTTTTGATTCCATTCAAAATAATGAATGGAATTCCATCATAGTTACAGATAAAAAAAATAAAGGACAGAAAGGTATAGGAAAAATATCACAAAAACATAATAGAAAAGGAGGACAACAACCTAAAAGAAAAGGAGGACAGCAACCTAAAAGAAAAGGAGGACATAAACATATACGAAAAGGAGAACAGAATCATATAGGAAAAGGGAAATTACAACATATATGCTAACACTAATGAAGAATCAACATACAGAGAAAAAGAAAAAGATAACTTACAAAAGATAAGTTAGAACCAGATGGGGCAACAACCTAGATAACTTACAAAGAGAGACAAGAATGCAGTGAATCAAAAGAGGAAACGTGGCTATATATAGGGGAAAGATGGGGCAAGTTGAGAGGACTTTAATGGAGCTAAACCAAAAAATAAAGACCAAAGTAATGGACTGCAACCTATCTATCAATAAAAGACAGGGAATCTCTCTGCTACAACTGACATAAAGCATAGCAAAGTCCAAAGAGTCAAAGCCTATGTACTGAAAGCTATACCAAAACCATACATTAAAAACAGATGGAAGAGACAACACTGGACAGAAAGGAAGACCAATACAGTATGAAAATAAATGAAGAATGTAACAATACAGAGAGATAAGAATAGAAGAATTGTAACAAAATTTGTAAGAAATTATGAAGTCAAAACCATACAATAAAAACAGATGGAAGAGACAACACTGGAAGGTATATAGAAAGGAAGACCAATACACTATGAAAATGATAGAAGAATCTAACAATACAGAGAGATAAGAATAGAAGAAATGTAACAAAATTTGTAAGAAAATAATATGTAAGAAAAGAGTACAAGAATAAAAGAATTGTAAAAAAATAGAAGAATTGAAACAAAATTTGTAAGAAAAGAATAGAAGAATTGTAACACATGGCCGGAAAAGCTAAAGCAATAATAGAGAAGACATGGCAACAATACAGAAGACATGGCCGGAAAAGGTAAAGCAATAACAGAGAGAAGACATCACACGAATACAGAACACATGGCCGGAGAAGGTAAAGAAATAACACACAAGACATAGCCGCAATAATACAAAACACATGCCCGGAGAAGGTAAAGCAATAACACATAAGACATGGGCGCAATAATACAGAACACATGGCCGGAGAAATTTAAGCAATAACACAGAAGACATGGGCGCAATAATACAGAAGACATGGCTGCCAAAGGTAAAGCAATAACACAGAAGACATGGCCGCAATAATACAGAACACATGGCCGGAAAATGTAAACAAATAAGACAGAAGACACAACAGAATGCAAAGAAATACATACATTAAAAAAGAAATCAGTTTTACACAAAATTGGAACTCATCATCGGCTTTAAAAAAAAAAGTGGATTCAAAACTCCAATACCTCCCTACCAAGCTCCATCGGCATCCAATGGCAAAGTGAAGTTTCTGTCTTATCAGTGAAGGAATCACCAAATGCCAAGCGAAACACCCGACCGCATAATGGAACCGCGAGCGACAAGGAGTAAAGAAGGAGCCAAAACCCACGATTCCAAAAGGAAATCGTGTTCGGAGCCAACGAAATCGTCAGCTTCAACAAACACAGAAGTCCTTTTGGGAGTGAGAGAGACGGATGAGAGAGATGCAGAAAGAGATTCGACGTAACGAAATCGGGTTTCATCACGAAAACGCAACGACGGAATGGATTAAAGGATGAAGACGAAACAAAAAGTGCGGGTTAGGATGGTTGAGGGAGAAGACGACAAAACGAACGAATTGGATTAAAGGATGAAGACGAAACAAAACGAAATCGAGCGAAGAACACAGAACGAACAGAAACCCTAGATTCGTTGAGGGAGAAGACGAAAGAAAACAACACGCAGTCGATTACTTGAGGGAGATGAAACAAATGGAGAAGACGAAACAAAAGGAAGGAATGGATTAAAGGATGAAGACGAAACAAAACGATATGGAGCGGACAACAAACAACGAACAGAAACCCTCGATTCGTTGAGGGAGAAGACGAAACGAAACAACACGAAGTCGATTCCTTGAGGGAGATGACAGAAAGAAGAGAAAAACGAAAATATTTTCGATGAAGAAAGGTTGAGGAGAAGATTGAACACGGTTTCAACGCGAAAATGGAAAACAGATTGAGGGGAACGACGGAACCGGATTAACGAAAACGGGAGAAGACGCGAATCGGCGTTGGAAGCGGCATACGAAAACGGGTTAAAGAAACCCTAAAACTAGGGTTTCCTTAACCTTCGGCCCAAACAGAGGTTAGGGTTGGGCTAACCTAAGCCCACAATCCCAACCCTAACCCCAAACGGGCCCTTAAGGTTAGAGAATGCTAGAATCGAGCTTGGCTAGTTTATTTTCTGATTAGTATAATTTTTCTAGCTCAGTCAATCGACTCAAAACTTGAAGGTTTGATTTTTTTTCCTTTTGGGATGCATAATTTTTCTTGCCAGCTCCCAAATTTTCTAAACACATAGGTTTGTTAATAAATTGTACATCTTACTTGAGGCAATTCTCATTGAAATCAAAATTCATGTTTTCATCATTGACATTTTTTATTGCCTAATCGAGACCTATTTTTTGTGGAAACAAAATTGCTTGAAATATATTAAATTTCTTATAAAATATACTATTATGGCTTCATATTAGGTAACTCACACTTTTAAATTTTTCTCTATGCTATAATTCTCTTAATGACTTAAACATCAAAGCCATTTTTCTTTGTTTTACAAATCTTCTCTCCCCAGATTACAAATTTATTGTGTGATGTCATGTAAAATCATGTGTATTTTTTTTCGACCAAAATTTGGCATCAACAACTTATTATTTATTATTTAGAAACAAATTTGATGCCTACTAAATTTATCACTCTACTTAATAAAAAATTTGAATCTTAGTAATATTTACACACAATATACATTTTCAAACAAAAGAAATTGTCATTTTCTTTGTTTTTAGAAATTATTGAACATGTGATATGCATTTTCAAATTCTTAACCAAACACAAATTTTGAGTTTTGAATACCAATTTTGAAATTTTAAATTCAAAATGCAAGCGGAAAAACTAATACAATTTTATTTTCTACTAAAATTTGTATTTTCTAAAACAATTTTCGGGCCACTAACCGAATCGAAGAAGAGTAAATTATTAGCTGGAGGATATTTTTTTGCTTCAAGTAGTTTTAGATTAACGGGTTTTATTCTTAAACCTAACCAAAGTCAAAGTCAACAACTTTGGTCAGAGTTCAACTTGGACAGAGTCAATAACAAGTAATAACCGTGTAGGATGTGGGGGCCAACATTGTCGTGGACACCACGCTCTTAATCTTTCGATTAAAATATTTGAATTCCAAAAAACACATCTCCGCGCGTGTCTGCAAGCCCATAAAAGAGCGCGTGACCAAACCATGCATTAGTGTTCTTTTACTTACCCTCTTGTCTTTATTTCTTTTTCCCACAAATAAAGGCTATGAGTAAATTACAAGAAAAAAGATAGATAAGAAAAAGAGGATAATTTACCAAAAATACATAATGGAAAAAAAGAAAAACTAAAATACGCAAAAAAAGAAAGACCTCAAAAAAAGAAAGAAAGAAACAGTTAATTTGGGTAAAAAAACAAATAAGTAAATGGATTAAGGTGGTTTAATTAACGTATTAAACGGCCATTGTTAATGGGGATTGTGGTGTGAGCCAAAAACAGGAACTTTGACATAGTAAAAGAGAGACTATGACAGACTAATAACAGCACCATTCAGAACCATTCCCACAACTTAAAAAACTCCTTTCTTTTTTAATATCCAATAAAAATAAAAGTTTCTAGATTTATTAGCATTTTCTTTTATTGTTTTTTTTAATTATTATTTTCAATATCTCCTCCTCTTTTAGCTGTTGTTTTGTTGTTCTTGTGCATATTTATTTTTGGGATTTTTAGCTGGTTATTTGGAGCTGGATCTCTTACCCAGCCTCACACCCCCGGTCCCCTCATTTCAAAATTCTCTTCTGGGTGTTTGATAAATTAATTAAAAATTTCCCTTTTTCCTTATTCTTCTTCTTCTTCTTCTTCCCTTTTTTGATTTTGGGTTTTCTTTGGGTCTTCTGGGGTCTAATCAACTTTGGGGGTAAGCGGATTTCTCGACTCGTTTCATTTGTACTTGGTTACAGATTTTGGTGTTTCTTCTTTCTTTGATCATCTATTGGAAGTGATTTTGGTGTTTGGAGGGAATGTGGAGGGACGCTGGAGCTCCTGCTGATTCTTTCTATGAGGTTCGCCCTGAGTGCACCGATGTTCCCAAAACCCGTTTCAAGATCAGGGTTAGTTTCCTTTTTCTTTTTCCTTTTTTCTTTTTCCCCCTAATACCCCTTTTGTTTAACTTTTTTGAATCTGCACCCCAATTGTAAGATCATTGTTTTGGTCGGTTGTTGCTTAACTGCATCATTCAAATTTGGTTTTGATCTGGATTTCTTTTGCCATGGTCGGAAGCTTTGATGGGCTGGAACAGGGTAGTTTTGTTTAGATGAGTGTCATCCTTATTGGTTCTTTCAAGCTATGGTCAACCTGGTGACCTTTTTGGTTCTTACTTTTGCATACTAAGCTTTTCTTTTCTTGAAATGTTTTTTCTAAACTCTAACTGGCGATGGCAGATTTTTAAGACTTGTGTTTTTGGTTGCCCATTTGACTATTGGTGTGTGGCAGGCAAGAAAAACTGGTTTGCTGAGCAACAATGCTTGCATATGTTTAGGTTTCCAAACAAATCATTTAGAAGATACAGTGATTTTGAGGTTTATTTTTATTTTGTTGTAAAGGTTTAGGATTTTCCTTAGGACAGGAAGATGAGAATGGTGTTGCCTGCTTCTTTTTTATATATTATTCTACTTGCTTGAAAATTATTTAGAAGATGTGATTTTTAGGGTCATTTTAAAGGCTTTAGTTTTTCTTAGGACATAAAGATGGATATGGTGTTGCCTGCTGATCAATTTGTTTATCATATATGATTCTAGTTGCTTGAAAAAGATGGGAAGCTATGGTGGTGCATTTTAACACTTTGTGTAAAATTTGTGTGTGCCATTACCATTTCACTTTTAGATACTTTATTCATCTAAGATTGTCAATTTGGAACACACCTATTGCTTTTAGAGGTTATAATTCAACTTTTATGCAGGCTGGGAAAACCTTAAGTGTTAGAAAATGGCAGGCAGCATTTAATCCCGAAGGGCAACTTGACATATCAAAGACTTTAAATCGCATACATCGAGGGGTAAGTTCAATTTCATTGTTAAAATATTTTTTGGGAGTTTGATTCTGCTTGTTCTGTTCAACGGTGTGAATCGTGGATAAGCACACTCATTAGCAGTTGGTCAACTTTTTCTGCTAATTGATAACTGATTTGCTTTTGAATTTTGATCATTGTCATCATTTCATAATGTAATATTTATTTTTTTTGAAAAAGTTATGAATATTCAAGAAAGTATGCTATGGGGGTAGTGATAAAATGTCTGGACACTAATGTTCAAAGATCTAATGATAAAGTTTTTCTTTGCCCAAATTTTCCATCTAATACAGGGGATCCATCCTTCAATCAGAGGAGAAGTTTGGGAATTTCTTCTTGGTTGTTATGATCCTATGAGTACCTTTGAGGAAAGAGAAGCAATTCGCCAGCGTCGAAGGTAGTCCTATTTAATTCTCTCACAATACTTAATGGATTTGCTTCTAATGTGATGCACAGTGAGAGAAGCCAGTCTATAATAATCTACATTGTTTGCTCAATGCACCATATAATGTTTCTACAGATTCTAAACTCATTTAAGTTCAATTGTTTGTGGCAAATACTATAGCTTTGAACTGTTCTTTGTAGTTTCCAAGAAACAGCACTCCCAAAAATGAACTTGATGGTAATGAGCATAATGCAGGGAGCAGGCCTCACCATAACCCTAATAAAAAACAGATTATTTATTTACAAATGAGAAGATTTCCCAGTTTTTTTCTTGTCACTTCATTTAGATATGATACATTTTACCCAAGTTTCTTGTAGATCGCTGCACCACTTCTCTAAATTAAATGAATGAAATGTGTGCTTTTCAACTTGCAGGATTGAGTATGCCACTTGGAAGGAAGATTGTCGACAAATGTTTCCTGTCGTTGGAAGTGGTAGATACATCACAGCTCCTGTAATCACAGAGGATGGTCAGCCCATTCATGATCCGCTTGTACTCTTGGAAACAAATCCGGACAATGGTCCAGCTGTACCTCAAGATACTGGCCCCGCCGATGGCAATCCGGATGGTTCACGGTCAACTCCTAATAATAATTTGGAAACTGTGAAGGATCCGAAAATAATTCAGTGGATGCTTACTTTACATCAGATAGGTCGGTAAAGACTTTAATCACACACAGGAACAGATTGGTTAAATTTCAACACTATGATTGCTTTACTACTTGACTTCACTACTTCTTTGCTTCATGTACTTGAAGTAGTGGTCTTGATATATTTTATCTCTGTGATAAGTGCAACGATATTATTTTTGTAATATAATTATTTAATTTCATATATTATGACAGTTGTACCTTGAATCAATTTTGTACTTTTTCTATAAAATTAACTATTATATAAATGTTTATTACAGGTCTTGATGTGGTTCGGACTGACAGAACATTGGTATTCTATGAAAAGCAAGAAAACTTATCAAAACTTTGGGATATTCTTGCTGTTTATGCCTGGATAGATAAAGACGTCGGTTACTGTCAAGGTGAGTAATTTTGGTAAAGTCTTTTCTCTTTTGAAAAATGAGATTAGTTTTCTAGAGAAAGTAAATGTTCTAAGCCCGACTTGATAATATTTTTGTGTAGGAATGAGTGATCTTTGTTCCCCCATGATAATGCTTCTTGAAGATGAAGGCGATGCATTTTGGTGCTTTGAGCGTTTGATGCGCAGACTGGTACTAACCTATCTTCCACTTGAGGAACTCTATTTTCGTGTTACTTTGTATTTGATCTATCTATCTCATTTGCATTAAGTCAACTATATTGAGTAACTGGCTGATGGTTTCACAGATGTTATTCTATATATTAGCTGGAGTTTTACTAAACGATTTTCTCTCTCTTCATCAACTGATTGAGTTCTTTGTTTGTTTCTTTACATAACCAAATACATTTTTACCTTCTGTAAAATGGTCAAGCCCGTGCTGCTAGTCCTAGGATCTTAAACATTTTTATTTGTTCTCTATCATTATATTTTCATTCTTAGAGTCTCATGGTGCATTTCTATTTGAAATTTTGAAGCGAGGGAACTTCAGATGCACTGATAGCTCTGTAGGTGTGGAGACTCAACTAAATAATTTGGCTGCTATCACACAAGTCATTGATCCAAAGCTTCATCAGCACTTGGGTATTGTTCATAGCCTTGTATTCTTAGTTTATGAGATATTACACTAGAACTATTGTCATCTGATGATTGTTGCAAATGGTGGTCAATTTAATCAGTCACACATTCTCATGAAAGTTTATAACTGAGGGGTCTAAAATAGACATTGTAACTATTTTACTTGCGTTCCAATTCGAGCTGATGGTTTTTGTTTTGTCTTCAGACTTTAAACTGTATTTTAATCTGCAGATTACAGATTCCCGTGCTTTTGTTCCGTTAAACTTCATTTTTCTGTCTGATTGATTGGAGTTAGATTTATCTTCTGTTGTATTTGCTTATTATGAGTTTTCATTCTTATCTTCTGTTGTAAAAGAAAGTAACAATGAAGGTGTTCATTTTATGTACACAGAGACACTTGGCGGTGGAGATTATCTTTTTGCTTTCAGGATGCTTATGGTTTTGTTCCGTCGAGAGTTTTCCTTTTGTGATTCCTTGTATCTCTGGGAGGTACTTTTCTATCTCTGCACTTTACTGGTCTATAAGTAGTATTTGAAAATATATCCTGAATATATTTTGCTCAAAGTCTGGATCTGTGAAAGAACTTTCTTTTAAAAGGGTTAAACATTGGAAAATCAAGTAACATCCGAGGATTCTTTACATGTATATGAAAGTTAATAGACTCTCATATAGATTTTGTTAGTAGGTTGCAGTTAATCAGGTACAGTGTGAGTGTGGTTTCATTTAAAAGCCGATCCGTTTTCTGCTTTATGCTATAAACGTCGTGAAAGATGACATTGCAAATTGTATTAATTTTTGGTAACTTTTGCTGTTGCAACAGATGATGTGGGCCCTGGAATATGATCCTGATCTATGCACATTGTATGAAGAACCTGATTTGGGCAATGAGAAAGGAGAGGGATCAAAAGGAAAAGCAAAATCGATACGCCAATGTGGGAAATATGAGAGGGAGAACTTGAAAGCAAAGAACTCACAAGCTCCTCTTCCCATCTCTGTTTTCCTTGTTGCTAGTGTCTTGAAAGATAAGAGCACAAAGCTACTCACAGAAGCTCGAGGTCTAGACGATGTTGTGAAGGTTTGTTTTTCGATCTTGTAACTTGATCTGTTAAGAACCTTCAACCACTTCAGGTAGAAAGATGATACATTAAATTGAACTCAAGCATGACTATTGACTTATCAGTTCCGGTTGTGGGTTGCACATAAAGTCCTGAAACTCTATTTGTATTCGTTTTAACCATTTTGGTCTAAGCAAAATCAAGGTTTCGACTAACCAATTTAATCTCTTGTTTCTTATTCTTATCCAATAGATATTGAATGACATGACTGGAAACCTGGATGCCAAAAAAGCTTGCACTGGGGCAATGAAGCTTCACAAGAAATATCTAAAAAAGGTAATTTCTTTTTTATTCTTGAAGTGTTTCTTTTGCAAAGTCTATTACAAGTTTGACAAGTGAGAGATAAAGGGTGTATGAACTAAACTCACTGATTTATGAACTTTGCAGGCCAAGAAGGCATAGCACTAGAGAAACCTGAAATTATATTTTTTCTGATCATTGAGTGGATCGGGCAAGAGATTGTCATATATTTTCTGCACAAACCGGTGGCCAGAATTTGTGGATCTATCCAAGTTTTCTGACCAGCTATACATTCCCACATATCAAATTTGTTGTATGTAAAAATAATTTGTTCATTTTCTTCTCTTTTTTTTTTTCATCCTTTTTTGATACTACAAAAAGAAAAAAACAGTGAAAAGAATATATTTCGTGATAACCATTTGATTCTTTGTAACAACTTTATGCATACAGAAGTAAATATCATTTGTATAAACGTTCCATTGCATAATCCATCAATTTATTTATTTTTAAATTGCATTTCTATGAAGATGTCCAAAAAAATATGCTTTGTTCCTAAAACTTAGATGACTTTTACATGTTACCATTTTAACTCTCAAACTAGTGAGTCATATGTGCAACATGAAATTTATGAAGTTAAAGGAAAAGAGTCGACCATAGCTTCTCTTTTTTTTTTTTTTTTTTTTTTTTTGTATTTTTTTAGATTTATGAACTTTGGCTATGTTATTTATTTATTTCTTTAGGACCAAGTTTGGCTATAATATTAATGATTGTTCAATTGAATTAATTTTTTTTTTTTGTGAAAAACTTTATTTTATTAAAATTAATGAGTATACAAAGATTTGTACCCTTTCTTTTTTGTTAAAACTACTCTTTTAGGTTCCGTTTAAGGTTCACAATTAGACTATTGTTGCAATTCGCCGATAAGGAATGATATATTGAGAAGCTTTAATGCCTAAACAAATCATGTACTAGCTCGCCTTGTATTTCGCTTGAAGATTTAGTATCTCGTCATGTTAATCAAAACGCCTAGATTGATGATTTGTTCGAACCTTAAGTATTAATCAGAATGCCTTTAGACCAGCTCACAGGGACTTAGCTTGTCACGTACTAATGCTCATTGGGTCAAAACGCCTCTTGTTAATATGCCAACGGCAAAATAGAAACTAGTTAAGAAATAATGTTGGGTCGTGGATCTCGCTTTCTTTAAGACATTTCGCGGCCTTGCTTCTTTGTATAAACGGATTTGTAATGTCTCGTTGTCCCCAGGATAAAAAGACCATGTTCTTCAATTAGTTTTGCACTGAAATTAATCTGAATTTTAACACTCAAATAAACACTTTGTTTTGCTCGAAAATCTCACATAATAAAAGTTTGATAAAGAGTTTTTCTTGTTTTAATCTTCTCAAAATGAAGAAGGAAAAATGTTTATATAGAGTGAGGAGACAAAGAGAGACATTGAAAATTGATTTTGAGAAATTAATTTTTGAAACGTTTGTAATTAAGGGGAAGGTTACGTTGTAAATTAAATGTAAAACGGTAAGAAAACGTTTAAGGAATGTTTGATTCCTAATTATGCGATAAAGATCATGTCATTTATTATATCTCATCTAGCCTAGGACGTTAGCATGTGCAATGAGATATTTTAGTATTTCGCTTAGCTAATATTATCGTGTAGTCATGATCAATATCACATAATTCACATAATTCGATGACTATCGCGTAGGACTCAAAACTATCAATCACATATTAGTTTAGTCCTTGTCAGATGATATCTCATATCGCGTAGTGTTATTGCGCAAATAAATTTTTATTCAACCAAAACAAATTTAAGGCCAATTGTTTTTTTTTTTTTTATTCAAAACATGTAGCATTTGAAAATTTAATTCTTAACTTATGTACTTGTGATTGCTATGCTTTGAAGGTTCAATTTGTCTTTTTCGAATTAAATTTGTGAAAGACATCTCACATCTCATTAAAAAGTGAAAAGAAATGAAAAGAAAAGTTGGATTATTCACCAAGTTATTTAAATTTAATTGTTTGAATGAAATATAAAACATAAAATGGTTAATTTAATTTTTAAGTTGGGTAACCCTAGATCTTAAAGCATGGAAGTAGAAGATCGAAGAGCTCCAGCTTCGCCAGTTGACAGGGTCGTCAACCATTTAAGTAGGATTTAAGTAGGGAAGTAGGGGAGAATGTCAAGGGCATACTTGTCCAAGGTGTTGTTTGCTTATGGTCGTACGCTCGAATACCCCTAAATAGTTTAGTCTATTTCTTTCATTTTCGTTATTTTCAACAATTTATTGAACGGCTGACTTGTTAACCGAGCAAAACAAGTGCCATGTGCATTGGAAGAGTTACGATTTCATATTTTTTAGATCCAATCCAATCTGTTGAAGATTTTGTCTAAAATATTTTAGGGGAATATCTTTGATTAATGAATTAATTAAAAGATAAGATATATCTTTGATTAATGAATTAATTAAAAGATAAGATATATCTTTGATTAATGAATTAATTAAAATATGTGATATTCAAGAGGTAAAAGATTTCCCTTTATTTTAGGAATCTTGTTAATTTCTTTAAAAGAAAAGAAGATTTATACAAATTTTTATGGTGTTGATATATATAATGAGAAAACCGAAAGAAAAATAAATAAGAAAAAGAAGACTATTTATGTTAGTGGTCGTCTGCAGAAGCTACTGGATTCTAAAGGTATTATGATCTTATGTTTATGAGATCGCTATGTTGATCGAAGTTACAATATTTGATGAGTAACAGACGAGACAGTGATTTGTGTGATCACTGAGATCTTTAGAGGGATTTATAGACGTTGTCAAAGATATTCACTCATGTGTTCAGGAGAAGCCTGAAGTCTGATGTCAAGACGCATGTTATTATATCATATTATTGAATAGAGCACCGCATGTTGTTTTGATATATATTGATTCAAGTGAATATTAATAAAGATTACTCATCAGGGCTATGCACAGCTTCCAGACGTAGACAATATTGGCCGAACTGGGTTAACAAAGTTTTTGTGTCATTCTCTTCTGCTGTCTCTCTAGCTACTACAACTGTTATTAGCTGTAGTATTAACTGAATGTTTAATTGATTATCTCACATTGTTTTTTCAATTGGTATCAGAGCGGGTTATTAAATCATGGAGATAATCAGAGAGGGACCATCAGCTTCTCGTCATCCTATACTGGATGGAAAAAGTTATTCATACTGGAAACCTCGTATGATATTTTTCATTAAAACTTTTAGATGGAAAAGCATGGAGAGCCCTTGTTGCTAGATATGAACCTCTAATGATCACTGTGGATGGAGTATCAGTGCCGAAACCTGAAGTTGACTAGACAAATGCTGAAGAACAAGCTTCAGTTGGAAATGCAAGAGTTATAAATGCAATTTTCAATGGTGTGGATTTAAACGTGTTCAAACTTATTAATTCTTGCACTACTGCTAAAGAAGCTTAGAAAATATTGGAAGTTGCATACGAAGGAACTGCTAAAGTAAAGATATCCAGACTGCAATTGATAACTTCAAAATTTGAAGCTTTGAAAATGACTGAAGATGAGTCAGTCTCTAAATATAATGAGAGGGTTCTGGAGATAACTAATGATTCACTACTACTTGGTGAAAAGATATATGAGTCTAAAATTGTTTGCAAAGTGTTACGCTCTTTACCCAGAAAATTTGACAAGAAGGTCACTGCCATAGAAGAAGCCCAAGATATAACAACCTTAAAACTTGATGAGCTGTTTGGGTCGCTACTTACTTTTGAAATGACTATGTTAAATAGCGAAAGTACGAAGGTAAAATGGATTGCCTTTAAATCAGTTTATGAACAGGAGACCACTGTAAATCAATCTGATAATGAAGTTACTCAAGATGAATCAATAGTTCTATAACAAAACAGTTCTCTAAGATGGCCAGGAAGTTCAAAAATATGAATAACGCTGGAACAAGTGTTAAATCTAGAAGACACGATGTTGAGAATTCTATAAGAAAGGTCAATGACTTTTCATACAGAAGAAATAGCGACCATGGTAAGAAAAAGAAGGATGTAGGGAGGTCGTTAAATGTAGAGAATGTGAAGGTTTTGGTCACTATCAGGCTGAATGTCCCACATATCTTAGAAGACAAAAGAAAAATTATTATGCTACCTTGTCAGATGAGGACTCAAATGATGACGAAGTTGATCATGGCATTAATGCCTTCACAACATGTATTACAGAAATCAATTCTGAAGTTGATAATGAGTATTTTAAAAATGAAGAGGGTGAAGAGCTAATGCTTGAAAAACTTAAAATACTAAGGAAGGAAGACTCAGAAGCCTGAGCTATTCAAAAAGAAAGAATTCAAGACTTAATGGAAGAAAATGAACGGCTGATGGGAGTCATATCATCTCTAAAAGTGAAATTGAAAGAGGTACAGAATGAGTATGATCAGACAATTAAGTCTGTGAAAATGATAAATTTAGGAACTGACAGCCTAGACTCAATATTGAACTCAGGGCAGAATGGTTCAAGTAAATATGGCCTCGGGTTTGATGCTTCAATAAGGAGTGCCAAGATTACACCTGAAGTAAGATTTGTTCCAGCTTCAGTAAAAGGAACAACCGAACCAAATTGTGAAAATGTGGTTACTGATACAGCTGCTAACCATTCCAGATGGATTTGTTATTATTGTGGTCGAAGAGGTTAAATTCGGTCATTTTGCTACAAATTACTAAGAGACAAGAGATATCAGCAAAAGTCAAAATTTAAAAACCATTAGAATAACTGTATGCTTGTCAAATGGAATAATAATATAAGGGGAACTCACATGATTTGGAGAGTGAAGACCTCTGAGAAGTGCAATGTTGCATTTACAACAGTTCAAACCCATATTGATGCTTGGTACTTTGACAATGGGTGTTTAAGACATATGACTGGCAATCGATCACTCTTTACTGAATTAGAGGAATGCGCCTCAGGTCATGTTACTTTTGGAGATGGAGCCAAAGGAAGAATTATTGCAAAAGGAAACATTGATAAGAGTAATCTACCATGTCTTAATGAAGTTAGATATGTGGATGAACCGAAGGCAAATTTGATTAGTATAAGTCAACTATGTGACCAAGGATACAGTGTAAACTTTAACAACACTGGTTGTATAGTTACTGACAAAAATAATCAAGTGTTTATGAGTGGCAGACGACAAGCAGATAACTGTTATCATTGGAGCTCCAATAGTTCAAACATATGTCACTTAACTAAAACTGACCAAACCTGGTTGTGGCATAGGAAATTGGGGCACATTAGCTTGAGAAGCTTAGATAAAGTTATCAGAAACGAGGCAATTGTAGGCATTCCTTCTTTAGATATCAATGGTAAATTCTTTTGTGGTGACTGTCAAGTTGGGAAGCAAACTAAAACTTCTCACAGAAACTTAAAGAAATGTTATACAATCAGAGTCCTTAAACTTCTACATCTTGATCTTATGGGTCCCATGCAAACTGAAAGTTTGGGTGGAAAGAAGTATGTGTTGGTTGTTGTAGATGACTACTCCAGATTTACGTGAGTTCGGTTCTTAAAAGGAAAGTCATTTACTGTTAAATTATGTATCAGTCTATGTTTAAACTTGCAACGTAAAAAGGGGCAAAAGATAATTAGGATTCGTAGTGATCATGAAAAGGAATTTGATAATGAAGATCTTAATAATTTCTGTCAGTCAGAAGGAATCCATCATGAATTTGCTGCTCCCATAATTCCTCAGCAAAATGGAGTAGTTAAACGGAAGAATAGAACTTTACAAGAAATGGCTCGAGTTATGATACATGCCAAAAATTTACCTTTGAATTTTTGGGCTGAAGCTGTAAACACAACATATCATATTCACAACAGGGTCACTACTGGATCTAGTACGACAGTCACATTATATGAACTATGGAAAAGAAGAAAGCCAAATGTTAAGTATTTTCATGTTTTTGGAAGTACCTGTTACATACTAGCCGATAGAGAGTATCATCGGAAGTGGGATGTGAAATCTGATCAAGGAATTTTTCTTGGATACTCTCAAAATAGTCGAGCATATAGAGTCTTTAATATTAAGTCAGGCACAGTTATGGAAACAATCAATGTTATGGTAAATGATTTTGAATCTAATGACAACCAGTTTAATACTGAGGATGCTGAGACTTCTTTTATGACTGATGTTACTACTACCTCTCTTAAGGAAATGCTTAAAGAGGATTCTCAACCAGACAGTGCGAAGACAAATTTAGAAAAAATAACTGATGAGACCTTGAATGATGAAACCGTACTTGTTCCATCTGCACATGTGAAAAGGAATCATCCCCTAAGTTCCATAATAGGTGATCTGTCAGCTAGAATCACTACCATAAGGAAAGAGAAAGTTGATTACTCTAAAATGATTGCTGATTTATGTTATGTGTCAGCAATAGAACCTACATCTGTTGAAAAGGCTCTCGAGGATGAATACTGGATAAACGCTATGCAAGAAGAATTACTACAATTTAAGCGTAATGGTGTTGGAGTCTGGTTCCCAAGTCTGACAGGGTGAATGTTATAGGAACTAAGTGGATTTTTAAAAATAAAATTGATGAATCAGGCAATGTAACAAAGAACAAAGCTCGTTTGGTGGCTCAAGGTTATGCTCAGGTAGAATGTGTTGATTTTGATGAAACCTTTGCACCTGTGGCTAGACTTGAAGCTATTCGCCTTTTGCTCAGTATATCATGTTTCCGAAAATTTAAAATGTATCAAATGGATGTTAAAACTGCCTTCTTGAATGAAGAAGTTTATGTAGCACAACCTAAAGGGTTTGTTGATTCAGAATTTCCTCAGCATGTATACAAACTTAATAAAGCTCTATATGGATTGAAGCAAGCACCTAGGGCTTGGTATGAACGTCTAACAATGTATCTAAGTGAAAGAGGATATTCTAGGGGAGAAACTGATAAGACATTGTTTATTAATAGAACTAGCACCGCTTCATCGTAGCTCAAATTTATGTGGATTGATATTATTTTTGGTGGATTTCCTCAAACACTTGTTAATAATTTCATTAACATAATGAAATCAAAATTCGAAATAATCTTAGTAGGCGAATTGTCTTGTTTTCTAGGGTTGCAGATCAAACAGAAAAGTAAAGGTATATTTATATCGCAAGAGAAGTATGCCAAGAACTTAATAAGAAGTTTGGTATGGATCAGTCAAAATACAAAAGACTCCAGCTGCGACAAATACTAAAATTACCAAAGATATTATTGGTACTGCAGTAGATCATAAATTGTACAGAAGCATGATTGGGAGTCTTTTATATTTAACAGCAAGCAGACCTGATATTGCCTATGCTGTTGGAATATGTGCTCAGTATCAGTCAGATCCTCGTATCTCTCACTTGAATGCAGTTAAACGAATAATCAAATATGTTCACGGTACAACGGATTTCAGTATTCTGTATTCCTACGATACATTCTCTGAACTAGTGGGATATTGTGATGTTGATTGGGCGGGTTTTGCTGATGATTGAAAAAGCATATCTGGTGGATGTTTTAAGCACCTCTGGTGGATGTTTCTTTCTTGGGAATAACCTTGTTTCATGGTTCAGTAAGAAACAAAATTGTGTATCTCTTTCTACAGCAGAAGCTAAGTATATAGCTGCAGGGAGTGGGTGTACTCAAATGATATGAATGAAAAGCATGTTGAATGAATATGAAATTATCCAAGATATTATGACTTTATATTGTGATAATATGAGTACCATAGATATATTGAAAAATCCAGTCCAACATAGTCGAACTAAGCACATTGATATAAGACATCATTTTATTAGAGAACTCATTGAGGATAAGATTATTACTTTATAACACATTCGCTCGAACTCACAATTGTCAGACATTTTTACTAAACCCCTTGATGCAACCACGTTTAAGCATTTACAAGCCTATTTAAAAGTTTATAAAATATAGCTCCTTAATTAGCTAAAAGGATGGAGAACTTTTGCACGTCCCATAATGATTGGATTTTCTGCGTCGTAATAGGGATTAACGCCTATCTCTTCGGCTTCTGTGGTACTTCTTCTTGGTAATAGAGTATAATTAAGAAGGCTTCAGGATTATTTAAGTTGCACGTTTCATTCTCGGATCTTCAGGCTTCTTCATCTTTTTATGTCCAGCTGTGACTTCGTTTGTTGTTATTATCCTTAAACAGATTCAACAATGGTGAACACTCGTAAGGGAACCTATACTGACAAGTCCTCCGAGGAAGTGCTTGAAGCTCCGAGCCCAAAAGCAACTGTGCATGGCATACGAGTACGTGAGCGACGATTCAAGAGCACTCTGCCACGGAGACCATATAAACTTCCTTCTAAGAAATCACATGCAGACATTCCTACAAACTCCGATGACCTAGATGACATTCCTTTGGCCCAATTGTTGAAGAAGGTTGCTGCTCCTGATGTCTTTCTTGAAAAATCTCCTGATCCTATTTTGCCTGCTCACTCTTAAGAGAGTTCGTCGTCTGAAGGTGTATTCGTCCTTACCCCTGGACTTCGCCAAACTTCTTCTGTAGAACCAGGTCCATTGCATTATTCTCCTTCGATTTAGTCGCCTATTCCGGACAATATTGCTTCGACTGATCCACATGCTGCTCTTAATGTTGTTGAGCCTGTTGGTAATGAAGATGTTGTTGAGCCTGTTAACACTGATGATCATAATGACGAGGTTCCCGTTGATGATAATGTGGATCAGAGTACTCACCAAGAAACACAATCGGTTCCTACAGAACCAAAGCCATCTAGGAAGAAGGTTCAGCAAAATCGGCGAAACATTACTACCAAAACTGGTCGAAAGAAAGTTCCTCTAAATATTCCATCAGTCCCAATTGATGGTATATCGTTTCATCTCGAGGAAAGCGTACAACGGTGGAAATTTGTTCTGCAACGGAGAATAACTGACGAGGTAAATATTTCAGACAAACATCATTTGTGTGTCAGTATTATGAATCTTATTGAGAAGGCTGGGTTGTCAAAAGCTATTTCGGATGTGGGCCCGTTTTATTCTCAGCTTATTAGAGAATTCATAGTTAACTTGCCAGCTGATTTTAATGATCCAAGTAGCCCGGATTATCAGATTGTTCATATTAGGGGTCTTAAATTCACAATTTCTTCTATTGTGATAAATGGCTTTTTGGGTAATGTTGTTTCAAATGACTTTTCTTCATCATCTCCGTCAACTAATAGTTTGGCTTTTGTATTATCTAAAGGGACATTATCTGCTTGGCCTGCTAATGGTACACCTGCTGTTGCTCTAAGTGTCAAGTATGTCATTCTGCATAAGATTGGTATTGCAAATTGGTTTCCTTCATCCCATGCTTCTAGCGTTTCTGTTGCGTTAGGGACATTCTTGCATCGCATCTGCAATGACAACAGGGTAGACGCTAGTGCATTTATATATAATCAACTGTTAAGGCATGTTGGATCATTTGGGGTCAAGCTTCTGATTGCTCTACCAAGGTTCTTTTCTGGTTTACTACTACACTTAAATGCTGCTGTATTAACCACCTTGGGTACACCTGGTTCTACTCCTAAGACCTTATCACTGAGCTACAAACTCTTTCAGGACAGTCATGTACCCGATATAGACCATGATATGCATCCCTCTCGAGGGCCTCAACTGTTTAATACGACGGACTAGGATGAAACTACCGATGGGTTCTTTGTTGATAGAGAGTTGGCTTTCAGAATTCTTAATGCCCTTACAGCCGAGTCGCGTTCGCTACCCACTGCCATTAGTCTGCTGTCTGAACGTCGTTTGAAGATTGATTCTCTTGTTTGTCATCTGAAGACTTTTTCTCCATCATCAAAGTCGAGGGGACCCTAATTCTGATTCATTTTAGTTTCTAGTTCAAAGGGGGAGTAAGGATGTATAGGCTGATGTTGGCTGATGTCATTGTTGTTTTTTTTGTTCGTTTGAAGTTTGTTTTGTGCGTTATTTGCTTTTTAGTAACAGATATAGTTTCGTTGTCTCTTTTGAAGACTGAAGTAATTGAAAATATATTATTCGTGTTATAAGAAGCATCAGTGCTGAAGTCTGTGGTATGCAACACATTGTTATCATTCGTTAGTTTCAACAGTTGAACCAGGAAAGAAATTCCTTTTAGACAAAAGGGGGAGTTTGTTGAAGATTTTGTCTAAAAGATTTTATGGGAATATCTTTGATTAATGAATTAATTAAAAGATAAGATATATCTTTGATTAATGAATTAATTAAAAGATGTGATATTCAAGAGATAAAAGATTTTTCTTTATTTTAGGAATCTTGTTAATTTCTTTAAAAGAAAAGAAGATTTATACAGATTGTTATGATGTTGATATATATAATGAGAAAATCGAAAGAAAAATAAATAAGAAAAAGAAGACTGTTTATGGTTAGTGGCCGTCTGCAGAAGCTACTGGATTCTAAAGGTATTATGATCTTATGTCTATGAGATCGCTATGTTGATCGAAGTTACAATATTTGACGAGTAACAAACGAGACAGTGATTTGTGTGATCACTGAGATCTTTAGAGGGATTTAAAGACGTTGTCAAAGATATTCACTCATGTGTTCAGAGGGAGCGTGAAGTTAGAAATTGTGAAGATAAGTAATTCAGGGGGAGCCTGAAATCTGATGTTAAGATGCATGTTATTATATCATATTATTGAACAGAGTACCGTATGTTGTTTTGATATATATTGATTCAAGTGAATATTAATAAAGGTTACTCATCAGGGCTGTGCGCAGCTCCCAGATGTAGGCAAGATTGGCCGAACTGGGTTAACAAAGTTTCTTGTGTCATTCTCTTCTGTTGTCCCTCTAGCTACTACAACTGTTATTAGCTTTAGTATTAACTGAATATTTAATTGATTATCTCACATTATTTTTTCACAATCATTAAATTTCTTTAATCCAAATAATCTTTATTAACGATGAATCAAACCCAATCCAACCGTGAAATATTTGGATTGGAAGTAAAAAATTAAATGAAAGGAATGATCCATCGTTTTGTCGTAAGAAAAAATTACGTGACAAAAAGAAAAATAGATTATGCATGCTTTTTATATGAATTAATTAGGGAAGAAGAATAATGACCTTTGCACAATCCCCGCTAAAAAACTTTTTTTGATCCTTTTGATGTCCAGAACGAACACGAGCACCACGAGCAAGACAGGATCACCAGTCTTCTCTTCTATTCCCTCGAGAACAAGGAAACTTATGGGAGTTTTTGGTTGTTTGATCAAAGGAAGAAGCCACAAAATGTAGAGTGCTTTTTTTTTTTTTTTTGTGAGAAGAAGAGAGATCTCTATCCATCAGTCTACTAGGGCTTTAGAATAATAATACCTAACCGCCCTCCTACACTGCATGAGAGTTCTACCATTTATTTGACTTAAATTTAACTTAAGTCTAATTTAAATTAATTTAAATAAATAACTAAATAATCAAGTTAACATTTATTTATTTTGAAATTAAATATCAAATATTTAATTAATTTAATATAACATATAGTTTTAATATGAAATCTTAGAACAAAACATAAAAACATTTAGACCGTATAAAACAATTTTGAAAAAGGAAAAAATTCACAAAGTAAAATAACAAAAAGCTCAAACGTGAAATTAAGAAGTGAGAATATGATAAGAAGGAGAATTAATAATATGAGAAAGATGGGCAGACATTCAAAGTGAAATTCAAAATCCATAAAGGCAAATATAGAATTTATGAAAATACAACAATAGCTTTATAAGTTTTTATTTTTTGTTTTATGAACCGTAAATATTTTTTGGTTTTGTCATATATGTAAATTGACCTTAAGTTTACTATATGTAGGTTTAATATAAACCAATTCATATTATTTAATATTTGAATCTCAGATATTATTCCGTCGTATGTAATTTTAGATTTCAATCTAATTTAAATAAACGTATATTATAATGTATATATATATATATACACATTATATTAAACTATATCATATACAATAAATTCTCTTAAACAATAATTTAAACACTTCAAATTTGCAATATCTAAATTCTTGTTAAATTATGTTATAAGCTAACGAACTTTATGGACCTACAATTATAAACCACACTAATAATACAAGATTAATTAATTAAACTATTTTATTAATTAATCAACATTAATTAACAATGAGACTTTCCACTATAGACCCATAGCTCCACACTCAAGAACCGTAAAATACTTATGTGTTTACTAATTTTTCACCATCTTTTATAAATCAATTCTTTCCAGGTTGTTCTTAATTATGAATGAGTCAAGTTACTGTTTTATCCCTATATATATTTTTTTATAACGAACAATCCTGTTTATGGTCCAACCATAAACGGCAGAACAAGTTCTCACTGTTCAACTTTTAGAGTCAAACACTTAGGAGAACAAACCATCTATACTTACTCTAAAGGAAATAAGAGAATTTTACCTTAACTCCTCGCTCAGTATTATTATCAAGATGGTAGACTTAATTGAGTCAACAACTAGAGTCACTCTCTCACACACAAATCAAAGAAAATCCCTCGTGAGCTCTTCATAAATAACTCACTTAGAATTCAAATCAAGTTACATAGTTATCGTTTGAAATATTAATTATTTATTCAATTAAGGGTGTTATAACCGAAGATTACATATACATAAATAACGATAGATTACTATCAGCATCTATTTGTGTCATGTCTATTATATCCACTCTACAATCGATTATGATATTTTGTTATAGTTATAAATATTGTTGTTTATTTTTCTATATCTGAAAACAATAACTACTTATTCACACAAAATCCCAAAATTATGAATAAACAATAAAATGTAAAATTGAACTTAAAAAATTTATATCCAATAACTCATGGAGACATGGAAAAGAGTGTAAGACTAAACATTATTTGAATCGTATAAACTCTCACATACAAATCAAAAAAGGAAAAACAATACAAAAAGACTGTTCAGTTGCAACTAATGATGAAGATTCATAGTTGAACTTTGATCAAACACTAAAGATTTCTTTTACCCTAAATCCTAAGGGATCAAAAAAATCATATTGAGTAGAAAAAGAAAAAAAAAAAAGAAAAAGAAAAAAAGCCCTGAACATCCCCATTTTCATATGCATATTATAACACAACCAATAATTACAACTTGAGTACAAATTTTTATCATAGTATGTCCTTTCCAATTGATAGGACCCCTTTTTGATAGTAACAAATTTCTGGATTCATCATCATCCTGGTCATCAGCTCAAGTTCTTTCTTTCTTTTTTTTTTAAAAATAAATTTTTATAGAGTATAAATCTCCATCCTGCTAACACAAGATCGATGATGTAAAAAATAGAAATATCAGGTTGGAAAAAAACAAAGGTCAAGCTTTCAAGTAAAAATCCAAGAATTCAAAACTGTCTTCCAAGACATCATTTGGCCTACCAAGCTGAAATCTGTGAAGAAACTATTCGTCGAATCAATGGACGCGATCGGTTATAAACACGAATGTAAGAGCTAAGATGAAGAGAAGTGACATGAAACCGTCCCAAGAACGGTGGTGGGCTGAACTTGCGGTGGGAATAACCTTTGGAAGCGCACATTCTTCGCCATTGAAAAAGACTTTGCTTGGGAAACCATCGCCCCGTAGTATGTCGATGTTGCGTAGACCCTTCTTGGTGAAAGAAATAACAGATTGTTGCTTCCCAGGAACTCTTGGATCAGTTTTAGGATTGGTCCCATTAACCTCTCCCATCAAGTAAGATAAACCAGGCAAACCTTGGAGGAAGATTGTATTTTTGATGTTGGGAAGCTTGGTTCCATTGAAGGAATAAACGTTTTCGTAACCGCGACCGGCCTTGTTTAACTGAATGGCAGTAAACCAATCTTCAAATGGATAATCTTCCCAATTGAAGAGTGTTAATCTTGCAGTCCATCCATTAGTATAATCAGAGTTGATATGCCAATTTAGGCTAACCCCACAATTATCAGGACATGGCAGTTTTTTGGGATTTCGGTAATGCTTAATTTTAGCCCAGGCTCTAGCTTTCGCTGTCCTGTTAGCAAATGGAACCAAAAGTGCTTCTGGAGGGAGCAGCATTGCATTTGCATTTGGATTGCAAGTATCAGTATCAATATCGTCACACCCACAAGCACAAGTATTGCAAGGAATAACAGAGTCATTATAATAAGCTGAAAATGAAACACAGCATTTTGATTGCTTCACCTTTGGCCTTGTAATGTTGCATATAATTTGCCAACTTGCAATTGCGGTACTCGTTGCTTGAAGTCCACTCGGGTCAGGGAACTCCGTTGGTTCGACTCGGAGTGGTGCCGCACAAACGTACTTCGGATTCAGAACGCCAGAGATCTTCCATTTCTGTGGTGGATTAAGCGCCGTTCTGTTCATATCCGGTGGAAGCTTATAGACTTGTAGTTGAAAAATAGACCTTGCTTTACTCTCATCCATTAATGTTGGCAATAAGCTTCCATTCCTACAACAATACGGCAACTTGCCGACTTTATCATCATTAGCACGATCGGCGGGAAGGTCAGCGATTACGGGTCGCTTATCGCAACTCATGACTTGAGAGAAGTCGAAATCTTGATAGTATTGGCCAGCAGTACCATAAACGCATTGAGATAAATCTCTCGTATGAGTGTAAGCTCCTCTCATGCTTTGAATGAATTCTCCTCTCATCCATTCCCAAGTTAAGTTCCAATGATCAAGACGGCCAAGAGGGTTGTTGTTGTCTATTGTAACTTGAGCAAGATAATTATTTCCATAAGCTTGCATTACATCATAAGTGAGTGAGAGATCTCCGTTTTGGCGATCGAAAAATTTGGTCTTTTTTTCTTTTTTCACCTTGAACTTTGGATCCTTTTTGCAGCATACATGCATTGATCTCTTACCTACGTATCAACATCATATTAACCAAACCAACAACTAAATTGTTACCATACAAAATAATAAAAAAAAAGTATCAAAATATATAAGATCATAAGTAATCAATAACCATACAAGTGGTGAAAATTTTAAACATTTGATTTTCTGTTTTATAAATTCCTAAATTTCATAAATATGAAATGAATTTTAAAACAATTTATTTTATGTCTGATAGGTCAACTTAGTATTTTTTTTAAAAAAAAGTTAACGAGTCAATCAAAATCAAGTTTTACGATTTTTTTTTTAATAAGACATTCAATTTTTAGTTTTACATTTTGACAGATCCATGGATATTAAATATATAGCATAATAAGTCAAAAGACGTTTAAACACACCAGTATAAAATTAAATACTATACATATTGGATGTAAAATACTTATTAGCAAAATTGTAGATCATTTATTTAATATGATATTATCCATATAAAAGAATAATAGATCAAACTTCATCATTTTTTTTCTTAATTCGAAAAGGTGTGAATGAGTTTGAAAGTTGAATTAAGGATACCGCGATGGCGAGGGGCAGGGCACTTAAATCCATCGTTAACAAGACGAATGGTCTTCGGCATCGGAACACCCGGCGGCTTAATTCCGAATTGCGATCCCGTCAGCTCCACCGTAGCCTGAATCTGATTTATATCTCCGGCGGTTTCAATCGACGTTTTGAGATCCGTCATTGGATACCCAGCCAAAGTAGTCCCATTCCCAACATCCACAGGGAAATCCGACCCATCCATCACTACCGCACCATTCGCCGACACCAAAATCTCATGGTGATGAAATCCAATAAACATCTTCCATGCCTTCAGCTCCGTCGATCCCGCATTCAAAATCACCGCCTCCGACTTAAACGCCCACGCCTGAGCCGTGGCATTCTTCAACCGTGGCAGCTCTTTCTCCCGCGAAATAAATGTATAAGACAAAAATATCCCATTACAGTCATTCTGCTCTGGCGGTGGCGCAGCTGGCTTGGCATCGTCGTCATCATCACCGCCGCCGCCGCCACCACCACCGCCAATAATGTAGTCTTGTGAAAAACAGAGAGAAAAATTGGAAAAAAGAAGAAGGGAAATGAGAAGAGAAACAGAGAAGAAATGTGGCATTGGAAACTGCATGCCGGAAGGATCAGAGAGAAAAATTAGAAATGGGTATTGAATATTATTATTATTATTATTATTTTTTGTATGTGTTTTTGGTTTCATGGGGTTTGACGGCGCCGCGCGAGGACGCGGCGGAGGAATGGTAGGAGGGGGGGGGGGGGGGGTTGGGGAAAACCGGAAATGAGAAAAGAGGAAGATTGTTATAAAAGAGAGGAGGAGGAAGAAGAAGAAGAAGAAGAAGAAGACAGAGTCAGGTATATTTTTTGGCCTTTGATTTTACCGCCATTTTCGCACCTTCCGTGGAAATCGACTTTGCTTGGTTCTTCTCTTCAGCTCTATAAACTAATACAAACCTAATATTTTTATTTCAAAACTTCTTTTTATTGATTTTTTATTTTTTACTATTTATTGTGTATACATTACATTACATCCTCATGACCTTTTTATATCGATGTTTGGCATTTTCCATTTCTAAATAGTAGGTTGAACATATTTAGAACATTATTTAAAAAAAAAATAGTATGTAAATAATAATAGTGTTGGTGGAGAAATTTTGATTGATTAGAAATTGTTTTATTGTTGGTGTATGCTAATGATTAATTTATAAATTTGATATCAATTGCAAATTTCCTCTAGTTCTCATATTAAATTATAAAACAGTGGAATTGGCAAATCGAATAATACTGGTGGTTTAAGCATTCACCGATCGAGTAAATGTCAGCAGTTTGGTTTAGTTAAATTATGTCACACATTAAAGCTAAGTTAGTTCGAGCTTACTAATGTAGATTGAGTTAAATTTGATTAAGGTCTACTTTGAAAAGATTGGAAACCATGCTTATGTCCTCTCTTGAAATTATAGCGGCATGTTTGGGGGATTTGAGTTGACTTACGAAATTTGGAGATTTGAGTTAATATATTAGAGTTAGGAAGTTTGTGTTTGAGGTGTAAGTTGTGAGCATTGCTTCGATAAATGTACAGGTTTTAATAATGAAAAGTATTAAAGTTGGTAGAGTGAGTTATATAACACCTACTTTATAAAGTCGATGCTCGTATTTCGCTTACCAACATATGTGTGTTGAGATGAGTTGGTACTTATAATATATCAACCCATTTTTTGACCCACCAAACTTCAAATACTGATGTAGTTAAGTTGGTATATTTTATCAATGCACCTCAATTATCTCTTCTTCCAATGTTTTCAATGCTCCATTCATTGACTTCAAAGACCACTTTTTCACTCTCCCAACTCCGTAACTCGTCTAGTTCTCTCACATGACAACTTTGAAGGGGGTGGGAGTGGGGGGTTTGAATTGAAAATTTGAGGGGGTTAGGGTCGAAAATTTGAGGGGAGTGAAATTGAAAATCTGAGGGGGGTCGTATTGAAAACTTGAGAGGGATGAGGGTAATTATTGTTTATAAATTCTGTAATTTGTAGTTGAGATTTGTTTTGGCTATGCTACAGTTATGGTAGTTTTTAGTTCAAACTTACTTGTTTATTTTTTAGTAGTTTTGAATCCATTTGTTGTTGATTTATTATGACTATCCTATAGTTATGGTAATCTTTTTAATACCAAATTAGTTTTGAATTTGTTAGTATTACTAAAGGTTTGAAGTTGTGGTAGGTAGCTTGTAAAGTATATATGTTGGAAGGGGTAGGTAAGTTGTAAAGATTGAAGTTGTTTGTGGTTAGCTTGTGATGGCTATCCTGCAGTTATGGTAGCTTATGTAGTTTAAACCTAGCTTTGGTGAAAAGTTTGGAAGATTGTGCATTGCTTATTCAGTTAAGTAAGTTTAGGGTGCGAGAGAAGGAATATACGACTAATCAAACCTATTTATGTTTTAGGGACTTTAACGATGGACAATGGTTGGATGAAACTTAGGAATAAGTTTTCTATTGAGTAGAGAGGGAGTGACCCAATTTTTAGAGGTTACCAAGTTTCAAGTTGATGATTACGAACGAATAAGGTGTCCATACAAGAGATGTATGAACTCAAGTTGGAACTCATTAAAAGGTGTGGAACGACATCTATTTACTATTGGAATATCCCCCTACTACACAAAATGGATGTATCATAAAGAGCTAGTTAACTTGAATAGAGGTACAAAAAACTTTGATGAAGGAACTAGTAGTAATCCTTTTGATGAAGGAACTAGTTGTTTACATGTTGTTAAAACTTGTTGAATATTGAAGGAAAAATTAAGGATACCGTGAATGCTCGGTTGGAATTAAAGATTTGAAGATAAGAAATGATTTACACTTTATAGAAGTCGGTAACAGATTGGTCAACCCACATGCGAGTTACACGTTGACTAGCAGTAAGTGAGTTGAGTTTTGCAAGTTCCTGAAATCAATTAAGTTTCTCAATGGATTTGTTTCTAATATTTCAAATGTGTGAATGAAAGAGATGGGAAAATATCAGGTCTCAAAATGCACGACTGTCATGTTTTGCTACATCGACATCCACCTATTGATATTTGAGCATTCTTACCAAAAAACGTGTACACCGCTATTACGAAACTATGTAATTTTTTCCATGACTCGTGCATAAGAACGATTAGAGTAAGTGATTTGGATATATTGTAAGCAGATATCGTAATCATACTTTACAAGTTGGAAAGAATATTTCTGCCTACCTTCTTTATCGTTATGGTACGCCTTGCCATTCATTTACCATATGAAACCAAGATTGTTGGCTCGGTTTCTTACAGTTGAATGTATCCCATTGAAAGAAGTCTATGCACTTTAAAACAATATTTTCAAAATAAAGCACATCCTCAGGGCTCTATTATAGAAGCATATGTGATGAATAAATTGGGCACTTTTTGCTCGCATTACCTAAGTGGTATGAAGACTCAATTTACTAGAGATGAGCAAAATGATGATAACATTCCAGATGACGAGGTGATTGGTGAATTCAAAATTTTCAAGCAGATAATACGATCTTTAAGTGCGTCAAGTCTTCAAACTCCATCACAGGAGGAGAAACGCCTCTTTCATTGGTACATCCTCAACAATGTAGACGAAATATTGGAGTATTGCAAGACATCAACAGGCATTTCCTGAATGGTTCTGAAATCAGGTATATAGCGTGCACACATTTGATAACTGACATATACGTACTAACCTATTTGAACGTGAAAGTATATAATCATTGTCATATGGGTTTCAGGTTATACAATTGCGTGAGACAGAAAATATGTCTCACGATTTCTTCTTACTTACGATGGGACCATCACTTAATGTTTGGTGTTATAATGGATGCATTGTTGGTGGGATGAGAATTTACACGACGCAATGTGATTCCCAACGCACTACACAAAACAGTGGAGTCATGGTAATCGATGAAAGAAGTGCCAGTGGAAGTGGCGGCAACAATTTCTATGGTGTTTTGGATGAAATGTTAGATGTTCAATATCTGATGGAAGAAGTATTTGACTATTTAAGTGTTGGTAGTATGACACCGACAACAATCAAAGCCAAAGGGCACATGTGGAATTAGGGTACAAAACAATCAACACGTTCGATTTTTAGTTCGCCGAGGAACCGATCTTTCTTGTGATGCAGGCACATCAAATATTTTACCTAGTTGACCTAAAAAATGGTACTAATTAGAAAGTTGTTCAAGTGGTCCAGAAGTGGATAATGTTGAGAATGGGCAATTAAATATACTCGAAGTCATTGTCAGTCATCAAGTGGATGAACACATTGAGGATGACACTCTGTGCAAGCCTGATAATGATCCTACAGTTGTTGAGAGACCGATTGTGCGTCATGTCGTTGACGACTTTATAGATGATGGTGATGAACAATTGTCATATCAAAGTGTATCAAGCGACGACAAATGATAGTGACGAACCACGTATCTACATATTTTATTAGTTTATATTTCTAACTTGAGTAGGTATTTGTATTTGCTTAATCAATGTTTGTTTCTATATGTCCACAGGTACTATGTCATCATTCCGAGCGGTTTCGAGGAGATAGATTAGATGTTTCTCGAGTTCGATGAGGATTTAAACACTGTGGAGGGTCGTCCTCAGTGAACGACAATTTGGGCGAGTCTCTCGATACATTAATTCATAATTGTTTTAATGTGTTTCTCATATAATTAAACATGTGGAGGAGATTTAATTAAAAGAATATTCATGACAAAGGAAAATACAAAGCAACAACCAGAAGAATAAGAAGATGAAGATGATGAAATTCTTGGAGAAAAATATATTTTTTTCTTTTTTGTTACACATTTTCACTATATTCATGCAAGAATTGTAGTTAAGTAATCGTTATTATTATCACAAAAAATAATAATAAAATAAATAAAGAAGGAAGAACTTTAAAAAATAAAAGAAAAAAAATTGCATTACATATTTTATTCAAACAAAGATGAGTAGAATGACTTAATAAAAAAATTCAATCATAAAAACCGATTATAAAAAGTTCAAAAAACCGTACAAATACTCTAGCACTGCATTTTCAAATATAGACATGTGATCTTAGAATAAACAACTATGCATCCCAAGCACACATAGGAACTCTTAAGACATGAACTTCCCAAAAATATGAACTCCAAATGTTTATTCTATATCTACTCGATATCCCCAAAACCCTTTACATATATATCATATAGATTCATTTCTTAACCAGTATGAAACTTTGTTTGCACCTAATCATTCTCGCATAGAATAAGTAATCACATTTGAGCCTCCCCGCGAATAAATTTGTCTCCCAAAACAACTAGGTTGTCCATCATCTCAAAGCAACAACTTGTTCATCTCGAGGCAACATCAAAGTAGAGCACAACTTCAAATGAAAACAATCCATAATGAGATTTTATTTACTCTTATTCAAGCTAGGGTGAGTCAATCGACAATCTCAACCTAGATAAACAAAAGAGAGGCTTACTTATTCTCACTTGTTTGAAATTTGAGAATTCATACAATATATAACTAATTCATACAATACATATATTATAACTTTGGGAAACCACCAATTTATAAAGGATCGGACAACACTTTACATATTTCAACGTTAATATGATATTTTGAGTTTATTAATATTCTCAATCATGTGGATTTATATATTTATAAAGAGAGATAAATTTTATAATCTACCACGTTTATACAAACTCAATATATAGATACCATTACTCACACCCGAGTCCACATAAACAATCTTGATTAAATAATTTGTAACAATTATAAAGTGGATTGTATATATATGGCATACAACCTTGTCCATATAACATACATCATTTTATTGTTATCTGACCAATGTTTGGATGATACTCAATTTATTGCTCGAGAGAGATGACATTAGGTTAGATATTGTAACGCCTCCAAAATTAAGATAATTTTGGAGTTAATTATCTTAGTTTTGTTTAATAAGATTTAATTTATTATGCTTTATTTTGAATTCATTTAATGACAATTATTTGATTTTGTGGGAATTTGAATTAATTAAATATTTGTTGGATGAATATTTAATTAACTAGAGGTTTTGCTTGTGGTGTTTGTTGAGATTTTGATTAAATTATATGTTATGAGGTTTGAGTAAAGTTAGAGATTTTTAGTGTTGTTGAAATTGAATTAAGTTAAATAATTATTGATGTTATTTAATTAAACTGTAGAGTGGAAATTTGTTGGAGATTTGGTAATTATATGTATATGTGGATATATACATATATAATTATTATGAGAAATGAAAAATTAATTATTTGATATATACATATATACATATACACGTTATATATCGTTGATACACTTGTTATTGTTTGCTGATACACTTGATAGATTTAATACACTTAATCACTTGTTAAACTTCGGTAATACATATTATTGATTTGAAACACTTGATATGTTGTTGATACACTTACTCAACTATTGATACACTTAATCAATTAAATACACTTGATGCGCTAAGAATGATATACTTTATATATCGTTGATACACTTGTTTGTTTGCTAATACATTTGATAGATGTAATACACTTAATCACTTGCTAAACTTCATTGATACATATTATTAGTTTGAAACACTTGATATGTTGTTGATACACTTGCGAAACTGTTGATACACTCAATTAATTAAATACACCCGATGTACTAAGCATGATACACTTTATGTATTGTCGATACAGTTGTTATGGTATGTTTACAATCTTAATAACATGTTGAACATCATTATCGTCTATAGTCAATAAATTAAAACTGAAAGTTCAATACATGACTCAACCTGAATTTCAGTATGAATCAAGTTCACAAAAGAATCAAATGATGATATCGCTCCATCAACCAAAACACAATTTATTTTGTAATGCACGTAGTAATGTTGGTCAACCCATTGACCTTTTTGAAAAACAATTACTGCCAATTTAACCATAACTACAATGATCTGCAACAATTTTGGGAAAATAAAAAACACGTAGTAAGTATATCAGTCAACTAATACATATAATATAAATATATCATATCGTTGATATAAAAAACTGATACAAATTAAAAAAAAAAAAAAAGAACCGAACGTAACTAAATAAAACCAAACTGATCTACGAAACTCCTTTCGATAAAAGATAGTATGAACAAATAAAAGAACAAATAAAAGAGATGAGGAAGAACTAATCGTAGCCCTAATTTTAATAAATAATATATGAGCAATTCACATAAATAATATTAGGACTTCAAAAAAGGGGAAGAAATACATACATAATTCTTGTTTTCCCTGAAGAAAAAATGAGGAGAATAGAAGAAGAAGAAGACGAGGAGAAGATGATGAAAAAAAAAGAAGCCGACAAAGAGAGAGGAATCTAAAAGAACGAAACTGAAGAGAGAAGAGAAGGACGGTGAAGAAGAGGCAGAAGAAGACGAGGAGAAGAGAAGTAGGTGAATAGGAGAAATGGTGAAGAAGAACGATAGAGAAGAGAATAAGAAAACGAAAAATGAAGAAGAACAATAAAGAAAAACAAAAGAGGAAGAGAAAACACCAAAGAAGGGCAATTTTGGAATAATAAAAAGAATAAAATAATAAATATCAACCAAAATTAAAAAGTTGCTATATTTGCAAAATTGAAAATGTTAGTGCTAATATTGCTAAATTAGATTTTTATTGTGTCACCCACTAAATATTTAAAAGGAAAATTAATAATTATATATTAGATATGATTGTTTGGAAAAGGAATCTAATCTTCCAAATCTTTGAGCTAAAATTTAATTGTTGGTTAAAATAATTCATATTGGAATTTATGATATTTTAAAATAACTGATTTATTGGAGAAGATTTAGTTGATTTAAAAAATTGAGCATTTAAGTTAATTTGGGATAAAAAAAATTGGTTTTGGTGGAATTGGATATATTTATTTATTTAGTTAGTTAGTTAATAATTGGGATTTTTTGTGGAATATAATATTAAAGTTAATTATATGACGGAATATGATTATAATTGGAAAATAAAATAATCCATGAGAAGAGAAATGATTTATTTGATTGGACGAGAAAAGATTATATATTTATTTAGAAGAGAGAATAATTGTTTGAATAAATATATGTTTATTATATATTTTGGTGAGAGAATAATAATAATAATAATAATAATATAAAAAAGAAGTATTATAATTATTATTAATGGTTATAAATGCATAAGATTTTGTACATTTAAAAAATTTATTGAAGAAAGATAGTGGGAATAAAAATATATGTATATATTGGTATTATACATATATCTTAAAAGGAAAAGGAAATAATAATGATAAATTTTATTGTTATTATTTGGGTTTATAAATATCATTTGAACGCTTAAGTTGGAAAGATAAGAAAAAAGAAAAAGGTTTTTCATCTTTTTCACTAAGATAACCCTCCGTTGCCGCCTCACCAATTTTAGTTATGATCGATCGGTCCTTTTGGAAAGCTTGAAGATTTAAGTGATGAATTTTTCCATCAAGGTTAAGAGAATTTTTCAACCTCTGTTCGACTAACTTTAGTAAGCTAAGGTAATTAAATTAATAATTAGTTAATTTAATTTTGGATCTAATTGGAGTTTATTTAAAAGTTCAATTGGTTAATTTTTGAAGATTTAAGGATTTTTTCCATTCAACGTTGAATTGGTTCCAACCCCAATTTTTAGGAAGTTGATTAATTTTGGGAAAATTTTTGGATGATAGCCAATTGCTAATTTTAGTAATTAAAATAATGAAATTTTATTTTATGATGAGGATCAAATTAATTGGAGAATTTTTATTGTCAGCTAGGGAATAGTTTGTTTGACTAAAATCTCCAGGTAAGAGATTCTTCTACTAGCTAAGATGTAATTTTTCATTATGCATTAATGTAGCTAAGATGCATAATGTGTTGATGTAGAAGACTTATGTTAATGACTGAGATTATATCAATGATGATGACTGATATTACGTTGATGATGATGCATGACATATTAATCACATGATTAAGGACGTTATGATTAACATTCATGTCATGTTTATGATGTTTATGATTTTCTACGTGCTATGGATGGGTGTTCTATTAGCTTAGTCTATTAGGGTCGTACTCCTATGGGTGTCCCTCAGGATTACCACCTTTTTATGATTGTGTGGTTCGACGAGACCACCAGTCTGTTATGATATGTTATGTTTATGAGTGGTCCGACAGGATCACTTACAATCTGATTGTCTTAGGTGTTCCTTCTGTTGGGTTTTATGCCCTAAAACTCGTAGATAGTAAATATAATCTATTGATCATTATTAATACAGTGTTTTATTATTATAATTTCAATAATTGTTCTTGATTATATTATTAGTTTTGTCTCAATAACCTAAATCCAATAAACTAACATACTAAGTTGTTTGATGAGTCTTGAATAGTATGTAGAGACATACGGGGATCAATGTTCAAAATCAACTTAAAGGGTCTATAGTATCGGGTTAAGGTTGAATACCTTATCCTAGTAACACTATAGATATGGTTCACTTAGTATATGATACAAATGCATTGACCCAACGTGTTCATGTAGGCGATATGCGAGTGAGAGTATCTTATGCAATGAATTTGCATAAGACCGGACCACGAAATCACTAGATGTAACTCTGTTAACTAGTTAGCCAATTTCTATTTTATTGGGATGACCTAGGTAACTTAGTCTTAATCCCGAGTGTATTATGAACTCCTGTTCGCGAGAGATTGTCCTTTGATTTATACGAGTGAGAGTGGCTAGATTGCCGACTCAATATGTTTATCATTTTGGGGACAAGATCGAGTGGGAAGATGGAAACATAATCACATAAAATGGAATTCACTCATTCCTGACTTTAGGGTAAGTAGATAAGTATTCTCTTAAATGGTGTCTCCGAGACTTAAACAAAGGGCCCTACCCTCTCTATGACACGAGAGGGGTTTCTGTTTAGTGGTTGGACAATAAACAAGTTCTTCATTAGAGGAGCAATGATATTCAAGTATTAGAAGTAACCCAAGAGTAAAACGGTATTTTGACCCAACTGGTGTTACGAACACTTGTGAAAAACTAATTTACCGGTATTTGTCTATATACGTGGACACATAAATATATTTTCAGTGAGAAGAGTTTAACTGTGAGTCTTTAGTAGAGTGTATACATAGTTAATAAATATTGATTAATGTGGTTAATGAGTTTAGCCAATTAATCTCATATCGTTGTAGCTTCTGATCTGTAGGTCCATAAGGTCCCCTTCCTAGCTCGTAAAAGGTAACGAGATTTAATCGTATTGGTTGTGATTTGAAATGTTCAAATTTATTTTGAAAATTAATATAATGTATCGTGATACATTAAATATAAAATTTATATTTTAATTAAATTGTATTATATAAATTTAATTTTGGATATAATTCAAAATTAATTTATGAGAGAATAAAATATTTGAATGAGTTCAAATATCAGTTTAATGTGAATTAGATTCATATTAAAACTATAGGTTAAATTTAATGTGCATATGATACATATTAAAACTATATATTATGAGAGAAATTTATATTTGAATGAATATGATTCAAATTTGGATTAAATTAAATATAAGATATTTAATTTTTATAATTAATTAATTGGAGAATTAATTAATAGTTTAAATTAATTTGATTTAATTAAATTAAAACATTAGGTTATGCGGACGATATTCATTTAAATAAAATGTTAATTAAATATGATTTAATTAATTATTAACTTAATTAATTAATTATTTGATTTAAGTAATTAATTATTTTAATTTAATATTAATTTATTAAATTTATAGGAAATGTGGGTGGTTTTTCCATGTTCCCATTTTTTCTCTAAATTTTCCAATTCTTCCGTCAGAAGAAGAGGGAAGTTTCTGCATAACAAAATTGAAGAAGAGTTCTGAGATTTGATAGACGCTCCAATGCTCTCTGAAAGAAAAACTTCTTCGAAAATTTTCTTCTCCAATTTTTGGTTCCCACAAACCAAATAACCCAGCGAATATGAAGATTTCCAAGTGATGATGTCTCCCAATTTGGAGTTTTATAGATACAGAGACGTCAACGATCGTAAGTTTTTCATTCTCAATATTTTATTTCTTGAAAGCATGCTTATCCATAATTAATAAATTAGTATTTACCAATGTACTGGTATTTTTAGGTTCCAATTAAAATTGAATTATGGTTCTGTAATACTTCCGTTGTGCAAGGCCTTTCATCCCTTCACCTTCGGCTTCACTAAAGACCAATTTTGTCCTAGATGTTTCTTTGAGTTCACCAAAGACTAGAGGTGTTCCTACGGAATCCCTAGATTGCGTGTGTTTTGGAACACGCCAATTTAGGAGTACTTCCATATAGGATCCTAATGGAAAGTACAGACACATAGCAAGACTAGTAGTAGGTTCCTTAATGAGTATATGTTTATACTCACAATTTTTTATGTTTAATATTTCAGGAAAAGGTAAAGGTAGAGGAAAGCTGGAAAGCGACAGAGAATGATCCATGACATGCCATATGAAGACTCAGTTCTACTTCCGTGTCTATGTACCAGTGTTTCAGTATTTTGTTTTTAATGAAAATTTAGTTTTCCTCTTTTCAAGAAAAGTGTCTTTTGTTATTGGTCTTTTGAGTAATGACCATGTTTATACTCACCATTTTTTATGTTTAATATTTCAGGAAAAGGTAAAGGTAGAGGAAAGCTGGCGAGCGATAGAGAGGATCCGTAACATGCCATATGGAGACTCAGTTCTGCTTCTGTGTCTATGTACCAGTGTTTCAGTATTTTGTTTTTAATAAAAATTTAGTTTTCCTCTTTTCAAGAAAAATGTCTTTTGTTATTGGTCTTTTGAGTAATGAACTTAGTGTAAAGGGTTGGGTTGTTACAGATATACAATGTGCTAGATTATTTTTTCAATAATGTTATGCATGAGAGTGATAAGCAAGCATAGAGACCAATCATGAAGAGTTTTAACGTTTTAATTAATGTCATGCTTAGTTAGATGATAGCAAGCGATTGAACTAAATGCATAGGTGTGAGAAAAGGGTTGAGCTCGAGAGATGATACCTAGATATTAGACTTTAAGAACTATTATTAACATAAATTCAGTTTTTGAGATTAAACCACGGATTCAGTTAATTCATAACGAAGTCATTACTCTAAGGCATATATTTCTATCTCTACAATAGCTAAGAAGATTAATAACTTGATCTCCAAAGAACGGTGCCAAACCATTTTTGTTAACAAAATGGTCCCACATGTATATTTTTGCATATTATTCAATAAATTGGTTAAGATATTGATTAAGATTCTTTCCTAACAAATGGCTTCAGTTGGTTAGGATCTTTTCCTATTTATTTGCTAAGGATTTGATTGGAATCTACGGGAAAAATATCAAGGATAAATATCGAAGTACAGTAAGTTCTTGTGCCCCTCTCTTGTTGGTGTGACTAAAAAGAAAGAAAACAGGATAGAAGAACTCCATTTTTGTGAAGAAAAAGTTGAATGCTATTTGATTAGTGCTACGATTAAAGGGGAGTTTCGACATACCCTCTGTTTAGTTATGATCATTATGTTACATCATAATCAAGTTCTGTTGAAACAGTTCTAGAACAGTACAGTAAAAATAGTGTCAAAGTGTTGTTCTCTCAGTCATAACTATGTATTCAACACTTATTGTATTTGTGATTAATACAATCTTCTATCCTGGGCAAATTGCCCCCAGATGTAGATGTACATTCATCGAACTGGGTTATCAAATGTTGCTGTGTTATTTGTTCCTTTTCATGTTACTTCAGTTTAGTACTCTTGCTACAACTGTGGTTCCAACTGTTACATATCACTAAAACCGTTCATATTTCAATTTTGAATCTTGATACTTGCACTTCTGCATTTCATAAAGCACTACTATGAATCACACTAATTGAAGGCGATAGTTTATTTTTGAAAATTTGAAAAAGAAGGTCTTTCATACTAGCTAGAGATGTCAAATATCACACATCGAGAATCATAAAGACAAGAACAAATCAACAAAAAGAGAAAGAACAATAACACATAAGAGTTGGTAACTCAGTTCGATGATACAACACCTACAACTGATGGATCATGTATTTAGGAAAGATAATCCACTAATATAATTGTGTCAAGTGATTACAACATTGTATTTTTCAATATACACTGAAGATTATAGTGATAGACGTAGAGCGTAACTGAATGAACACCTAGGCTCCCTCTAAATGGGAGATTCTCTCTCCCTTTAGAACTTAGGTTCTCCTGAGTATGTGACTATTAGCGATGAAGTACTTAGACTCCTCCTAAGCTTGTGAGACTTTCCTTCTCTCACTAGATTGAATATTTCTCTTATTCTCTACATGGACTCCCTTCATTTCAAGAATGAACCTTAGGTTTCCGTAAGGCGATGAGAAAACCTTTCTCAACTAAAACAGCTTTAGACTCCCCCATAAAGCAGTGGATCAGTCTATTTTAGAATTCAGGCAGTCTCCAACAAACTACTCACAAACTTTGTCACTGACTCAAATTAAAGGTCGCGACAACAAACACTGTATTCTCTCAAACTTTTGTTGAACGAACAATCAACACAATATTATCAAGTTTTTTATTATAATGTTAGATAATAGAGTAAAACACTTTCAAACGAGTGTTGTGGGATGTGCTAATACCTTCCGCCCTACACTCAATGATTCTCTATCTTTGGTCAAATAAGATTTGTTTTGATTTGATTTAAAACAGGTGATCAATCACACCCTAAATTGATTGGTAGGGTCTCCAAACCTTGCACCTTGAAATAGGCTCTATGGGATGTGACATCGATCGTTTCGCATTGCGACAAGTATGATATTATTCTCTCTTTTGAAAGAAAGCCTTCATGACTCATACTTTTACTTGAAAGCGTCAAATTAGTTAACCCATTGAGATATTTCCCATTGAGATATTTAACATTGAACAAGGATAAAATAAAAAAATTGAACAAAAGATCTATATCTTACTCCACCGACTTATAGTTGATCACTTATTACTAGTCTTATCAAGTTGTATATGGTAAAGGAGATCTATTACCGATTCACCTTGAGATGTCTAACTAAACTAAGCTTGACTCAATAGTTGTAACATATGTCCTTTTTGGCCCAAAGTAAACGCACTAAAACCACACTATGGCGTAAGCAGTTTCCTTTTTTTTTTTTTTTTTTTTCTTCTTTTGACAAGTATCATATTTGTTAAATAATTAATAAAGTGGAGCTTATTTTCATTGATACGGATTCAAATAGTTGATTTTGGTTGATGGATTCAATTTTTCGATCCATCCTACTTGTCCACAAACCAAATAATTATATTTGGAGACTCTCCCGCTGCCACCTTGGATTAATGAAATTTTACGAATTTAAGTTAAACCGGTAAGAATAGTTTAACATTGGATGGCGGAGCGACATAGGAAGAGTGTACATCAATCAATTATCATAGATTTATTACGTTTTCTTCTGCTGGGTTAAACGTGACCAACATTACCAATTTGGATGGGGTGGGGAGGAGAGATATTTTGGAAAGGCATTTTTATTAACAAAATAAAAAGAGAAAGAAAGAGAGAGAGAAAAAGGCAACTGATATTTTTTGTCTTTCCCCAAACCCCATTGTGTTATGAAAACACAAAAAAGCCTAACACAACCAACCCCCCTTTTCGTTTACTGAAAACTCACTACAAACAAACAAACAGCACCATAAAACCCAAAAGCAAATATTTCTTCCAAATCAACATCCGCCCGCCATTAAAAACTTTAAGCGTCTGCAACCTCCGGCGACTCTCCCGCTGCCAGTAGCAACTCTTCCTCTTCAAGTCCAACCTTTCTTTCTCCCATCTCTCCTTCACCTCCAATGCTGTTCGCCTCTCCCAATGACTTTAGTGCCAAGTGTGCCGCCTTCTGCCCTGATATCATCATCGCCCCGAACGTTGGCCCCTATGAATGGCACGGTTTAAAGACTAATAAATTTGGGTATAACAAAATCTTTCGGTGGTAATCTAATGCAGATAGCCGCCGGAGTAAAATAAGTTATTAGTGTGAAGCGTGTAAACTCATCTAAACGCTGTTATATTTTACTGTATCATGATTATTAAACGGGCTAAAGCAGTAATATCTCTCTAGTTCGTTTACCATTCTTGGAGCTCCATCGATCTCGGCAACCTCCATGCCGGTGACAATCATGCCAGGAACGACCTCTCGAGTGAATCGAACAATGGCATCCTCAGCAGTGTTCATGTCAAGGGCCTTCATTCCCGGGACACTATCGATCAAGCCGATGCTCTTGAGGCGCTTGACTCCGGTAGCGCCAAAAGGTCCATCGTGGCCACAAGAGCTCACAACCACCTTAGCCTCCATCACATTGGGGTCCATGCAGGACTGGGTGTCATGGTTCATTGACACAAGAGCCCAGTTGGTGACGACCCCGCCAACTCTGCCGCCCTTGACGATCAAATCCTCTGCCGCCACGGCGTTGAAAAGCTTCACGTTCGGCCGGGCCAAGAGCTTGCTCATGATCGTCGACGTGAACAGAGCCGCGTGCTTTATCACGACATAGTCGTCTTGCTCGTCATACTCCACACCCACCTCATCCAAGAATAAATGGGCTGGCTTACGGACCACCTATCAAACATTAAATTTAACCAACATCAATCAGCTGAACAAGATCAGAATATTTGTTTCCGACGCAAATTAATCCAATTTTTTAAGGTATCACAAGATCTGTATACTATTTCCTCTCAAATTAATGATTTTACTTTCTGGGTTTCTTTATTTCAGATCTCTGTTAAAAAGTAAAGGATTTTTTAAATCCAAATACGGCATGCATGAAAGCTGATTGGGGGATTTTCAAATTTTTGTTATTTTCAAGAAAAGAACAAAACAGAAAAAAAAAACAGAGCATCATTCAAATATGGAAAGGAAATGAATTTCTTACCATAGCAGAGAAGAGTTGGCCGCCGAGCCATGCACCGCCACCGGGGCTCACGGATTGTTCGATGATGGCAATACGAATATTGGGGTTTTTGCTGAGTTCGTAAGCGCAAGAGAGCCCAGCGGAGCCAGCGCCGACGATGATAACGTCAGTGTCAGCGTAGGTAATCATATCGGTCATGTAACGACGGGTCATCTCCCGAGAGACGATAGATTCTCTGATAGGGTTGAATTTGAATTGGTTTAAATCGTAGGGAGGCTGAGAGGCGGAGGCGGAGATGGTGAGAGATGTGGCGGCGGGGGATTTGAGGCGGAGAGAAGGAGGTGAGGCGAGAGGTGTGCCATGGAAAGAGGAGTCATGAAGTAAAGAAGGTATTTGGAGCTTGGTGGTGAGAGTGGAAGCAATGGAAGCCATTTTTGAAGCAGAGGAAAACAGAGGAGATTGTAGTTTGGTGTGTGGAAGAAGAGGGGAAGGAAGAAGGGTTTTATAGAGGATATTGAAGAATATCACACAATCTTACACGCTTGCATGTATGATGCATAGATTATCTATGCATGTATTTCAAACATTGATACATATAACCGAGATTTGTATTTATCCAAGTACTTTTTCTTTTTACTTTTTTTAATATACCATATATTAAAGATAGCTTTAGCTTAAAATGAGTTTGATTATTATGAAATTTTATGGATGGTCTCTTGTGAATGTAGTTGATTACTTTTGATCGTGTTTATTTAGAGATTTTATGGATGTTTGATTGAGATAGTTTACTTTATGTTGCCTTCTTACCAATGTTTTTACTATTAAAGGTCAATTGATGACGATATTTATAATCGTAACAATGATGGTAATATATTCATAATCCTCATGCTCCATAGTAACAACTAATGCAATCTCTAATGAGTTACATATAATTTCTAATGTAATCATCTTAGCTCTAAAATTGGATTGTATTTGTTGATTAAAAATTTGAGTATGGGGCACATATTTTATTATTATATTTTTTATATGGGTGAGTGTGAAGGAAACCTTGTGAAATTAATTCTTAAATAGGTGGTCACCATGGATTAAACTTATAAATATATGTAAACAACAAACCTAATCAAATGAAATACATTTTTTAAGTCTTTGACTGATCGAATAAAATTATTTTTTTCTTGGGTTTCGAATCTTCCTCTTTTTCAAAATTTTCCATTTATTTGTACTTTTATTATGAATGGATTACCCTTTTCTTTTTTATCATTTTCATAGATAATTATGAAGATTTTTTCAAACAATAAAGTAAACTACATTAACATAATATTTGAGTTTATCACTACAATTTTTCAAGCAATACACTTTATATCCAAATTGAAAAAAATATATGGATTTGGTTGGATTTTGATTCATTTCTCATCACAGTCTAAAACAAGACAATAAACATTTTTATCATCTCTAAATAAAAATAAAAATAAAAATAAAAATAAAAATTTCTCATTTTTATGGTAAATAAAAAACCCAACCAAACCAACAAATCAACTTCATTGAGTTTGAATTTGTTTTTGTTTATTTTTCTTTTTAACTCCACTCGAAGGAGTATCCAAAAGTTAGGGTAAGAAAAGTTCAAAAAATTTGTTAAGTTGGGAAGAGAGAAAATATCTGGAAGGGGACACGTGGGGAGAGGATAGAAAATGAAGGGCTGAGAATGAGGTGATGGTGTTGTACACGCGGCGTCCATGGCGGCCATTTGTTATTGCTTTTCCAACATCATTTTTTCTTTTCTTTTCTTTTCTTTTTTCCAAAATGAGATTTTTTTTTGTTCCCAATAGATGATGGATGATGTTTGTTCATTTGCAATTTTGGATTTGTGATTGTGAATGATGATATGACCGTTTCTTTCGTCAAGATATTTCACATAATCTTGTAAAACAAAGAGATATTTTATATATAGGCCACTCATTTTGCTTTTAGTCTTTAAACTATTGCTACACATTTTAATGGGGTCTTTTCAAATAATATTATGTTTATTAATCATGGTCTTAAATATCGACCAATATCGTCTTTTCCTTTTTTGTGAATATTATCAAACAAAGTGTTCTTAGATTTGGGATTATATATGAGACTATGACCCAATATTTTATTGATATTTTTTATGTATTTTACATAGGAGAAGGGGAGAAGATTAAGTATAAAGTAAATACAGTTACATAAGGAAAAATATTTAAAAAGTAGGATCTAAATTTATCTAATTTCCCTAATTTACACAACGGCCGCATAATTTACGGTCACACTCTCTCTCAAACTTAAGGTGGTAATGTAGCAATCAACTTGAGTTTGTTAACCAATTGACAAAAACAACTAGAAGCCAAAGCTTTAGTGAAGATATCAACTGGTTGTTTAGAAGTCGAAAAGTAGTCGAAATGGAGCGTAAGAGAAGATTGGTGCTTCGGAGATCATGACAAACAAAATGACAATTGTTTTTAATATATGTTGGTAATTTCATGGAAAACATCAATGTAAACAATTTGGATGGCTCTTCGATTATGATAATGAAGTATAGTGGTGGACTACTGAGGTACTCTCATATCAGTAAGAATCTAGCGAAGTCATAAAAGTTCTAAACTAGCACTAGTAGAAGCATAAAATTCTGATTTAATACTTAAAAAAGAGACAACATTTTGCTTTTTACTCCGTCATGATATGGGGAAATCACCTAAATAGAAGCAATAAATGATGGTGGAGTGTCGATCAGTAGAAGCAATAATAAACATATCATATAGTAGGATCAGTAGGGAATCACCAATCCAATCAACATCAAAGTACCCAAAATAACACTAGAGATGACTAAGATAAGAACGAAAATATATGTCTCAAAGTACCTTAGAGGTAGCAAAAAACACGAAGAACAGTATTAAAGTGAATGGTTCATGGAGTAACCATGAACTAACTAATAATGCAATGTTAGGGCAAATTGCTATTAGATAAACGAGGTGTTGGTGTCGTGATGGAGTTACTGATGTGGATCGAGCTAATAGATCAGAGACATATTTGGCTTGAGACAACAAGTAACCATCAAGGCATGTTGATACCTCAGGACCAAGAAAGTAATTGAGAGTCTAGGTCTTTTATCTCAATAATTAATATCATAATATATACCACTACAAGATTAAGATAGTCTGAGGATCATCACCAGTGATAATCATGTCATCAACATAGAGAATAATAATAATAATAAAAAACAATAGCATGAAGAACAATTAGAAAATGTATGACTGAAGAGCTTACAATTCTTTTTACAAAATGTAGTTCCAAATATATTGTATGAATTAAGTGCGCTTGTGAGAACAACTTCTAATTGTTTGGAGGGCAACTCGTTTTTCTTCAAATAAAATTTTCTAAATAGTTGCATCCAGAGAGGGTAAGAGTACGTCTATAGAATAACTTTTAGTTTTATGTCCTAAAACTTGTGGTTTGTAAATAATAAACATATTATATTTATATAGTAAAGTTGTTATTAAGGTTATTCAATAAAAAACTTTTCGTCATAGTATGCGTCCAATTAAAAAACTTTTCATTTGATGGGCTGAGGTAAGATAACTGGTCCCATCAAGAACATGTAACGCCCCGAAAATTAAGAAATTTTTTTGGAATTATTTATCTTAGTTTTGTTTAATGAGGTTCCAAATAATGGATGTTATTTTAAAGATTTATTAGTTATTCCATAGAAATTGGAGTTTAATTAAAAATTTTGGGTGCTTATTTAATTAAATTGGCGGAGTGAGTTTTTAGAGATTTGGAAATTTTATGTATATATGGATTTATATACATATAACTATTATGGAAAATGAAAAGGATAATAATAAATTTTGTTAAGGGAGAGATGTGATATTTTGGAAAAAAAGATTAAGATAATTATATTAGATGAAATATAATTATTTTAGGAAATATATTGTATTGTTGAAAGAAGATAAAGAGATTTATTTGAAGAGTATTATTTTAGAGAAAGATATTGTAGAGAAAGAAAAATAAATTTAAAGTAATAATTACATAATGGAAAATATAATTATTATTTATTAAGAGATAATTATGAGAAGAAAGAAAAAGTTTGATTGGATGTAGGGTTTTAAATGAAGAGAGAGAATATTTGTTTTGGGAGACAGTTTAAAAAGAAAAAGGAAGATATTTGGGAAAGGAAAGAGAAATAATAATAATAGTGGTATTATTATTATTATAAATACCTTGTTTTACGTGCCATCATCATCTTCCTCCTCTTTAGAAAGAAAAAAAAACCCTAAGGGTGCGTTTGGGGGAAGGGTTGATTTAGGGAAGGGTTAGTGTTAAGATAAAACTAGTGTTAAGTTAAACCTAGTTTTATCATAACCCTTATTTGGGGGAAGGGTTTAAAAAGGTAGTTTTATGATAATATGTGTTTGGGGGAAGGGTTAGGTGGGAAGAGTTAATGGGGATTTTATGATAAAATGTGTTTGGGGGAAGGGTTAGGTGGGGAGCATTAATGGGGATTTTATGATAAGATGTGTTTGGGGGAAGGGTTAGGTGGGTAGTTTTATGGGAATTTTATGATAAAATGTGTTTGGGGGAAGGGTTAGGTGGGTAGGTTTATGTGGATTTTGTGATAAATTTTATTTGGGAAAATTGTTAAATGGGTTGGGTTAATTAATTTTTTATGTGGTATAATATTTTTAAATTAAATTGTAAATATCATAAAAAAATTATTGCATATTTTTTTACGAAATCCTCGAATCCGTCTTATTCTCCTATTTTATTTGTTGTATGTGTAACGTTATTAAATTAATACATACAGTTGCCGAAATTAAAATAAATTTGTGAACATATTGTGATAAATTTATTACAATTACAATCCGTCTTTTCTATGTGTAATGTTATTATATTATTAAATACAATTGACAAATTTCGAAATAATTTGTTAAAAAATTGTAGTAATTTTATTTAAAGTCATTGTTTACAATTACAAACTACTTATTGCATATATTTGTAATTAGCGATATATTGTACATTTGTTTTTACTTATTACGTCGCCATAATGTTCGAATTATTACTATTCGCCTAAAGATTTTTAAACCGAAGTGAAGGGATACAGAAGGAAAACATATGCAAGTTGACCATTGGAAGATACTCATGCAAATTAAAATAGTGCACAATAAAGAGTTGATAAAAGAAAGTTAATCTTTTACTAAATGCATCTAAAAATTCAATACACAGCGACCAGATGGGTAATTCTATGATAACCACCCACTTACTCTTGACATATCAATCTACACTTTTAAAAAAGAAAAAACTAAGTTGAGCTATTGAAGGAAGGAAGCCATCCACCGTATCATCAATCACCCTTTCTCCTTAAAGAACACCATTCGGTGAGTCTAGCACATCCTCCCATCGGCTGGCATAAGACTGTTCGACAATTAGCGCATACCACAACAATTTGAGAGTGGCTGAAGACAACGGTACTGCATTTTATTGACCAAAACAATCGTCATCAGAAATTTCAATCTACATCATCTTCAAGCAGAATCCAAAAGAGTTGCAAATATATTGAACTAGTGACAAGTGATGGAACTTACATGTTGAAACATCCTTGGCACTTGACGTCCTTCAAATCGTCAACATATGACAATTAAAGCAGTATTGTAAGGATCTCATAATATTATGGAAATCAAGTCAAAAACAGAAACATTAACTACTGAACAAAGAGAACTTGGTGATACAACACTAGATTGATGTGCAAAATTTGAACAGTCACAAAAAATGGCATGGAAAGGAAATAGAAGAAAAAGAATACCATGAAGGAGTTGGGTGATTGCACAAGACGCTTGAGCTTGTGCTTCCTCTTCTCTAACTCAACAATAAATCAATATCGTTTTGAAGAACCTGTAGATACAAAAACAAAACATCTCATTTCAGCAACTCCAGAGTCAACAACCCGATTCGCCTTTTCAAGGCCACAGACATTGGAACAAAAACTAACATTAGATTAATAAGAAAGGGACTATAGCAAAACAACAAAATCAACAAATAGTATCTGCTACACTTGGAAGCTTGAACACAATTAAGAACATTCCATTTGTTTGCAATTCTAAAAAATCAATAAGCGCCAGCATGTGTTTGAATGTTTATAACTTCAATGTTTGAAATTTTTGTGCATAATTCCATTCAAATTTCACTGTAGGGTTCCAACTTTTTATTTAAAAATTAGAAGAATCCCCTTTATTCTCAACTCACGTTATAAAACATAGTATGCCACTAATTTCCTACAATACCCGTCTCCCAAAATATCATTCACATGATTCTCAATCATCAAACATTCATTCAAAGAAAAATTAAATCAGAAAACAAAAAACCCCAAAAGACAACCATAAGTTTAAACGTAAACAAAGGATTGAAATGTATCATTTCTTCTGCCAAAATACAAATCCATCATTTAAGAGAGTATAAAGTAAAAAACCCATAGCTTAAAATACACCTAAATACATTAAACTAAGCATTCATACAATTTGGGAGAAACAAACATGGAAAAGAACATATCCAAAAGAGAACAGAATAGAATAAATCGAGTAGAAGAGGAATGAGAACTCACCATAAATACGAAATAAACAATAAAGAAGTAACAACAATTGAACTCCATCCTAGTGAACATAAAGTAACTTTTTAAATTAAAAAAACCCTAAAACACGAAATTCTCCTCTAATTTCTACTACAAAACAGAATCCATCAACCAATTTTGACAGAGGGTGACGAAGAACGTTTACAAACAAATTCAAGAGAAATTAGAAGCAAACCTGAAGAACTGAAGGAAGGAAAGGAAGACAGAGGAGAACGAAAAGGAAAATCAAATTTATTTAATTATACCTGCCGAACTTCTGTTCAAGGAATCGACACAAATTGAAAATGGAAGAGAATAGAAAGAATAAGAAACGAAATCGGAACTGAAAGAAGAAGAGAATCGAAGAGAAGTTGAAGACGGATTGAGGAGAGAGTAGAGAATCGAAGAGAAGTTGAAGACGTTGAGGAGAGCGTAAACACGGGTTGAAGAAGAGTTTTTAGTAGATTTAATTTGGAAGGGGCAGGGATAAAACCGGGTTTATGGAAACCCTAAAACTAGGGTTTCCATAACCCGAGTACCAAACGTGGGTTAGGGTTAAGTAACCCTAACTCCACAGTGTTAATCTGCCGCCCAAACGCCCTCTAAATGTCGCGCCCCCTTCACCACTCTTCACCATCGGAAGCCATGCACTCCATTGTCACCCAGTCGATCTCCATCATCTACCCAATTTCTGACCGTCGACTGCTGTGTCTATCGATCGTCGACCGTCAAGCTGATTCTCTTCTCCGCAAGCCGTCGACTTTTTGCGTCAGCCGTCTTCTCGCCTTCACTCTCCGGTCATCCATTTTTCTGTCACGGCTTGTTGCGTAGCCGAGTTGTCTGCCCACCGGTCCATCGGTTGCAAGTCATGCGTGTGGAGTCCGAGCGTCCCCTAGTCACCGAGCTGCGTGCGCAAGCTCCAGCTCGTGCGTCCATTACCCAAGCCACAGACCCGAGCCACCTGTAGCATCGAGCTGAGCGCCCAGCCGTTTCTGCCTCTATCCGAGCCGTTTTCCTGCCTCAGTCGAGCTGGTTCCTCTCTATCTAAGCCATCTTGAGCCGCAAGCTTATTTTTGGTACTTTTTCGCACTATTTTACCCTTGGTTCATTTGGACAACACTTTGAAAAAATAATGTGTGGATTTTTTTTTTCCAATAAGGTTTCAACCTCAACTTTGGGGTTTGGTTATTGGAAAGCTTGGACTGTGCTGGATAGGAATTAAACGTTTAACAAATCTCAAGGTAAGAGACTCTACTACTGGACCTTTGAACTAAATTTAAGAGACTGCATGTATTTACGATTATGCAATTGAGGGTAGCTAAGATGCATAATGCGATGCTATAGAATATGATTGAGGTTAAGTTGATGGTGTTGACTGATGATAGGTTGTTAATGCTGACTGTTATGTTTATGATTATTATTGATACATGATATGTTAACCACATGCTTAAGGACGTTACGATTAATATTCATGTTATGTTAGGATGCTTATGATGTTGTCACATGCTTTTGGTTTATGGTGTGTCTGTTAACTTTATATGATAAGTTTCTTACTCCACTTGTATCGTGATCCTATCCATAGGGTCACTCGCACGACTAGGGGTGTTCCTACGGGATCACTCGCACGATTTAGGGGTGTATCTACAGATCACGTGTACGGTTAGGGGACATTTATATTATGTATACGGGGTCGCTCGCACGACTAAGGGTGTTTTAATGGGACCACTCGCACGATTAGGAGTGCACCTACGTATTACATATATATTATGGAGTGTGTACCTACGATTACTTGCACGACTAGAGGTGTCCCCATGGGATCGCTCGCACGATTTAGGAGTGTTCGTACGGTCTCACTCACTCAGGTGTGCTCCGTTGGACACACGATGCTACATTTATGTTTCTAATGAAAAGTTAACAGATCATCTAGCGGGACTAGTAGTGGGTCCCTTACTGAGTATAATTATATACTCACCATTTCCTATGTTTAATATTTCAGGCTAAGGTAGAGAACTTGAGAAGTTGGCGAGCGACATGAAGTGATTCATGACATGCCATATGGAGACACAGTTAGCTTCCGCGTCTATTTACATGTTTTTCAGTATTTTAAACTTTAACCATTTTACTTAAGATTTTGTCCTATATATTTGTTTTTAGTTCTTTAAAATTGTTAGAACCCACGAGTCACGTTATCAAATTATTTTATTAATTTTGTTAATCATATGTTTTTTGAACATCTTGATATTAATTTTATAATGATTTTAGTTATCTTCTTAAAAAAAAGTGTCATTTGATGTCTATCTTTCGAGTAATGACCTTAACTTAATTTAAAAGTTTGGGTCGTTACAGAACAGTACTTTAAAAACGGTATGAGATAATCAAATAAACCTTTAGTTAATTTTAAAGTATCTAAATGTTGTAATAACTAGAGGAACAATAGAAGAAAATAACACAGAGAACTTTGGTAACCTAGTTTGACAAATATTGCTTACGTTTGAGGAGCTGCACACAGCTCAGATGAGTAATATTATTAAGATTCACAATAGTCAATATACATCAATACAACAAGTGATCTCTACTTAAATATATGACTATTTTAATATGCTTAATAGCTTAAGACTTCAGGCTCCCTATGAACATATGAGCGAATCTACTTGACGAAGTTTTCATACTCCCCCTGAGTTTAAGGTGACCTCTTTGATCACTACTTCATCTTTCACATTACTCTTCTTTAATTCATCACAAGTCAACATGTTGATACCATAGATAATAAGTCGCGCTACCTTCATTACGCTTGTAGCTTCTGCGATAATACACTCGGCTAATCTTCTGCAAGAGCTTACCATTCCATCAGTTGTCATAGAACCCACAAGTTTTGTAGTATATATATATATATATATATATATATATATATATATATATATATATATATATATATATATATATATATATATATTTCCTTAGGTATACTATAAAAAAGATATTGATACAAGATTCCTAAAATAAAGGAAGATCTTTTATCTTTTTGGGATTAAAAAACTCATTAATAAAAGATAATCTCATAAAATCTTTTTGACAAAAACCCAATAGTACTAATAGGACGAAAAATGTGTTTTTTTTTTCATTAAGTACTGAACACAAAATTGACCACATTTGCATGATAAAAATTGAAAACAAATAAATCTAAATTAGTCACAACGAGCAAAAACTAAAGTGCCAATGATCAAAACGGGTGCACGACCGATTACAACCTGTATGTGTTTTGTTCTCGAATGAAACACTAGATTCTTTGCTAAATGAATAGCACTTTGACTGTCACAATGTAACATTCCTCTTCCCAATTTCAAGCCACGTTCTTCTAAAAACGATTGAAGCCATATCCACTTCTTACTTGCCTCAGTAACTGCAACATACTCAACTTTTATAGTAGAAATTAAAGAGCTACTATTTTCTACCATCTAGAAATCTAGCTAATAGTAGTATTATGCAAAGTAATAATATACCTGATAGTACTTTTCCTGCCATCTATATCATCTGTCATATCAGCATCAACATATCTTTGCAGTTTGAAATCTGACCTTTTAAAATGTAGAACATAATCAGTTGTTCCTCTGTAAAAATCCAGTTTACTGCTTCCAAGTGCTGCTTCCTTGGATTACTCATGTTGTAACGCTCCAAAAATTAAGATATTTTTGGAGTTAATTATCTTAATTTTGTTTAATTAGATTTAATTTATTGGGCGTTATTTTGAATTCATTTAATTTAATGAGAATTATTTGATTTATGTAGGAATTGAAATTAATTAAATATTTGTTGGATGAATATTTAATTAATTAGAGGTTTTGGCATGTGGTGTTTGTTGAGTTTTTGATTAAATGGTAGGTTAAGAGGATTAAGTAAAGTTCTGGATTTTTAGTGTTGTTGAAGTTGAATTTAATTGAATAATTATGGATGTTATTTAATTAAATTGTGAGGGTGGAAAGTTTGTTGGAGATTTAATAATTATACGTATATTATTCTTATTATTTAGGTCTATAAATAGCATTGGAATGCTTAAGTTAGAAAGTAAAGGAAAAAGAAAAAGGTTGTTTATCTTTTTATCTAAGATAACCTTTCGCCGCCGCCTCACCAGTTGTAGTTAAGATTGGTCTCTTTGGAAAGCTTGAGAATTTAAAGTGATGAACTTTTTCCCATCAAGGATAAGATAATTTTTCAACCTCCATTTGGTCAGTTTGGTAAGTCAAGGTAATTAAATTAATATTTTATTAATTTAATTTTGGATCTAATTGGAGCTTCTTTAAAGGTTCAGTTGGTTAAATTTTTTAGATGTAATCTTGGATTTTTCCCAATCAAGCTAGGTTGAATTAGTTTCAACCTTAAATTTTGGATAAGTTAAATTGGAAAATTTTAGATACTAGCAATTGGTAAATTTTATTAATTAAGTAATTGATTTTTCCTTATTGTTTAGGATCTACTTTAATTGGGAAATTACTGTCAGCAAAGAAATATTTTTAGACAATCTCAAGGTAAGAGATTCTACTACTAGATCTTCAAACTAAATTTAAGAGACTACATGTATTTACAATTATGCATTGGTGGTAGCTAAGATGCATAATGCGATGCTATAGATATGATTGATATTATATTAATGATGATGACTGATACTATGATTGACGATGATGACTGGTATATTTGTGATGTTTATGATACATGATATATTAATCACATGAATAAGGACATTATGATTAATATTCATGTCATGTTATGATGTTTATGATGATGTTACATGCTTGGATTGTAGTGTGTCTGTTAACTTTGTCTGTTAAGCTTTTTACCCCATCTGTATTGTGGTCCTATCTATGGGGTCACTTGCACGACTAGGGGTGTTCCTACGAAATCACTAGCGCGATTTAGGGGTGTACCTACAGATCACATGCATGGATAGGGGACAGTTATTGTGTATACGGGGTCACTCACACGATTAGGGGTATACCTACGTATTACATATATGTTTATGAAGCGTGTACCTACGATCACTCGCACGACAAGGGGTGTTCCTTCGGGATCACTCGCACGATTTAGGGGTGTTCGTAAGATCTCACTCACTCAGGTGTGCTCAATTGGACACACAACGTTATGATTATGTTTCTAACGAAAAGTTAACAGATCACCTAGCGAGACTAGTAGTGGATCCCTTGCTAAGTATATTTATATACTCACTCTTTCCTATGTTTAATATTTTCGGCTAAGGTAAAAAACTTAAGAAGCTGGCGAGCGACAGCGAGGGATTCGTGGCATGCCATATGGGGACACAGTTCAGCTTCCACACTCATTTATATGTCTTTCAGTATTTTAAAATTTAACCATTTTACTTAAAGATTTTATTCTATTTATTTGTTTTTAGTTCTTTAAAATTGTTAGAACCCGCGGGTCACGTTTTCAAATTGTTTTTGTTAATTTTGAAAATCTTATGTTTTTCGTGAATATTTTGATATTAATTTTATAAAGATTTTAGTTATCCTCTTTTCAAAAAGGTGTCTTTTGATGTTTATCTTTTTAGTAATGATCTTAACTTAGTTTAAAAGTTCGGGTCGTTACATGTAGCTGCACAACTTCCACTACAGTTGCAATATTTGATCTTGTGCAAACCATGGCACAAATGAAGCTACCTATAGAATAAGCATATGACCCCTTGCCATACGATCTCTTTACAATAATTCTCCTTTCATAAATATACTAATCTTTCATTTTATCACTTTAGCAACACTTAAATTTGAGTCTTATATTCTACTGTCAAATTTCTTTTCGATTCTTTAAGGCAAGTTCTCTTGAAATCTGTTCTCCAGATTCTCTTCAATGTTGTATTTCTAAAACTAATAGTTTTAACTCCTACTTTACTTCGTATCTTTCAACTATTTTAGTTAATTAAACAATTTGATATTATGCATTAATTATTTTTTAATTTATATTTAAAGTTTTTGATCTCCCATGGTTGAGGAGTTACCAAAGAAATATACATACATGATTTGATATATGCTACTTTCCAAATTAGGAAAATGTATGGCAACTCCAATATCGATAGGTGTACGAAAGATGTCTTACACAAATTATTAAAAATGATAATTATAGTCTAATCAAGTCACAATAAAAATTTCATTAAACAATTATAACAATTTCTAATAAAATTTCATCGTATCAATATCTCCATTGATGTTCTATAAATATTATTAACATTTTTATAGATAATAATTAAATGTATTGATAGACAATATAGATATTTTGCATCTTCGTATTAGTTCCAAGTTTTGGAGGAAACATCAATAATTTATATAATTTAAGTTTTAGAGTTGTAAAAGCATAAACTTTTAAAATTGTAGTATATTATGCCGTTGATTTCATTTAAGTAAAACTTCCATTGTTTCAATTAGAACTCCTAAGTTTTCTTAAGTAAATTAATTTAGATCTTTTACTAGGATAGTTTTTAAGAATTCAATATCAAACCATTTGAACACACATGCAAACTTCTTCAAATGAAGGATTAAAATTGATTTATGAAATATTTTGAATGCCATAATTGAGAGTCTAAATTAATCTAAACTTGAAGAAAGCTTATGAGTAACAGACAAAAATAATAAGTCCCACGTGTTCTTTATCTAACCAAAACACAATCAAGGGTATAGATCGATGAACTTGACACAACTCAAATTTAAGAATATATATGGACTATTAATACATTTTAAATATATTTTAATATTTTAAAATGAATCAAAATATTTATAAATTGTTATAAATTTTCAAATTCTATTCAATGTAGACTATTAACAGTCTTCTATTAGTAACTATTAGTCGATTATTAACATCTATTATTCATAAAATTTGAAATTTTATCATATTTTGTATATATTATCAACAATTTATATCATTTATGGTACTTTTGTTTAACTATGTTTCTAAATTTCTACAGTGTTATTTGAGCACAATTCAATATTGGTTAAAATAAGGGTCGGAACAACACTCAAATCTCTCTTTCAAATGTTTCGTCCAAAAAACAAATCAACTTCTTTGTACTAATATATACATATTTTCACCATTGACTTTTACTTTCAACCAATCAAGCCCTTAGGATTTTAGGGACAAATATAGATTATTCAAACAAATTGGGTAACACTTTAGAAATTAAAGTTTTTTATTCAATATAAAAATGTTTTTTTTTTTTTTTATGATTCATGTTTACTTATTAAAAAGGGCAAAAAAAATTGACATTTAAGAAAAACATATATAAATAAATATAGAGTTGGAGACAGAAATTATAGGCACGATAAAAATTTAGGAGCGTTATGAAATAAAGAACAATGAAACAACCAAAGAGAATAATAGAGAAGAGAAGAAGAAGAGAAGACAATTGAGCTCAATTGTGGTGTGTCTACAAATGAACTCTACAACCTCTATTTATAGGGTTGTGAAAATAATGGTTACAAAACCAAACATAAATAGGGGACAAGAAAGTTATGGAAATTGATGGGGGAGGTTATTGGATGAATTTGTAACATAAGTAGGTTATGGACATTTAATAATATGTAGAATATTCATAATACTCCCCCTTTAGATGTCCATATTATATAAAATAAATGTCTCGTTAAAATCTTACTAGGAAAAAACCCGGTGAAAAAAATCATAGTGAAGAAAAAAGAGTACATCATTTTATATACTTTAATAATTGTCATATTAAAAACATTGCTAGCACTACAAGAATTTTGGCCTTTAATGTCGGTTTAAAACCGACATTAAAGGCCTTTAATGTCACTTAGCAACCGACATCTTTGTGAGCATTATTAAAGGTCTTTAATGTCGGTTGGGCTTTAATGTCGGTTTAAAAACGACATTAAAGGCCTCTTTAATGTCGGTTTAAAAACGACATTAAAGGCCTTTAATGTCAGTTTTCAACCGACATCTTTGATGGTGTTATTGAAGCCCTTTAATGTCGGTTGGGCTTTAATGTCGGTTTAAAAACGACATTAAAGCCCTCTTTAATGTCGGTTTGTCAGTTTTCAACCGACATCTTTGATAGTGTTATTGAAGCTCTTTAATGTCGGTTGAACTCTAATATGTCGGTTTAAAACCGACATTAAAGCCTAGTTTTTTTATTCATTTTTACAAATTTATTTTTATTTAATTGTTACATTATTGTCCTATAGACCGACATTGGGTCAATGTAGATAAATATGTTTTTCACACGCCAACAAATCAATGAAATTCATATTATGTTAGAAACTATAACATTTGTCTTTTACATTTTAATACACAAAATAAAATATTAATATTATGTTTATAGATACATATTCAAAGCATGTTCAGTGTAATGAATAAATCTCAAAAATCTCAAAAATAATATTCTCCACACAAGATAACTACTTAGTGGTCAATCTGGCTAATGAGACACCTGAAGAGTGAAGGGCAATGTGGAATTCACGTTACAATCTTCAGGGGGGTGAAGTAGTTCCGCTGGACAATCAGAAAGTTCACAGTAGAGCCGTGGTCTCCTGCAAATTTATAGAAAAGTTAGGGAAACAAAAACGAAATTACTGATCTACGATCATACATTAGAAAACTTACGTCTTATTGGCTTTTGAATCGTCCAAAGGTCCTCGGAGGAATGACTTAGGCCCAACCTTAATATTATCAAGTAGATATTCAACACTTGGTACAAACAAACAATAAAAAAAATGTGCATGCTCTTATATCTGCCATATCAATGATAGCTCAGTTTTTCACATTTAAAAAAAATGATATATACATCTGTTTATTAACGGAAAAAGAAAAATAATTGACAAACATAACTCAGGCTCTGTAATCCACAATAACCAAGTACCAACCAATCAAAAACAAAGAAAATATGAAATTTTTTAGCCTATTGAAGTAGTAATGGGGACCGAAGAAAAGGATTAAAAACATCAAAATGCCCCAAAAAGTCGTTTTTCAGGCAAGCAACCTTAAAATCATCCGCACAGTCTGTCACAGAAAAGACAGCATGTATGGTTCTGAAACAATAGAGAAATAAGTTCAATTAAATATATATATATATATAGAGAGATAAGACCAACAGTAAAAATAATAGTAATAATTAATTAATTAATAATAACAACGTGCCTTAATTGAACAAACAGGCCCAAGGAAGAAACTTTTGCAGGACTGCAATAACTTACAAGTTGGAATATAAGGGCATAAAAAATAATAAAATAAACAAAATCCCACGAAAGAAGCACCCTAGAGGAAGGGTCTCTAGTTTAAAAAGAATTATGACCTAAGAAATAATATAAAAAGAACTTATTATAATGCCTAGTGTAACACCCAATAAATGTAAGGAACTTATTATGGGTATTACATTAAGTGGACTTCAAAGTTAAGGAATATATTCGGTTGTTTTGTGTTAGATTAATTAAATATATATACATGGGTGTGTGTATTTAATTAAAGATTTTGGAAGTCAGTACAATTTGTTATTAATTAAGACGTGAGAGCCAAGTATCCCAAGCTGTTCAAAGATTAGAACTTTCGAGGACGAAAGTTGTTAAAGGAGGGAAGATTGTAACGCCCCAAAAATTTAGATAATTTATTGGGCGTTATTTTGAATCCATTTAATGAGAATTAATTGATTTAGGTGGGAATTGAAATTAATTAAATATTTCTTGGATGAATATTTAATTAATTAGAGGTTTTGGCATGTGGTGTTTGTTAAGTTTTTGATTACATGGTAAGTTAAGACAATTAAGTAAAGTTGTGGATTTTTAGTGTTGTTGAAGTTGAATTTAATTAAATAATTATGGATGTTATTTAATTAAATTGTCGGGTGGAAAGTTTGTTGGAGATTCAATAATTATATGTATATGTGGAAATATATATATAATTATTATGTTAAAGGAAAAGATAATTATATTTGTTGAAATATAATTATTCAAGGAAAAGATAGTTGTATTTTGGGGAAATGATATTTATTAAAGGAGAAAAAGTAAAATAATTATATTTTGGGAAAATATAATTATTTGTAAAAGGATAATTAATTACTTTGGAGAAAGATAAACAATAATTAATTATTTGTAAAAGGATAATATTTTGGAGAAAGATAAATAATAATTAATTATTGTGGAAGATAATTAATAATTATTTTGGAGAAAGATAAATAATAACTAATTATTGTGGAAGATAATTAATAATTACTTTGGAGAAAGATAAACAATAATTAATTATTGTGGAAGATAATTAATTATTTTGGAGAAAGATAAATAATAATTAATTATGGTGGAAGATAATTAATTATTTTGGAGAAAGATAAATAATAATTAATTATTGTAGAAGATAATTAATTATTTTGGAAGAAAGGTAAATAATAATTAATTATTGTGGATGATAATTAATTATTCTGCAGAAAGATAAATCTTGATTATGGAGTGAAGTTGTTATGGTTGGTTTAAGACAATTCATGTTGTGGAAGTTATAAGTGATTTATTGGAAAAGATTTGATTGATTAAATTAATTGAGGACTTAAGTTAATTTGAGATTTTGGAGGGAAAAGTTAGTTTTGGTGGAATTGTAATTAATTGAGTATATATATATGGATATATATATTTAATTAATAATATGGAAAAGTGAAGTTAATTATATGATGGAATATAATTATATTTGTTTGGAAAAGAAGATAATCCATAAGGAGAGAGATGGTTGATTTGATTGGACAAAAAAGATATATATTTATTTGCAAGAGAGAATAATGGTTTAAATAAATATATATTTATTGTAGATTTTGGTGAGAGAAAAATAATAATAATAAAGAAGTATTATTATTATTACTAATAGTTATAAATGCCTAAGATTAAGGCATTGATTTAGGAAAGATAATGGGAATAAAGATATATGTATATTTTTTTGGTATTATATATATATCCTAAAAGGAAAAGGAAAAGAAAATAATAATAATAAATATTATTGTTATTATGATATATATATATATATATCCTAAAAGGAAAAGGAAAAGGAAATAATAATTATTATTATTGTTGTTATTATTTGGGTCTATAAATAGATTGGAATGCTTAAGTTGGAAAATAAAGGAAAAAGAAAAAGGTTCTTCATCTTCTTCTCTAAGATAACCCTCTGCTGTCGCCGCCTCAGTTGAAGTTAAGATTGGTCTCTTTGGAAGCTTGAGGATTTAAAGTGATGAATTTTTCATCAAGGATAAGAGGATTTTTCAGCCTCCATTTGAGTAACCTTGGTAAGCAAATGAAATCAAATTAATATTTTATTAATTTAATTTTGGATCTATTTGAGGTTTCTTTAAATGTTCAATTGGCTAAACTTTTTAAGATTTAAATCTTGGATTTTTCTCAATCAAGGTTGAATTGGTTTCAATCCCTTTTTTTAGAAAGTTAATTAATTTGGGAGAATTTTTGGATGTTAGCCAATTGCTACTTTCATTAATTAAGATACTAAGTTTTCCTTTTATGATTAGGATCAAGTTAATTGGAGAATTTTTACTGTCAACTAGGGAGTACCTTGTTTGGCTAAAATCTCCAGGTAAGAGATTCTCCTACTAGACCTTCGAACTGAATTCAAGAGACCGCATGTAATTATGATTATGCATTGATGGTAGCTAAGATGCATAATTTGATGATAATGATTATACTGAGATTATGATGATAGTTGATGTTGATGATGATGACTGAGATTATTATGTTGATGATTGATGGTGATGACTGATGTTATGTTAATGACCGGTAGTATGTTGTTGATGACTGTTGATGATTGTTAATGCATGATATATTAATCACATGATTAAGGACGTTAAGATTAATACTCATGCCATGTTATGATGTTATGTTATGCTACATGCTATGGATAGGGTGTTCTGTTAACTTTGTCTATTAGAGTCGTACCTGCATGGGTGTCCTTCGGGATCACCACCTATTTAGGACTGTGTGGTCCGACGGGACGCCAGTCTAGCATGTATATAGATATGATTCGAGTGATTCGACGGGGTCCTCGCATTCCGATTGTCTTAGTGTTACCCCCCGGGTTCACTACAGACCAGCATGTCCTAGGTGCTCCCTCGGGACACCGAAGACCAGATTTTCGTTCCTACGGGAGCGCATGTTGCACGTGTTCGGGAACGTGCAAGAGATTGGGTACCATTTTCAGGACTCTAATGGGAAGTTAACAGACACCTAGCGGGACTAGTAGTAGGTCCCTTACTGAGTATATGTTTATACTCACTCTTTCTATGTTTAACATTTCAGGTGAAGGTAAAGGTAGAGGAAAGCTGGCGAGCGACAGAGAAGGATCCGTGACATGCCATATGGGGACTCAGTTTTGCTTCCGCGTTTATGTTTCAATGTTTTAATATTCCGTTTTTAATGAAAATTTATTCTTCCCTCGTTTCAAAAAAAAGTGTCTCTTGTCATTGTTCCGTTTTAGTAACGACCTCAGCTTAGTATAAAGAGTTGGGTCGTTACAGTAACGCTCTGATACCAACTGTAACGACCCAACTCTTTATACTAAGCTGAGGTCGTTACTAAAACGGAACAATGACAAGAGACACTTTTTTTTGAAACGAGGGAAGAATAAATTTTCATTAAAAACGGAATATTAAAACATTGAAACATAAACGCGGAAGCAAAACTGAGTCCCCATATGGCATGTCACGGATCCTTCTCTGTCGCTCGCCAGCTTTCCTCTACCTTTACCTTCGCCTGAAATGTTAAACATAGAAAGAGTGAGTATAAACATATACTCAGTAAGGGACCTACTACTAGTCCCGCTAGGTGTCTGTTAACTTCCCATTAGAGTCCTGAAAATGGTACCCAATCTCTTGCACGTTCCCGAACACGTGCAACATGCGCTCCCGTAGGAACGAAAATCTGGTCTTCGGTGTCCCGAGGGAGCACCTAGGACATGCTGGTCTGTAGTGAACCCGGGGTAACACTAAGACAATCGGGATGCGAGGACCCCGTCGAATCACTCGAATCATATCTATATACATGCTAGACTGGCGTCCCGTCGGACCACACAGTCCTAAATAGGTGGTGATCCCGAAGGACACCCATGCAGGTACGACTCTAATAGACAAAGTTAACAGAACACCCTATCCATAGCATGTAGCATAACATAACATCATAACATGGCATGAGTATTAATCTTAACGTCCTTAATCATGTGATTAATATATCATGCATTAACAATCATCAACAGTCATCAACAACATACTACCGGTCATTAACATAACATCAGTCATCACCATCAATCATCAACATAATAATCTCAGTCATCATCATCAACATCAACTATCATCATAATCTCAGTATAATCATTATCATCAAATTATGCATCTTAGCTACCATCAATGCATAATCATAATTACATGCGGTCTCTTGAATTCAGTTCGAAGGTCTAGTAGGAGAATCTCTTACCTGGAGATTTTAGCCAAACAAGGTACTCCCTAGTTGACAGTAAAAATTCTCCAATTAACTTGATCCTAATCATAAAAGGAAAACTTAGTATCTTAATTAATGAAAGTAGCAATTGGCTAACATCCAAAAATTCTCCCAAATTAATTAACTTTCTAAAAAAAGGGATTGAAACCAATTCAACCTTGATTGGGAAAAATCCAAGATTTAAATCTTAAAAAGTTTAGCCAATTGAACATTTAAAGAAACCTCAAATAGATCCAAAATTAAATTAATAAAATATTAATTTGATTTCATTTGCTTACCAAGGTTACTCAAATGGAGGCTGAAAAATCCTCTTATCCTTGATGAAAAATTCATCACTTTAAATCCTCAAGCTTCCAAAGAGACCAATCTTAACTTCAACTGAGGCGGCGACAGCAGAGGGTTATCTTAGAGAAGAAGATGAAGAACCTTTTTCTTTTTCCTTTATTTTCCAACTTAAGCATTCCAATCTATTTATAGACCCAAATAATAACAACAATAATAATAATTATTATTTCCTTTTCCTTTTCCTTTTAGGATATATATATATATATATCATAATAACAATAATATTTATTATTATTATTTTCTTTTCCTTTTCCTTTTAGGATATATATATAATACCAAAAAAATATACATATATCTTTATTCCCATTATCTTTCCTAAATCAATGCCTTAATCTTAGGCATTTATAACTATTAGTAATAATAATAATACTTCTTTATTATTATTATTTTTCTCTCACCAAAATCTACAATAAATATATATTTATTTAAACCATTATTCTCTCTTGCAAATAAATATATATCTTTTTTGTCCAATCAAATCAACCATCTCTCTCCTTATGGATTATCTTCTTTTCCAAACAAATATAATTATATTCCATCATATAATTAACTTCACTTTTCCATATTATTAATTAAATATATATATCCATATATATATACTCAATTAATTACAATTCCACCAAAACTAACTTTTCCCTCCAAAATCTCAAATTAACTTAAGTCCTCAATTAATTTAATCAATCAAATCTTTTCCAATAAATCACTTATAACTTCCACAACATGAATTGTCTTAAACCAACCATAACAACTTCACTCCATAATCAAGATTTATCTTTCTGCAGAATAATTAATTATCATCCACAATAATTAATTATTATTTACCTTTCTTCCAAAATAATTAATTATCTTCTACAATAATTAATTATTATTTATCTTTCTCCAAAATAATTAATTATCTTCCACCATAATTAATTATTATTTATCTTTCTCCAAAATAATTAATTATCTTCCACAATAATTAATTATTGTTTATCTTTCTCCAAAGTAATTATTAATTATCTTCCACAATAATTAATTATTATTTATCTTTCTCCAAAATAATTATTAATTATCTTCCACAATAATTAATTATTATTTATCTTTCTCCAAAATATTATCCTTTTACAAATAATTAATTATTGTTTATCTTTCTCCAAAGTAATTAATTATCCTTTTACAAATAATTATATTTTCCCAAAATATAATTATTTTACTTTTTCTCCTTTAATAAATATCATTTCCCCAAAATACAACTATCTTTTCCTTGAATAATTATATTTCAACAAATATAATTATCTTTTCCTTTAACATAATAATTATATATATATTTCCACATATACATATAATTATTGAATCTCCAACAAACTTTCCACCCGACAATTTAATTAAATAACATCCATAATTATTTAATTAAATTCAACTTCAACAACACTAAAAATCCACAACTTTACTTAATTGTCTTAACTTACCATGTAATCAAAAACTTAACAAACACCACATGCCAAAACCTCTAATTAATTAAATATTCATCCAAGAAATATTTAATTAATTTCAATTCCCACCTAAATCAATTAATTCTCATTAAATGGATTCAAAATAACGCCCAATAAATTATCTAAATTTTTGGGGCGTTACACCTAGAGAGAAACAGTAAAACTGTTAGTTTAGAAAATAACAGAAAAAAAGAAACAGTAAAGTTGGCGAGGCGCCCAAGAGAAAGGTTTCCTCTCAATCCCACAAAAGATTCTACTATTTCTCTTCTGCCAAATACCCCATAACAAACAGGAAAGATTGGCTTGATTTTTGTCATGTGTCCAAGATATATGGGAAACAAAAGGAGCTGCTACTTGCCTTAATAACAGAATTGTCAACATCAACTTTAATCACTCCCAAAAATATCTTTAATCACTCAACATCAACTTTGATTGAATGAAAATCATGTTTAAAATCATAAATCCAAATATGAAGATGATTTGATGAGAATCACTTTTAATAAATCACTTATAAACAAATCATATAATCACTTCTTTAAAAAAACACTCCCAAAGAAGTAACAAAATTTGTTATTATTTGAATGTGATGATTGATTACTTTTCAACGAACCACCAAACAAGCAAGTATCTGCCCTTTTCTTGGAATTCTGGTTATTTAAATCCTTTTTCTGATGAAATTACTCTTTCTTCTCTAAGAAAGGGAAAAAATACAACACTTCCCATTAATAGAAAGATGGCATTGATTATAACCAAAAAAAAAAAAGGCAACTCAAGAAGTCCAGGTCAAAAAACACTCAAGCTGCATGATCCATATGAGAACAGAAATCAGAGAAATAATAATCTGCATAACCGTGGAAGCATATACTCAGAGATATATAACCTGTACACGGCTCCAAAACAAAGGAACCAAAGCCTTAGCATGCTTTTGAATGTACACATTTGTCCAAAGAGGCTGCTTGGGAAATGTTAGAAGAAGTGTATCCGTCTGAGTAGATAAGTTGTCATTGCTAACAATAAGGCTTCGAAGCACAGCATCGTAATACGTTCCTGCAGCACTCGCATTTTCAGAACAGCCATAACTCTTCCCCCCTACAAACAACACATAAAGGTCACTATATTATATTTGATTCTTTCTCATTCTTTTCCTTCTCTGCACTATGATGGTATTATAGAGCAGAAACCCCATGACAACACTCAATTTTTGTTACTAAATTTACGTTACTTTCTTTTATTTCAAGGAAAGAAAAACAACCTTAGAACATGTTACTAAATATACATCTTAGAGATAAAATGCTCAAAGTCAAACACAAGGCTAAGACAGCAGACTAGAACAACAAAATGAAGCTTGCTTTAAGTTATAGCTAAGTCAAATAACCTGAATCTATAATGGAAGTGTTTGAAGCATCCGACAATGGGGGGCTGACTTCTCTGAAGCAAATAATAGGCAAAGCACGCTTCGGTATCTTTCTTGCTTTTGTGATGTCCTGAAAACATTGCATATAGTAAGAAAACCGAGATACAAAGAGAGATTGCAATTGTAATGACTGATAACATACTTGCAAATCTAGCATAAAGTTTTATAATAGAAAACACCCACTCTCATCTCCAACCTTAAACTCCGCCAAATACCTATGGTAATCCCCTTTCATCTTCAAGTAGAAGACCTTAGACTCACTAGCAGAGGCAGATGGAATAAGATTCGAGTCCAAAAGCTGCAAAATACTCGCGCAGACATCAGAAAGCTCAGACTCAACTTTTTATTTTATTTTTGTCTATCTTTTCCGTATTCTTTTTTTTCTTCTTATATTCTTTTTCAGTGAAAACAATTCTCTATAAACATTCACTAGTTTGGAACAGAAGTAATAGTGGAAAGCGACTTATGAATCACAAAGGAAGCAAAGTCAATATTAAATAGGAGGGAGACAGAGAAAAAGAAAATGATGAAAGACTCAAAAGATTCTCGTTTCAAAAAAAAAAAAAAAAAAAGGAAAAAGGGGGAATTTCTAAAGCTATAATGTTCATTTAAGAAGACTGCGGTTGTTATTAAAAAAAGGAAGCATTATTTGGTGGTGATGCATCATCCTTGTTATTAAAATATATAACATAGGCTTTCATCAGACAAAAAGACTGCGGTTGTGTTCTTAGCAATGATGATAATGGTGTATGGGTGATGATGAGATCAGATAACATAAACTTTTGAGAACTCACAGTAAGAGTTGAAGCAAAGTTAGCTAACCTCTGATGATGGTAGAGCCCTTAGGCCTTGACCAGTAGAGTTTGTTGGTGAGTGCTATGGCTTCTATAATATCTGAATTTTTTTTCAAAATAACAGACAATATTTCTCTGTAACATAAATCCTTAACAAGAACAACATGCTCTTCATTCTTACGACTCTCCTCCTTTTGCTCGATGGAAGAAACAATCCGCCAAGTAGCTCGAAGTGAGCCAATCACGTTCTTGTAAGGGAAGAAATGTTGAGAGAAAACCTTCTTTCGTAGGGTTTGGTAGAGAAGAAAGGAGAAAATAGTAAAGTCTAGGGTTTGGTAGAGAAGAAAGGAGAAAAGAGTAAAGTAAGAGAGAGAAAAATTCAACTTTTTACAAAATTAAAAAAATAAAAAATAAAATAAAAAAGACCTTTAATGTCGGTTCTAAAAAACATGATGTTTAATGTCGGTTTTAAACCGACATTAAAGATATCTTTAATGTCGGTTTAAAACCGACATTAAACATCCGCCTTTTGAAAACCGACATTAAAGCTTATTTTTCATTTTTTCCACCCGACATTAAAGACCAGATTTCTTCTAGTGTAGAAAGACCCAATGGGAAAAACCATGCATAGTCAAGAAAGAATGCAATATTTTTTACTCCCCCTCATGAGTACATCACTTGAATTCTCTGAGTTGTCATATTTCAATGTTACGTTGTGCTTAAACATTTCAAATGTCGGAGTTAGAAATTGCCTTTGTAAATAAGTCTGCCAGGTTGTCTTTTGAAGAATTTTGTTAAATATTGATGTCATCATTTGATGCTTTGTCTTCACATAGGAACACCATTGGCTAGTTTTGTACATCATCAATATCGCTGTATGATTTAAAATAGTTGTTCTGATCTACTTCATAAGCTGCCATGAAATAAAATATCTTCTATATGTACTAAGTAACTTGTGTAAGATCTAGCTTGCATGAGTTAGATAAATAATATGTATCTTCATAATCAACTAGATCAGAATTAGATCTAGCTATTATAATAAAATAAATTATTGTGAGCTAATAATTCTTAAATTAAACATACATAGTTTAATTCTACTTCGATATTTTTGGAGAAATATTATTTTTTATTTTACAAAATTACTAAAGATATTACAACAGGTAGTAGTGTATAAACTAGTAAAAATATAATTGCACTTATTTATCAAAATTATGGTTCTTCAAGATTTCAAGTTCTTCATTATCTTTCTGATACCAGATGATATAATTTTTTTTTCTTTTTTACATGGCCAAGTGAATGAACACCCTAGGAAAGTTCAATGATATAACTAGTCCAATTTCATTTGCTTTATGCTTTATTTACAAGTTAAGACAAAACATATAATCTCAAATTCTTTTTAGAGAAATTCTATTGTCTTTGAAATCTCTTTAGGAGTTTCTACTAAAATCATCAAATTGGACAAATAGGGGTTATTTTTATACCCTCGTATCAACAAAAAAATGTAAGAAGAGATGATGATATTCGTTTGGAATATTTTATAACTCTCTTATTATTTAATCATATGATTTCATAACCTTTAATCTTTCAAGGATAGAATTAGTAATAAATTTATATAAATGTATAATGACTACATCCATACGGTGTATGTTAAGCTTAGCATACATACTAAGATATGTTAGATATCTCATTGGTAATGTATCCACCATAGGAGAATATGTATCTCTCAGATAACCAATAACAGTTCTTTGCGATAACTATTATGAAACTTGTCTCACTTTCTATTTGCTTTTCTTACAAATCCTTTACTTGTATTCTGCATGTTCGACATTCTCTAAATGTCTAACTAGCTCTCACGGTTTGAAACATATTGATTGGATTGTTTCTTTTTACATAAGTCAATCCTTTCTATATTGTCGCGACATTATTCAATATGTCGAAGTACATATTACTTATTTTCATAAATAATATTGTGAGTCACATTGTATGCAAAAATGTTGTCAAGTTATTTAAGTATGGTTCCATTTCTTGTCATGACATAATTTTATCGAGATCTCTTTACCATTTTTTTTACTTTAAGATTCTTATGAGTACTCATAGTCATGATTTCTTCTAGAATATCCATGTTCTTAATTGATAATTAATTGACTATTTCTTCTTTAAGAATCTTTCTCTTTGGAACTTACATTTGATTATCACGCTTCAAGCGTGTAGTAACGACAACTGGTTGCACTAGGATATCATTCTTAAATGGTATCTTTGTAACCACTAACTCAGTCATTTTCTTACAATTATAAATGTTCTATAAATGCATCTACATTTGATTTGATATTATTTTATTCCAAATGAGATATCTTTTGAACTTCTAGTTCAAAGTAATTTGTATGATGATCGAAATGAGACAATACTTATGCATTTCGTTCAATTTATTTTTCCAATATTTTCTTAATTTCTCCACCTAATGTTGAAAAAATTGTCTCATTAATGAGAACTAGCAAATTGCATAGTAAATATATCATCCATCCGGAGTTTAATTGTTCTATCATCTTAAACACGATCTCATATAGATTTAGAAGCTTTTCTATTCAAACATAAGCTAGAAGATGTTCGTTCACTTATCTCAATCAATTATCAAATGTTTGGGATGCAAACTTCTTAAATCAAAATAATAAGTATATCTATGGCCATCAATAAGATGCACCAATAAGAATTAATAAACCATGAATCTCTTCTCAAAAGCATGAGAGTTTCAATTTCAATTTTCGTTAGTGAGAATTTAACCTCTTGAGAACAAGAGATCCCTTGACAATTTATTACATGAAAGAATCTTCTAGTTCTTCAATGGATGTCAATGTATATTTCCAATCATACATTAATTTCATTATTGACCCAAAATAACTCTCATGTCAAATAAAATTATATTTGGATCAATGACTTCAAGTTCATTGTTGCATATATATCAAATTACACGAATGTATGTGTAATATAATTGAGAAGTAAAAGTAGACAACTTTTTTTATATATCTACCATAGAAGATTGTATATAATATATGCATATCATATACTATTCTTATAATCAATCTCTCTAGATATGATATCGATTACAACATATACCTTTCCAATTTACTAAACTTCTCTTTGATAGATTTACAAAGATAGTAAAGTATATCAAGACTATCAAGACTATCAAATCTTGAATATGTATTGTTTAGTTTTAAGTAATATGCATAGATGTACTATATGCAACACATAAATATCAATTATTCTTATTCTCTCCAAGAGATTAAAAGAAAATCCAAATATTTCATTCATATATAAATGGGCAAAAAGAATAATCATCTCTTTAGGAGATTGCGAGTAATATGTGATGTCCAAATAATATCATATTTAGAAGGTTAAAATAAAAACTATGATCTCTTCGAGAGATACAAATAATTTATCAAAGTTTGCTTTCATACATTGCTCTCCTTTTCTTTGTTAAGGATTTTAATTTTTTCAAATAGACTCTTAATGTACGACAAGTACAAGATTATTGTATCTTTTCCAAACATATTTAGAAAATAAAATTCTCATATGGTTCTAATCGAATAAACTCTTCTTCTTTATTAACATAATTTTGATCATACTGAGTATTGTAACATTCACTTCAGGGAATACTATTAAATTATTTGATCAAAATTTATCATCTTTTTTTTTTATAGAAACATATGCTCAATATATAATATAATGTTTCAAACTTTCTCTATCAAATTGTTATTGTAAGAGTAAAGATGTTTTGATATGTACAACTACTGGTGCACGGGAAAAACAATAAGCACTAACTGATTTATGCAACTTCAGGTGCATTAAATCAACATTGAGTTTAAGAAGTAATTAACTATTATACATAACTTTCATAAACTTTTTCATAAGAGAATTTAATCAAATATATATAATCACTAAATATAAAATTTTTAAGACTCACAAAGTTCACATAAGAATAATTTAAATATTCAACAATCAAATAAGTTTCGACATAAGCATGATAAACAAATAAAATTAAAGATAATATTGAATACTTATTCTCATATTTGAAAAATAAAAGAAATATTATCACAATTTTTGTTACGAATAATTCAATTTAATTAAGAAAACAAATATTCTAACTTTACTTTCTATATATATATATAACAAGCATATTTAAAGATAGAAAATATAAACTTATTAGAAAACGTCTCAATCAAATATTTCAATTATAAGAATTATATTTAAAAATAAGGCATGATTTACCACCTTAATCTAAATAACATTAGAACATTTATAACATACATCTAAAATGATATAGCATATTTGACAAAAATCTATAAGATTTAACCAAAAAATAAAAGTCAAGAAATACTTGATATTCAATATATTTTCTGTTTTGGATCACTCAAAATTGGATCACTCAAGATAAGGTTATTTAAGTTTCTCAAACATAAATTTTGTTCCTTAACAAATACGAAAATTATCTATGGTCTAAAATAATAATCGCACACATATATATACATATACTTCAATTAGAATTTAAGTTTGAATATACACTTATTCAATAGATATGTCATGATGTACATATTTCATGCACCCAAAATTTAACATCACAAAATTTTACCATGAAATGTCATACATAACTTGAAACCAAATTAAGGATCGTTTTTCATTACATCTATGCAATTGTAAATTTTTTCTATTTAGTGATTCTACAATAGCACGAGGATAAAGTACAAGCAACTTTTTTCGAACATATGAAAATATGAGTAAAGTTTTTCGATTCGATCAAATCAAATTGTAAAACTAATAACAAATGTACCTTAGCAAACAATGTTACAATTAACATATACTGCACACTTAGTTATCAAATGTTTAAATTAATCTTCTTTCAACTTTATGTTTAAATTCAAGAAATATGAAGGATAGCAATGAGAAGATCAATGATGAATACACCAAATATATACATATACGACAAAATCATTATAATCAAAATACTCACCATATATGAACGAAATTCTAAATACCTAGCTAATAAATTATGGAGAAAATTCTAGCATGTCTTTAACAAGAATCAAAATCAATTTCTACAAAGCGTTTAAAGTAGTAGAGACTCGTGCTGATAATGTGTTATGAAATAAAGAACAATGAAACAACCAAAGAGAAAAATAGAGAAGAGAGGGAGAAGAGAAGAGACAATTAAACTCAATTGTGGTGTGTATACAAATGATTTTTACAACCCCTATTTATAGGGTTGTGAGAATAATGATTACAAAACCAAACATAAATAGAGAACGAGAAAGTTATGGAAATTGATGTAGGAGGTTATTGGATGAATTTGTAACCTAAAAAGGTTATGGACATCTAATAATATGTAGAATATTCCCGATAAAGAGAGAAAAGTGAGAGAGTTGGAAAAATTATAAGGATAATTTTTTTGAAAGAATCATATATGTAAATCAATTTTCCTATCATTTGTTAAAGATAATAAAAGTTAATTAATAGCTATAGGTTAAAAGGACAACCATCCTCAATGTATCTTTACGAAGTCTTTGCGGTTATATTTATGTTTTCATTCAAAAAGACACCACCATATCATTCATTGGAGATATTTTTTCCACTTATATACGATCAATCATCCCTTATCCCAACAAAATTAAATATAGGATTTTAGTCACATTTCCAACCGTTCTTCTAACGAGGATTCTATCGATGTACTTGACTTATTTAGAGACTATGTTTCCACTACTACATTTGGTCTTTTTTTACGTATGTAAATTTTGATTTCTTGATGACCATGACAAAAAAATCATCATTTTTAATTTCTTGATACAATGGTTATCTTGATGGTCCTAACCACCAAGAAAAGATCCCTTCTTTTGTAGATACAAATCAAAAAACGATAAAATACGTAAGTTTTTACGTTGGGGTTTTGTTGGTGTTCAAAAACCGTCAAGAAAAGCATTGCTTGATGAACAATACATATCAAAAATACCATATTACTTGACGGGCATTGCATATCAAGTAATCATGGAAAACAATTTGAAATAATTTGAAAAATAATTACTTGACATTTTTGAAATAATTTTTGAAAATGGTTTCCTTGATGAGCCAATTGACTATCAAAGAAAACGTATCTTGATGGACATTGCCCCTCAAGAAATAACTTGAAATAATTTGGTGCCCAATCTTTTAAAATGGTTTCCTTGATGGACATTGGCTATCAAGAATAACATATTAATGTTCGTCAAGAAACAATGTGAAAAATAATTTGAAATAATTTGGCGCTTTTGAAATAATTAGAAAAATAAATTGGTCAAATAATTTGAAATAATTCGGCACTTTTGAATTAATTAGAAAAATAAATTGGTATTTTAATTGGTTCATGTTCATCAAGAATGATTTTCTTTGATAGGCCCAATTTTTTAAAATAGTTTCCTTGATGGGGCATTGGCTATTAACAAAGCTTGTTTTTTTAAGAAAACTTATCTCTTAAAAAATCTTATATGCAATTAGGTTAATTTTGCCACTCTAGTCATGCTGCTCAAAGTCTTTGTTGAAAGTTGCCGCTCGGAGGTCACATCCTCTTGAAAGTTTTCGCTTGAAAAGGTCACTCCGTTGCTCAAAGGTCACTTGTCGAAAGTCTGCACTCCGTCGTGTGCCGTCGTCCTCATCACTGTGTGCATGTCGTTGTCTGCACTCTCCGTTCATCAAGATAAATTATTTTTTTCTTGTGCTACTTCGCAATTTGCTCTTATTCTTTCATTTAGTATGGAAAATTTGGCTTTTCTTAAGAAAAGGCATTGAAAAAGAATAACCGATAATTTGAAATTAAAAGCTTAGAATTTACAAATTGCTATAAACTATCACAAGAGAGAGTAAGATGGGAAAATCTTGAATATTAAACCAATCATGAAATTAATACCATTAATTAGAAATAACAATTAAGCTTTCAAATATCTATATAATAATATGATATTGCCTAAATATTAATATTCTTATCTCTACGTACCTAAAACGCTTTGAAATGCTTTGAGGTGTAGAAATAATTTTGGAGTGGAAAGAAAGGAAGAGGTAGAATGAAAAATAGACTTTCAATTAACAAGGTATTATTAAGGTATTATTTTGTATTTTGGTAGAAGATATTATTAAAATGAGAAGGGTATATCTCCTATCACAATCATGAAAAGAGAGAAATTAAAGTGGCGATGGGTAGCTACATCACATCTCAACTTGCTCCCCTCCATCCACTATTTTTCGTCTTCTTCTTCGACGTGAGAATGGACACTATCATTGGATTTACAGGTCCTCCACACTCCACACTACTTCAAGATTTTTGTACCAAAATCACTTTTAAAATTAAAATCTAACCTCTCCCTATTTTCATCCATATTTTTACGTATTTATAGAGTATATATATATATATAAAATGAATCGATATTTCTATTGTATTTTAGAGAAATTTAACAAATATAAAAAAATAAACAACAAAATGTCATTATTATAATTATAATAGACATGTTAACTTGTTTAAAAATAACAAAATATTTATGGGAAGTTATTGGAAATGAAAATTCAATTTTAAATATTTAGAAAATATAGCAAACATCTATCAATGATATACCTAAAATTTTATTATATTTTGTAATTGTTTTTATTTATTTACTATATTTAAAATGAACCGTAATGTTTATTTAGTGGTTTAAACTTTTTATTATTATAACATTTCAAGAAAGGTTCATAGCTATTGACTTTTCATAGATATATTTTCATCGAAATTTATGTAAAATTAAGACTTTCATGTTTTTGTCTACATCAACATTGTAAACCTTGGTTTTAAGTGAGATTTAACTAATCATCTATATTTTATTATTTTATTATATTTTAAACCTATATTCTCTTTTGCATTTTTAATAAATCATAAATCGGGAAATAATATCTAAATAACTTTTTTACTTGTATACAAATTAGTAATATTATTAGGGTTAATTATATATATATATATATATATATATATATATATATATATATATATATATATATATATATATATATATATATATATAAGGGTCCAACTAATTACAATTATAGAAAAGCTCAAAACAATTTAAAAATATAACAAAAAAAAATCTAACCAATGCAAAAAATCTAAATAACTCATGTTACAAGAGTAACATGCTTCTTTAATTCATGATCATTATCAATTCCAGCTAGACATTGATAGCCTATTATCACTATTTATGATAATCTATTAATTGCTCTATAGAGTGCATCACATACCAATGTCTATCACTAGATAGTTAGGTTGTTAATAAGAAAGTTGATCATTATTGTTCTTAATACTACGCTCCTTAATTTGGTTTTATGGAATTAGTTTTCATACACTCCTTAATTTGGTTTTATGGAATTAGATTTCATCTAAGATTGATTGAAAATATATATTATTATTATTGGGAGATAGTAATTTTGAAAATAGTTTCTAGACTTAACCAGGTTATCGACATAATAATAATTCACTGTGAACACCTTTCCATTGCAACAAAATGAACTTTCAATGACATATAATATAAACAGTAGCAAATTCGGATATGAGAGAGTAAATTGAGTCACTAAAGCAAAATTATAATATTCTAATTTATTCACACACTATAGACTATTTGAACTACATACTCGAACTTGATCCACGCTTATGTCTCTACATAAAATTCAAGTCTACACTAGATAATCTTGAGACCTTAGTTTTTAGATCCAAGATTATAGTATTTTATTTTTACTAATAAGTCATCAATAACCACTTTATTGAATATAATATAATTTAAACTAAAAACTATGAGTTTTAGAATATAAATTCTAACAAAACCAACGTAAACCAAAACATTTCATAGTAAACCAAAATAATCCTAGTAAAATAAAAGAAACTAAGCCTAATACTATAACATCCTATTCCTATTCCATCATTCTATTCCTAAAAGAACAATTCGAATGAAGATGAATGTAAAAAATAAAAAAGATAAGCCAGTAGAATGAAGGTATGGGCCATAACCCAGCATGTGGCTATGGGCCCATAATTTATTGTCTCCCTTAAGAGTAGTCCACAAATTGTAGTCCATATTCAAGCCCAATATCCCACGGTCAATTTTTCCTTTCCATATTTCCTCCTTCCCTTAGTAGGGCATGTTTGGAATGAATTAAGAAAAAAAAGCTTTCTAACAAATGCATTTTCATTTAAATATTTTTTAAAAAATTCTTTGCAAGAAAAATACATGTATGTTTGAGAATTTTGTTTTTTCAAATGTGTTTTTAGGCAAAAAAAAAAAAAAAAAAAAAAATTGTTTGATTTGTAATAAAGTAAAATATTTATATATATAGAATTTGTCCGTTAAGGTTTTGATAGAAGTTCGACAACGATCATCGAGGATGATGGTTTGAGGTGGTCAGGGACATTCACCGTAAAATGATAATCAGAAGTTTGCGACAATAGTCATTGGAAGTCAAACAATGACAATTACAGAAAAAATAATCGTTGGTAGTTGGTTGATAACATACATAGAAAAAACGATTGACAAAAGTTGACTGACAATGGTTACCATGAAGCAATTGACAAAAATAAGCAAGGTAAGAAAAAAATGACCAACTTAGGAACATTAACCATTAAACACACAAATTTTATTTTTTCTAAAATTTGGTTTTAAGTGTTTATCCTAAACTACATTATTCTATAAGTTCATTATTTCAAAATTTATTTTAGGTGGTTGCCAAACACATGATATTTTTTCCAAAACAACTTATTTCTTAATTTAATCATTTGAGAATGTAATCCAAACACACTTTAAGTAATAACCCAATAACTCACATTTATTTGCATCCAAATAAAATAATGGGCTGTTTTAAATTCAGCTCTCCTCAAGAACTCTGCATTTGTTAAAGCAACCAAAAATGAGTTGTTTTTGTTACTTTTAACAACTACTTTAACTGATACTTGTTAGAGAAGTAGTTATTTTGTTAAAAACAGAAACAAAATAACCGTTTTAATTCTTGTAGCTTAAAAAGGAAGCTTAGTAGAACAAGTGGTGTAAGAAAAACTCGTATGTATTTTTTTTTGACTTTTTGGAATCACTTTTATCTTGAATAATCTGTTGAATAAAAGTGCTTGGAGACTTCAAGGAGTGGATGTAAGCAAATCTGTAGAACCTGATAAACCATACTTGTATGTTCTTCTCATTCTCTTCATCCTCCATTGGTCTTTGAAAGGCCATTGTTGAAACCCTCCTCCATCTTTTCTCTCTTGGTAACATCCAAAACAAAATGGAGAAGATGATGAATATGCCTAAAAGGTGGAGAAAGCAGGTTTTGTAACAAAGGGTCAACTAGAAGATAGCAATATACAACTTCTCATTTGGAAAAATAGCAAAACTGTTTTTTTTCTTTAAAAAAGGCAAAATAAATAAAAAATACAATAAATTGAAATTTACAAAAATTCAAAATACCCTATATATATATATATATATATATATAGAATATGCTAGCTACTTTCTAAATCTAAAATAAAACATAATTATATTTTAATAAATTTTGGAACATAATTACTCCTACATACTTGTCTAATCAAACTCAGAACCATTCATCTTCATTTTTCAGCGCTCTTGTAGTCATTTTCATTTTTCATTTTGCTTTTTCGATTCTCCATATTCCATTATCCATTATCCATTATTGCGAAGTCTCCAAGTTACATATTCAATATTTAAGTTACAGTTCTATACCATCTTCTTCAAGCAGGCAAACCTTAAGGAAAAATATTTAATTTATATTATATAATATTTGATTATCTATTTAATATTATATATAGATATTTGGGGCCATTTTATCTAAAAAAACACAAAGATTTTTGGGCTATTTTGCTGGGATAAAAAACAGGATACCTAAATTCGTTTAAAAACCTTTTATTCTTTCTATAGTTAAAGGAGATGAAAGACAAGAAAACTACGAGGTATACAAGAAGCAACGATTGATTGAGAGCTTCATGGGTGACTTGATAGAAGACTAAAAAAACTGAAACAATTCAAACTTTAAGTAGTGAAGATGATGTATTCTCTATAAAACAAAAACTTTATATTCAATTAGATTAATAAGTTGGTTGAAAGATATGCTCAAGTGGACACAAACTTCAATGAAATGGAAGCATTGGTAATTGTTATTTTCATCCTATCTACCATTGGACAAAACTCTTAGGGTGTGTTTGGGGGAGGGAAATAGTTATGGAGGAAAAGAATTATGATAATCCTAGGATTAATTATAATCCTAGGATTAATTATAATCCTAGTGTTATGATAATATGTGTTTGGGGGAAGAGTTATTATTGGTAGTGTTATTATAATATGTGTTTAGGGGAAGAAATATGAAATGTAGTGTTATAATAGTATGTGTTTGGGAAAGAGATTATTATAGTAGTGTTATAATAATTTGTGTTTGGGGAAAGAATTATTATTGTAGTATTATTATAATATGTGTTTGGGGGAAGAATTATTATTGTAGTATTATTATAATATGTGTTTGGGGGAAAGATTATTATTATAGTATTATTATAAAATGTGTTTGGAGGAAGAGTTATGAGTGTAGTATTATCTTAAAACTTGTTTGGAGTGAAGATTACGTTAATTAGATTTATGTTATTTTTTTAAAATAAGGAATATTAATATAAGAATAAAAAATATATAATTTATTTTTTTTTCATGATTAATATTCAATTATGTAATTAGAATAACCTAAACATAATTCTGTAAATAGGTTTTGAAAAAAAAAATTTACGTACCCATGTGAGTAACAAATATGCGTTTTATAATATAATTATATTGAGTCCCATTTAATAATTTTGTTTCTTCTCTTATGTTATGTCGTCCAAAATTAATTTGTAAATCCATAAATTCATTAGCGTATTTAAACCAAATTATTTCCACGTATACGCAACTTATAAATATTGTAAAAAAAAAAAAATTCAACGAAAACACTACATTAATAGGATAATACAACAATTCATACCATTACATTTTAAAGCGAAATGAAAATACAAACTAATTAACTTCAACAGAATTTCAAGTTCGTTATATAATAAGACATAACAAGTTAGAAGAAGAACATATAGTCCAAGTAAGAAAAGTTTCATTAATACAAATACAACAAACAAACTAGTCATCGGTTTTCTTGAAGAATGATGCTGCAGTACGGGTACTTCATATTGTCCGGAACTTCAAGGAAAGCTTTCATGTCATCGACGTTACGCATAAGTATACGCATTAAGCGACACCTATCCATCAATGTGAGCTCAAGGATGGCCTCCAACTGTCGAACAATCTCTTGACGTGTTTGGCTAGCGTCTTGACGTTGTAGGATAGGCCATTCAGCAATGCGATGAAGTTGTTCATTTCCGTACTTAATGGCAGTACGAACTATGTCCCCACTATCTGTGGCATGTCCTGGATGTTTCCGCTTAGACCCACTTGAAACATTCCTACGTTCACTGACCCTAGCGGTTCTTGTTTCCATCAAATCATCAGGCGACATGTTCAATCCTAGACTGTACATTGGCGGGAAGTTCGTATCTGGTGCAACGTCAGCAGGAAATGCGTCATACCCAGCAAGATGGTTTGACCCAATGTCCGCAAAACTCTCAGCCCGGCCTCCTGTTGCACGATCTTTGCCAAACACGTACGACAATTCGTCATAGTGGACAAACGACTTATTAAGGAGGCCTTTCGCCGTCGGATGACTCTGTATAAGTGGAATAATAAACTATTAGTCCATGTATTGAAATAATAGTACAAGTGTTCAAATGACTAGTAACGCACCTTTACCCAATCGTCAAAGACTTCTTTTTCAGCGACGATGCATTTTTTTTCATCATTCCACCCAAAACTACTACAGTTTGGGCCACGCATCTCCGCAAGTGCATGGAACATTCTCTTCATCAATTTGATTCGGCTATCGATGGTTGAAGCATGGATATTACAACCTGGGATCTTGAAGGCCATCATTCTCGCTAGCTGATTTAAGTACTCAGGGCGAAAGGTCCCATTGTCGGACCTCTACCCACCAGCATTGACCAACTCCACGAGGCCTGCCTCTTCCTCTTTAGTCCAAGTATGTTTAGGTAGTCTCGATGAACTTGTCATGCTAGAAGTAAAACACAAACATATTAGTTTCATTAAGTTCCGTATGATTATATAACATACATACTATTAGTTTCATAGTACAGTGAACTCCTACTGAAAAATAGTTTGGCAGTAAGTTACTTGCGTAACCAATACATTCAAAATAATCATGTTACAAAAGCTATGACAAAATAAGACCTATTGCAATCACTACTTAAGTATGAAAATGAACGGGGAACATTTAATTTTTCTATTGGTTACGCAACTCCCATTCACTAAACATTTCTTCTGCAAGGTCGTCCCTCCATTGACTCCACTCATTCGACGTCTCTATGTAATGTATGTCATCGGCGGCAGTAGTCGCGTGGGTGGAATCAACCTCATCTATGTTGTCTTGTATATCAAAGTTTGTCATCTCCCTATTGATAAGGTTGTGGAGGAGACAACATGCGAGTATTGTGCGACATTGAACTTCTACAGGATAGTATGACTTTCCCCGCAGTATCGTCCATCGACCCTTTAAGACACCGAATGCTCTTTCGATTACATTACGAGCAGACGAATGTTTCACATTGAAGAACTCTTTCGACGTTGAAGGTACATTTTCAGGGCCACACCATTCTTGTAAGTGATAGCGTTGGCCTCTGTATGGTGCCAGGAAACCCTCCGCATTTGGGTACCCGGCATCAACCAGGTAGTAATAGTCTGTGATCACAATGCACGATTAAAATGTCGCAGCTGTTACTTGCAAAATTGCATTCATAGGTACAATGTCGTTGTAACTTACCCTTTGGCACCTAAGCCCATTAGGTCTTGAAAGGGCATCACGGAGGATGCATGAGTCCACAGCTGATCCTTCCCAACCGGCAAGTACGTAAACGAAATCTCCTTTCGTGTCACACACGCCAAGTACATTTGTGGCCACCTCCCCCTTGCATGTTCTATACCTAGCCCGGTCACTTGCTGGAACGTTGACTTTTATGTACGTTCCATCTAATGCACCTAGGCAATTTTGCAACGCATAACTATAAATTATTGACAAGAACTAACGTAGTTGTGTTGGAAATACGTAGTTCGAGATTAATGTGTACCTCAAACCACCTCTATCTTTGATCTGTGCATTCATTAGGCACTGGTTATGGTTTTTTCAAAAGCTCCTCATGAAGTCGAATGACAGCCAACAAGACCATGTTGAAATGGCGAGAAATTGTCTCACCCGACCGCATGAACTCTCGTTGAATGACACGATTTTTCACATCGTGCGCAAGAATGTGGAGGAACATTGCTACCATCTCCTCAACATCGACGACTTTCGTCAACGTTAGTCCAGCAATGGTCCTCAGTAGGTGACACAGAATGGCGAAACATCTTCGGTCCATTCTCGTACTTTGGCGACAGACAAGGTCTGAGCATGAATCATGCGAAAGTAAGCTAACTGTCTAATCCTATGCCTAGTTTCATACGGGATGTGCGTTATCCTCTTCGTATCATTCTTCAAGAGCTCCAACATTAGTAACAACTGTCGTTGAGATGCCATGAACGCATTTACAATAGACGCCAACTCGTGTTCGTCCATTATAAATTATAGATTGACACCCTGTTGGAAAATAATCCTAACAACGCGTTAATTTCGAATGTTGTTAACCTAATCACATAATACCAATCTTGGTTTTGAAATGTTGGAAATATCTTCAAAGGTAAACTAAGTTAATATGTTTACAAATTAAGTAATTGACTTCTACTACTTTTTTGAAAATACGTTTGTGCAAACTTCATTTATGTTTATGTTTCCATTTATGTATATATGGAAGTATACGTATTTAAATTTGCAAAATAAAAAATATTGCTAATTTTCAATTGAAATCTATCGTGAACGTTTCAATTAATTTTACTTTTTCAATAGAGAGATTATCCACTCTGTAAAAAGAAATCACAAATTGCTATATAGCTTTCAAAGTTTGATCTCTATTTTAATTTGAGAATGTATAAGAATAATCCACTAAAACAAAATAGTATTGTCCATATAATTTGTCTAACGTGACATTTATATAAAAAAAAATTCAAAGTAATATAAATTATATTGCTTTTAGAAAACAGACTTCTAAAATTAATATAAATAGTAGGATTCATGAAAAAAATTCTTTCTTTTTGTACTTTCCCTTATTCTCATTACTATGCATCATCCACTCATATGTCTCCAATTTGACCACTCAATCTGTATTTTATAGCATGTCAAACTGAACCATATTCAACTGACGTACATATATATACGTTAAGATACGTTGTTAGAACTTTTCTATATTCTTTATTGTACTCTAAATAATTCAAAATTTACTCTCTTGTTGGTTTTGAAAACTCTTTTGATTAAAAACGATACTAAACCTATATCTCGGGATCAAAAGTGTAATTATTACAAGAAAAATTTGAAAGTATAACAATTTTAGAGTTGCATTTAGTGGGATGTCAAAACAGAAACTTAATAAAATTTATAGCAAAGAGGGCAACTGTACAGTAATTTTTTTAATGAAATTTCAAAAAACCACCAGAAGAGTAAAGTGAGCAAAGGGTTTGCGTTTAGACATGGAAAACTACTATTAAGTTAAAACGACTTTCTAAGAATAATACAATTTATACGCTACTGTTCGAAGCATTTCATATAACATAAATAAATTGTAAGGAAAGAAAAGAATTAATTACAAAAAACAACTAAGTACATGACATATACATCGACTTCGTCAAAGAAGGAGTTTTATAACCGTAGTACCTCGTTTACAAATGCTTAAACCTTTACAACCTGAAGATATAAACAAAAATGTCCTTGTTATTACATATCCGTGCCGATAAAGATAACGTATTGTAAAAAACTGAATGACAAAACGAAAATGAAACATACCTTAACCACAAATGAAACTTCACAAATCCATGGAACGGTTCAAAAAATCAAACAAAGTGTGAGTACATAATGTATGTAAAAGAAGGTAGCCTCAGAGTTAATTTGATTCCCGCAAAGACGTTCAAGAAGAACGCATTTATGGTACCATTTTTTGCGGTGGAGTTGATAACATCATACGTAAAACAGAAGCAACCAAATACAAACATAAAATAGAGATCCTTCTAATATGTTTTATGCAGACATATTCAGAAAACAATGATCAGTGTCACAACATAGTAGGGGAACAAAATGGAGAATTGAAAACAGCAAGCATTACTTGTGACAGTGCAGAAGGAAAAAAAGCATTACTTGTGACAGTGCAGAAGCAAACAAATTTACAAAATCAGTGTTTTGTAAAATACAGACAAAGGCAAAGAAGGCGAAACACAAGGGCTGAATTGAAAATATCTTTTAGCATAGGAGATAAATATCAAGTGTCGTTGGAAACATGATAAACATACCATAGAACAAAGAATAGAATGCAAGTACAGCAAAGGAATTTGAATAACATACCAAAGACAAATGCAAGTATACCAAAAGGGAAAGTCAAATGTGGAATGGAAGGAGGAAGGCTCCATTATATAGTAAAGGGAGTATGAACCAGCAGTAATTAAGCCCAACAAGAATCCCATAAAAAAGGGGATTTTACAAATTCAGTCAAACTTCAAGCAAGTAGGAGGTAATTTTTTTCAATAGAAGTACACAGTAGGCATGACATTTTTTTCAACAGTAGGCATGACATTTTATTACATAGGCTACAGGAATAGATATAATTGAGGATGTGAGAGCCATTGAATACAACAATTGAAATGGAAGATGTTCTAAAACAAATCAAAACATGTTCAAGATACGAAATTCCAACAAAATTTAGCACATTAAGAGGCAGAACAAGTTATGATCACATATGGACAGAAAACAAAGGAATACATGTGAAAATAGAGAGTCGGGATGAGTAAACAAATTCAGAATACATGTGAATAACAGAGAGTGCGGATGATAGAACAAATTTGGAATACATGTGAAAAACAGAGAGCGCGGATGATTAATCAACTTCACAGACGAGGCATTAAACAAAAATTCAACATAAGGCCTAAATTAAACTCATCACCGCGAACAGGAATGAATATTGGACCGATAATAAGAAAAAAAATTGCACAAAACAATCAGATTGACCACCACAATGCTCATCATAGGCTGACCATACCTTTGGTGCACATCGAGAACCCCTGTCGTGCTCCGCCATGCCCGTACTCGAATTCCTTTCATCGATTTAGTGTAGCATCTACCATAAAATGGCTGTTCGGTATAAAAAAAGTGTAGTAAACTCGTTCTAGGACTGGCAAGAGTGGGGAGCGGCAAGGGTTTGTTCGACATACGAAGGATATGGAAATATGGAGAGAGGATGAGAAACGTTTTGAAGGTCACGCACGTTGGTGGCAACCGATCAACGAAACAGAGAGATTAAGAAGGGTTTCGGAAAGAGTATGGCAAAAAATAGAGCACGAAGAACACGGACATCTCCTTCGAAAGAAGACGAAGGAGATGTAAATTAATTTCAAGATAAAGAGAGAAGAGATCGGTAAAAGGGAGATAATCAGAGAAAAAAAGGGAAGATAATGAGGGGAAAACGTAACGAAAATCACGAGAAAAACTACGACGTCGGATCGAAAAATGGTAGGGTTAGAGAGGCGTACGACGGGAAAGGCAGTAGGAGAAAATAGGTTAAAAGGGGATTAGGATAACTCTAATCCCCTTTGAACAAAATACTTGGGCCAAACAAGGTTTGGCCCAAATTCTTTTTCTTTTTCCCCCTAAACCTGAGGCCCAAACACACCCTTAATTGTTTAACATCCATGATAAGAAATTTATTACTACGAGTTCAAAATTCAAGGGGATGAAGGAAGCTGGACTACAAGTTCAAAAATCAAAATTTGAAAATTAAAATTTATTACTAAAACCATTTTAATTTTCAAATGTTAACTCTCGAGATTTATGACAAACTTATGGATTGGAAGTAACAATTTTAATTGACGTTGAAATTAGGCTTAGATATATTTAAACCAACTAATTACAACCCTTGAATATTGTTAATATTAACTGAATCCATAACAAATAGATATGATAATTAATTAATATAATATATTTATTTTAAAATTAATACAAAATAACAATATAGCGGCAGATGTTTGAATTTAATAGAAGCTCTTATTGAAAAGTTATCTTACCATTTACTAAGTACCCAATTGGAATTGGGAAACATATGTATCCACACATTTGTAATGTGACTAAAAAAGGTTTACAAATATTAAATGGGCATAAAAAAGTTTACAAAAAATACAAAAAATATCGGGTTCTATGCAAAGTAAACATGTGTTCTGCCAGATTCAGCCAACTCAAATCTTACAACATCTAAATGATCTCGTGGGTATGTCAAGGGTGATCCTTCCATCTATTCACAATTAACTGCGAATTAGTATGTGACAATTGCAAATTAGATAAGGAATCCAAAAAGTAAAAAAAATGAAATACATACTACGTCTAAAATTGTTAGGTTGTTTAACAATATTATATCAATCATGAATCTCATAACATAATACCTGCACTCAACAACACCGCCTTGCTTTGGACATTATGCACGAAAAAGAAAAAGAAAGGTAATAGTTCATGTTCAAGATTATGCAAATAAAATTACACTTACATCTTTCTTCTACTTAATCCCCACCCTTAATACCTTGATGACCCTTCAAAGAGGCTTTTTTTTTTTTTTTTTTTGCAAATTTGAAATCCTGAAAATCGCGAGCATTAATGCAAGTTAGGAAATTTAGTACCATATATGACAATATATAAACTCATTATTGTTGAATCATGCATGTATAAAGTAAACTTCCAACATACATTCAGACGACATCTGCAACATCGTTGTTGAAATGAGTTTTCAATGGATTCATCCAATATGTAGTACCCTTTGCTTAGTTGATCGCAACTAGACACCAATGGTTTCTACATTGAGATAGAAGTGTGAATAAAACTCAGAATAAAGGCTTTATAATAGCATAAATATGTGTAACGAAATGGTTTTAAATATACCTTGAATTGTATGGAAACATCAACAGTTGACTGTGGTCAGTCCCAAGCAATCTAGCAATTAAGAGTTGTACGTGACATTCTTTGTTTGAACCCATCAAAATAGAGTCCACGCCCAAAAACTTATAGGATCCTAATATTTTTGACTTCTACATTACTTTGTAGAGGTGCTTAAAAATATGTTTCAAGTAATTAACTTTAGTTTGGTAAACGTTACTCTATTATGTAATTCAAGTGTTATGGAGGTAACTTACATTATATATGCATCAATACATGGAGTTGATATATGGGGTGTACGTGATAGAAATCTTGTAGGACCTCGAGGAATATGCAACATTTTTGTTGCATTCCAAATAATTCAATGGGAACATTCATTTGAATTTTTGACCCAATGTGTTCTACTTCTTGAAGCAAACATCAAAGTGCAACTGGTGAAGTCTGGATCGGTGTCAATGGGTTTACGCGCAAATCAGATGGGATCAACACAGTTTTCCTCTGGCAAAGACTTAGAATGTCATTTTAATGTCATAAATGCAAACCAAAGCCACTGGTAGTTAGCGATGACTTGAATTGACGGTAGGAAACACTAGCATTTTGTAAAATGCTCTTCCTTGATCTTGGGTCTACAATGAAGCCACCCTATTACATGACATTATGTAATTAACATTAATAAGAAGATTATATATTTTGGTACTAACTTAGAATGTAAAAAGTACCTCAATTAGTTCGTAAATTTGATCTTTTAGTTCCCTTGGTACATGCTTCCACATTAGGTATGTGATGGAAACATGGAACCGCATGGTCGTTTTAATAAAACTCTTTAACTTCACGGTGCTATCACTAATAAGCTGGCTTAGCTCGTTGTACTCAACGACTCTCCTGTGTTCCTCACTACTAACCCACATGATCTTGGTGTAACGGCCCAACTCCTTATACTGAGTCGAAGTCATTACTAAATATAGAACAAGCGGTTAAGTCGTCAAGATTATTAAAAACGCATGAGGTTTGAAAAACTTTATTTATGAAATTTAAACAAGGAAGTTATGCAAAAAGGTGTAATGCATTCTAAAGTCCTACTCGGGCCCTATCTACATAATAAGATGATAAGTAATGAAAAGTACTCAAACTCAGCTACGAAAGTCTAAAATAAGGATAAGCGGAAGCAGTAGTCCCTATGGCCCGCCACGGTCACTTCGGGTCGCTCGCCAGCTTGCCCTTGCCCTTGCCTCGTCCTCTACCTGAAAACATGAAATGAAGAGAGTGAGTATAAAATACTCAGTAAGGGACCCACTACTAGTCCCACTAGGTGCCTGTTAACTTCCTGTCAGAGTCCTGTAACTGGTACCCAATCTCTGGCACGTTCCCGAACACGTGCAACATGCGCTCCCGTAGGAACGTAACTCTGGTCTTCGGTGCCCCGGGGGACACCTAGGACAGTCGGGATGCGAGGACCCCGTCGAGTCACTCGAGTCATATCTATATCCATGCTAGACTGGTGTCCCGTCGGACCACACAGTCCTCAATAGGTGGTGATCCCGAAGGACACCCATGCAGGTACGACTCTAACAGATTAAGCTAACAGGTACCCTAATCGCAGTATACATACACATGGCATCAGCATATAACATATCAGATAAATCATCATTACACTCTCCGTCTCGACATCCGTCGTATAGCCATAACAGCTCTCGCCACATATAACAGGCTATAGTATAACCATATCGTCATTTGCATCATACTAACATTGATTTCAGGCATCGTACTGTCTAATCCTCAACATGCAAAATTGGAGCATACATAGTCTCATAATTCTAAACGTGAAGCTAGTAGTAGAATCTCTTACCTGGAGATTTACTTGACGAGTCCTAACCGCGAGGCAGTATGCTTTCCAAGCGACGAGGTCCTAACTGTGTAATATGCCAAAATTCGTAATTAGGTCACCAACGACTAACGGTTCAAGACTCATTTGAAATGACTTACCCTAGAAAGAGGTTGCAGTGCTCAAGCCCCTACTGAAGAAATCCCGCGCTGCAGCAATTACTTGGTCCAAGACGTCCCTTAAGGAAGATAATTTAATTTAGTCCCAAATTAAATTAATTAACGTCCGAAACATGGAGTCTTACTGGGAAATGCCACAATAATTAATTAAATTACCAAAATTTAGGTGGATGGAGCCAAATTAGTCTTGGCGGCTCGGCTGGAAAAGGACAGGGACCGGCTCGGCTTGACGCAGGCGCGGCTCAACTCGGCTCGGTACAGGAACTTTACGCGTGCGGCTCGGCTTGCGGCAGGAGGGAGGCGCGGCTCGGGTTGTGGTGCAGGCGGCGCGGCTTGCACGCGGGCGCGACTCGGCTACGCAGAAGCGCGCGGCACGGCTCACACGCGGATGCACGCGGGCGCGGGTCGGGTTCCGGAAGATGGCGCGGGTCGGGTTTTCGGAAGATGGCGCGGTCGAGCGACGGGCTTCGCGGCTCCGACGGCTAACGCGCGGCGGTGTGGCTCGGATCGAGGTGCGACGCGGCTTGTGGCTTGGCTGCGGCGCGACGCCGACGGTGGAAGATCGGCTGGCGGAGTCGGGCAGCTAACGGCGCGAGTCAGGCGGCTTGAGGTCGGCGGGACAGACGCGAGCGCGGCGTGCGGCGGCTCGGCTTGATCTGTTCTCCGACACACGCGGCTGGGAGGGTGGTTCGGGCGACGGCTGCAGACACGGCGCGGCTGGGAGGGTGGTTCGGCTTCTACTGCGGCCGGCTCCGACGCTTGTGCTTGAAGCTGGCGGCGGCGTGCGGCGGCGGCGCGGAGAGTGGCGGCGGCTAGGGTTTTTCTTCTTTGGGGAGATGAGGAGTTTCACGCCTCCCAATGCCTCCTTTTTAAAAGAATTTAAAATAATAAAAGAATTTAATAAACCCTCTTTTCTCTCTCTTCAATTAAGCCACCCTTGACCCTTTCCAAGGCAAATAATTAATTTGCTAATCACCATTAATTAGATTATTTCACACCTACTTCAATAATTAAAAAAATAACCAAGGAAAACTTTACCCTTATATTAAGCATAAGGTCTACAATAATCCAAATCCATAACAATTTGAAGAAAGAGAAAAAAAAACTCTAGAGATGAACAAATGAAACTCTAATTTGCTGGGGCGTTACACTTGGTCATCCCATTCGTTCCACGTTTCTCTTTACCTTTCTTCTTTGCTTCTTCGGTTCTAGGTGATATCGAACAGCCACCTTCCTGACCATTGTTTGTCTATGTGTCATTGTATGATGTTATTTCTATAGCTGCATAAAATGACACTTAATGGTCACTATAGTCCCTTAATGACCAACATATCAACTATTTAATATGTACGAAAATGGAAAAAACTAAACAACAATGGTTGATCAATAGGGTTTAGTAGAAAAGTAGCTCAACATGTTGACTCAATCAACATTTGATATATTTAGTTCGTTAGAAAGTTGAAAAGGAAATTATTAAAGTTGACAATGCTCGGTTCAAAAAACAAATAAAATTTGAAGCCAACATAAGGAATTCAACATAGTGCAAAATAGAAATCGAAATTGAAACGTGGTGTCAATTGGGTCATTTAATTCCCATTATGAAATTCAAGTGCTCTACAAAAAATGAAACAGTAAATGTATTCAATAGGTTTCAGTGAGTAACTAACAGTGACAAAAATAAATGAAACTTTGTTGAATGACATTATATTACCAAATGTTTATGTGTTCACCCAAGTGCCTTCACAATCCGTCCTGATGTATGGAACCTCCTTGTCTTCCCTTGTCGTTGATGCTAGACATTTTAAAATCGCCAGACAGTATAGGGAAATATCGCCAAGCTTGTCACGATAAAATTTGTAAGTCTTTTCTTGTGGCTTCATAATGACATACCATCTGGCATCATTAGGGCCTTTAACATAGAACACTTGTCATACTGCGTTCTTAGTATCAATCTAGTCACATTTGAACGATGGAAGCCATAAAAGTGTTATAACTGACTTCAAAACTTCCTTGAATCACACCATAGAAAGACATGTTAGCAATTACTAGGTTTTTTCTTTGGCACTAGCCACCTACATTATTTCTGCAATGAACATAACATAACTATTATGAATCGTTTTGCTATCATCATGAGACTTTGTATTGAAGCAAATTATGTTAACTTTATATCCCTCACATGACATCAAAACAGAATGTGGGCCATATGCAATCCATCTTATAGCTGTTGAAACGACCTTCCCTTCATGTATTTCAAGCATTACCTATTATGGCCAACCTAATTAGACACTATTGTTTATACTTTGAATTATGTGAAAATAACATGAAAATATATAAAAAATACCTATTCACGTATCCAGTTGGGAAATGATCGATTGTGCTTATCTCGCAATCATTTTTCAGTTTTTGCTCTTCGTGGGTTCTAAGTTTTCAAAAGTTTCATATGTTGTCTATATAAGGGAAGTCAACATTAAAAGAGTAAATAGTATTTATCAAAAAAGAAACAATAATCATGTCGAAGTTAATGATTCTTACTCTCTATATAGTTGAACTTATTCAATGATTTTTAGTATGTGTAAATGGCCTTATTTCAGTAGAACTGGACTAGGCGTAAAAAGTAATCTAGCTGATAAAGATTTGTCGATCCGACTTTCCTCTCAAGATTTAAATGATCCTGGTCCAATGGGGTCTAGCCCAGATAGAAATTCAGAACAAAATTTAACAGCTTCCTCACATATATGTGCTTATGCAATCGACCCTTCAGAACGATTTTGATTATGAGCATAACTATTCAACACTTCATATATCTTTCCACATAATTTTGCCTCTCACATAAGGTGGACACATAGATATTACCATAATAATGAAAAAGGAAGGTGGAAAGTACTTTTCAAGCAAACATAAGGTTTCAACATCTTACTGCAATTTATCTTGATATTATATTCGTAAAATCTAGGATACATGATGTGTTTCATGTATCCATTTTCAGGAAATATATTATAGATCTGTACATGTGTTGCAAGCACAACTGGTTGAGCTGAAAGAAGACTACAGTTATCGAGAGGAAGTAGTTCAAATCCTCGATAGAAAAGAGTAAGTTTTGAGAAACAAGACAATCCCACTTGTGAAAGTTCTTTGAAGACATAACTAAGTAGAGGAAGCAACCTGAGAGTCAAAAGACCATATGAGGAGGAGTTTCTCGACACTCTTTATCTAAGGACTTCTAAATTTCGAGGACGAAATTTCATAAGGAGGAGGTAAGTTGAAAACTCGAGATTTTTCCTTGAATTTTTTGAAGTTTAATTTTTGAACAGTTTTTGGTCGAAGTTGTTTTTATTAATTTTGGAACTTATTAATTGAAAACAAAAGAAAGAAAAGAAAAAAGAAGATCGTGTGTGTGTGTATACATATATATATTTGTCAAGTAATTAAAAGAGAAAAGGAAAGCAAAGGATTAAAAGAAAAAAAGAAAAAGGGAAAAAAGTGTTGGAAAACGATCTAGGGCTAGACGTAGCGAAATTAACATAAAAAATTTCTCTAACCCTAGAATGTAAACAGACTGTGATTAAATCATGAACAAACATACCTCTTTGCCAATGTGAGTAACTCGCTTAATTCAAATTATCTCTTCTTTGGTAAGAACGATCCTCCAAATTTGTATCACCAAAACGCTGCAAAATCATTCACGTTCTCTGACAATATCCACACATAAATTGGGAATTCGACTCTTGGAATTCGAGTATGCTAGAACCTCACAAAGTGTCAACTCTCACTTTTCTCTCAGTTGAACGAATTTATTACATTTTGCATGTCTATCAAATAAAATGCCTAAGGTCTTATTTATAGGTTTCATAATAATCTTAGGTTTCATAGGGTTTCCTAATAAGCTTTGAATTCTTCAATTGGGCTTATTAAATATTATCCAACCCAAAGACAAATTTGATCCAATTCTTTCGTGTAGGACCCGTTAGGTTAATTTAATATGACAATGGGTCCATAACTCGTTTTATGGCCCATAAGTCATAATTTCTCTCTAGCAAGACATTATGGCTACCCATATTAAATTAAGTTGGTGATCCAACATAACCTAAAATAATGATTACTCTAATCTTTTTATCATGCGATATCTATAATTTTGAACATAAGGCATGGACAAAGTCACCTTATCTAATTCAATTGCTTTCTCGATCAATAAGCATACTGAAATAATAAATAACATTAATGCCCTTATTATTTTATTTATAGCACGGTCATACATTTCCACAGTCACGCTTAATCGAGGGGCCCTAAGATATCTCTCTATAACAAGAAGGATAAATTCCATCTTGATTAATCATGGTCGACTACGTAATTCATAACGTATTCGAGTACAACCTTTATAATTATCTAGTTAAAGATAATGTTTGATTGCACCGGAATAGATTAATTCTTATGTTTGACACTATGATAATATCAGGTTTAAGGATCAAAACAATCAATTATTTGAGATTATTTATGACATATGTCCATGTAATAATCTAAAAAATGGTCGGTTCAATTCTTATTCTCTAATAAGAAAATATGATTATAATGTGTATGTCTCCACATATATAATCATCAATTATAACTCATACTAATCTTAATTTGTTCCCACGATAATAATCGATTAGGGACATTTATAATATAATAACATATTCATGAATATTATAATACAATAACATGCAATTAAATAATATTGTGAATAGCAACTTTAATTAAATAATTAAAAAATAAACCAATTATCCATAAAATTATTATAGAGCACATTAAAAAACGAACAAAAAAGACATTCAACATAAAGTTGTTCGGTGCATTTACTTTGAAGCATTTTCCCACCGCTTAAGTCAATCTCCATTTCATTCACTACAAGAAATAACATATACGATAGCTAACGAAAAAGGCTATAATAGACTTTTTATAGCCTTTTTCGGAAGTCCTGACAGCCCATGTTATTAAAAGTCTGAGACTTTTTATAGCGTTTTTCTGAAGCTATTATGAGTGCTATTGTAGAGTATAAAGATATAGCTTATACACGTTGCTATGAAAACATTTGACAGTGTTTTTCATTATAGCTATAATAAATTTATATAGCTTAAATAATGTGCTATCTTTAATATACAATAGCCTTTTTCAACGCTATAATATAGTATTTACAACTATAACATTATGTTATAATAATGCTATTTAATCAGTTCCAATTATTAGAATAATTATAATAACCTTTAGATAGCATTTCGTTTTTGGCTATATAAATCTTTATATATATGTAACTTATGGCTATAAAAGAGGTTACTTTGTTTTCAAAAATAATTTCTGATTTAATTAGCTTTTTATAAATTTTAGTTAAAATACTAAACTTTAGCACACATAACTACTTTGAAGCACAATAAATAATAATAACTTCCATTTATAATATATTAAAATTACAAAATAGAGTATTTAATAATTAACTCAAATAAAGTTGTGATCTAAATGATACAAAGGTAGATAAAGTATTTAGTGAATGTAGCACAACACAAAATAACCCTCAAAATACGAACAAAATTCACCAAGTGTCCAAGATTATATTATCATATAAGGTATGAGCTACTGTCATCGTAGGATCTTTTTTCCTCTGGTAAGACACATTTCATTCACCTGCATAAATTTATAAAACATATATCAATATGTGATTTTTTAGACACCAATAATAGTGGATATTAATTTAAAAAAAAAAACATAAAAAATATTTAAAAAATGTAGATAAAAAGAAGATAAAAAAGACAGCATACCGATGGTCACTTTAGTTGTTGAAATTGTCGTTTCGACCTGAATTTGTTAAAGATTTGTCATGTCCATCACCCCTCAATTTTTCTTTCAATTATGAGAAAAGGAAAAAATGTTCATTATCAGAGATTAAAAAAGAATAATTCAGTTTCATTTTTAATGAGCACCAAATATGACCACTAAGAGTAAATTAGATGTTCTGGAGGGCCAGAGAGGGCAAACATCCATTAGCATTATTGCAACTAACAACAATGCAACAGCATGATGAGGTACACATGTTATATAAATTTCTACATAAAATTATAAATCTAAGAAATGAAATATCAACCTTCAGCCATTTGAGTGAAAAGTTTTGACCATAATATGCAGTTCCATGTGCATATTTCCAATTGCCCCCACTAACAGAACCACCAATTCTGGACATCATCTTTTCACAAGCCTAAGCAGCCAATAGCAAATCAGTATAATTATCTCAAACAAACATACTTTGTTCATCAATGACCAAGTAGCGTCACACACAAATTCAATAAGGAATGGTTAGCATCTGAAGAAGTGTAGTCCGGTTGACTGAGAAAAGCTAACATTATCACCAAAAATAAAAGCTTCATTGCTTCTTTAAGTTGCAACTGCCCCTTGTTGTACAAATAACTCCAAATTCTCAAAGTTCCACCTTTTAACAATAAAGTACCTAATTTTTCAAAAATAAATGAGGTCATTTAGGGTATTTAAAAGGTTTATGTGAGAGTCAATTTTTTTTTTTTTATTTTCAATGGTTTTGCAGAATTATATTAAAAATGAGTAACCATGTCTTTATCAGAAGATGAATGGAAAAGGTTACAGAACTGAAAAGGATACTTCCATACACTACAAGAAATTTGGCCTTTAATGTCGGTTTAAAACCGACATTAAAGGCCTTTAATGTCACTTAGCGACCGACATCTTTGCGAGCGTTATTAAAGAGCTTTAATGTCGGTTAGGCTTCAATGTCGGTTTATAACCGACATCTTTGAAGGTGTTATTGAAGGCCTTTAATGTCGGTTCATCTTTAATGTCGGTGGATAACCGACATTAAATATGTCTTTAATGTCACTTATGATACATCTTTAATGTCGTTTTTCCACCAACATTAAAGCTGTCTTTAATGTCATTTTTCAAATTTATTTTTATTAAATCCTTGCATTATTGTCCATTTTGTATGACACCAACTAGTTAAAAATGAAATCTTTTACTTGTACATATACAAAATGAAATTTTAATAATGTGTACATTTATATAAAATCATCCCACTTATGTGAAGAAATTATATTCAAATGCTACTGTTCATGTCTCATACATAAAAAGTCAAGTAACAAAAAATGATCTTTAGATATTGCCATGCACAAAATACAACTCAAAAGATTTATAATACCCTACACAAAAATGCTATTTCTATGGTTAAGTATTCTCACAAAAGATAGTCACTCATATATCATTCAATAATCCTACACGATGATCAACCTTGTACAATTCTTGGTCTTTGTACAATTGCTTTTTCATCAACCTACAAAAAAATTATGAACAAAAACTAAATGAATAATTAAGTTTCAACTTTTAACATCCAAAAGTTTAAAAGGATGGCATATCATTCATTTCCATTCACAATAATACATTCAGCTTTAACATCCAAAACTGAACTTAAGCAATATTGGCATATGATTCATTTCCATTCACAGCAATATAGGCATATCATTCATTTCCATTCATTGTATATCATTCATTTACATTTCCATTCACTTTGCTTCAAGTTATAGGCTATAAAGTTACTACTGAAGTTCATGAAATTTATACAAATTAAATTTTCCTAAAACTCGACAGGAACTCACATTTGATATGCCTAAATCAGTTGCTGAACTTACAAAACAGATCTTAAAGCCACTGAGTTGCTGAACTTTAAATATTTCTTTTCCCACAACCCCCCCCCCCCTTCTTTTCCAGATCTTTAGAGGTCTCTAAGCTAGTATGCTCTTGACGAATAAAAATTTGACATTTATTTGATACTTCAAAGTTCAAGAATATAAACATAAAACTGGTCATATTTAAAAAGGTGCATCAAGGAAAAATTAGAACTATGGAGGAAAATGATCTCTTCTTAAACTCAAACTAAGAAAAAACGGTCTATGGAGTTTTCTTTTTGTTTCATTTACTAGGTAGAATCCATCTCAAGAAATCACATCTAAACAAACTGTGCATCAACAATTCATCTAAACCAAACAAACTTTACCAGTAAGATAATTTCAAGTATGTTCTACCATTTCAAGAAATCACATATTTCTGTTTCATTCACTAGGCAGAAACCATCTCATATACATGAAATTTGAACGTTCATATACCTCGCCAAAATGGGACAGATTTTAGAACATTCATATACATGAAAATAACAAAACTCATACAATTAGATCAAAGAAAAATGAGAACACTTAGATCATACATGCGCTAACCTTGCCTGATCCTTGTTGGGATGCAGTTCTAGCAGGAGAGGAAATAAGAACCTGATATAATTACATAAAAGGAAGACAAATGAATCTAGAGGGTCAGTATAGAAAACGAATAACATGACAGGAAAATATGAACCAATGGTTACTGTATTAGAATTACAAGATTAAACCTCAAGTCACTTCTCCACTTCTTTTCAACTTTTCTACCGTTTAATCAAACCAACAAAGAAACAAAAGAAATTAAAATAAGAAATAAAAAAAGTAGCTATTTTGATCAACATATCAGTTTATTTCCACAAAAATAGACAAGAATCATCGCTAAAACTAAAATACATTTAAAACAAACCCAAACACAATTCTTCTGAAGATTAATCACAAAGATTTAATTCATATTCATAAAATCAAATCCAGAAGAACCAATCTCAATACAAGATACTGTAAAACAAAAGATGATGATGAAGAAAAAAAGATAGAGTATTCTCTAATACATGGAGAAGACTACCTAGTATACAACCTTTTCTTCAAGAGTCAATTTACTTGCGAAGTTCAAGAACTTTAGCCCAAGATGTTCAAGAACTTTAGCCCAAACTGAAGGACTCACCTCCTAAGTATTCGGATTTAGACAGTCTTTTCTTATAAATGTCAAAAACTTTGCCTAATTCAGTTTCACTTTGCTCAACCACTGCAAGATCGACATCACCCCACCCAAAAACTGGTTTTAAGCAAAGCTTGAACACTAATTGCATGACTACTGGGTTAAACTGGGTCAAGTAAATAATTATGGCTATGTACAGAGAAATTTGAGTCAAAGAAAGGATGATGACCAATTCATTAATTTTCACACTACTTTTCTTTTAGAGAGAAATGCATTAAAAAAAAGTTTGAAGTTAAAATTGTTAATGAAAGTTAATCTCATTAATTTAATTTTCGCACTACTAAGAAATGAAAAAAGGAACAAAAAATTGATACCCAACTACGATCATTCAATGAGGAAAAGAAAGCATGATTAAAAACTATCTCCAACTGTAACGCCCCGAACTTTCGAGGTAAATTTTTTTTTTCGTTTATATAATTTTTCGGGAATGTTAAATTTTGGATTAATTTCTGAAATTCTGAATTAATATTTGTAAATTTATATAATAATAATATAATAGTAATTATATTATTAATATTATTAGTATTTATTATTATCCTTATATATAATTTAATATTAATATTTTCTTTTATTATTATTATTATTATTAGTATTATTATTATTAATTAATTTTTAAAAGTTAATATATATATGTATATAATAATATTTTATATATTTTTATTATTAATTATAATAATTAAAAATTAATATATATATATAATAATATTCTATTTATTATTATTATTATTAAAAGTTATATATATATATATATAATAATAATTTTTTTTTAAATCTAACCCTAAACCGCGCGCGAGCCACCCCCCCATCCATTTTTTTTCCTTCGTTTCGTCTTCCCCGCGCGCCGCAACCATCTCCCTCTCCTTTCCGTTTCGCCGCCGCCGTCGTTTTTCTTCTCTTTTCCCTTCCGTTCGTGCACATCTCCATCTCCATCTCCGTGGTGGTCGTTCGCCTCCGTCTACACCGTCGAACTCTCCAGCTTCAACTCCTTCGTCTCCGTCGTCGGAATCTCACTGCTCCAGCCGTCGCGGCCGCCTCCATCTCCGATCTCCTTTCGGTCTTAAGCAACTACGGATCTGCCGGCCGTCTCTGTCTCTACTACAAGCAACATCTCCTCCTTCGTGTGCCGTCCGGTGCAACCCATAAGGTCTAGGGTAAACCGAAGACCGTCGCCGCCATCGTCGTGTTAATTTTTGTCCGTCGTCGCACGCAGCCAAGGTAGTCGTGAATCCCAGCCGAGCTGCGAGCCGTACCTGAGCCGAGCCGAAAAACTGAATCGAGCCGAGCCGAGCCGGGCCGAGCCGTAAACTGATCTAAGCCGAGCCGAGCCGAGTTGAGCCGAGGCCAAGCCGAGCCGAACCGAGTTGAGCCGAGCCGAGCTGTGAGCCGAGGCCAAGCCGAGCCGAGCCGAGAGTGAGCCGAGCTGTGAGCCGAGGTCAAGCCGAGCCGTGTCGAGAGTGAGCCAAGCCGAGCCGAGCCACCTAAGCCTTCCTTCCTCCACTCCGGGTCACGGTGAGTTGTTCGGTAAGGATTATTTTGATGAACTTCCTAATGTTGCTACGTCCGATTCGAATTTGAATATTGGAATAAGATTTGGTCCCACCTTTTCTCCCTTGAAGGTATTAAGGAATTGACGTTTAAGTTCTCGGGTTCTGCGGCAGGCTTGTTTGGAGATAGTTTTCCTTTCCTCGGGTAAGTCGACGGATGTCGCTTAGGACCACTTAAAATGACTTCTACTAGTATCTTCGATTAAAACCTGCGTGTTTTCGTTTAGGTGGATCTGTTGAGCGTAGACTCGATCGAGGGGCATAACCAAGTTTCAGGTAAGGGTTCTCCTACTATTGGACCTCGGAGCGAGGCTGGAAACGTAGTAGTCCAAAGGGGATTACACGTTGGTAATTGTACCGAATAAATATATGTGTGTTGACTTTTAAGCATTGTTATTATATTCTTGTCTGATGTAAGGGAAATCCGATCGCTAGGGGTAACTTGCGCGCTATCGGATATAAGGAGTTTCTTGCTAGTAGACCCCGATGCTAGATGTCCGGTATAGTGTGGTTATGTTAACGGGTTACGTGGTAGATTGGAATTGCATGTCGATGGACCTTGAAGTTACGGTTGCGCGTATGGCAACTAAGGATGTAGTTGTTTAAATCTGTACTAGCTGACTGGCAAAGCCTATGGTGAGATTGTAATATGAGTGTTGAGGGGGTATGACTGTTGTAGACGGTTTAGTATGGACTGAGGGGTAACGGTTAGCTTCATCTATGGGGTAGTGTGCCTTACTGGTATGTGCATCCTTCGGGAGCACTAGACTGATGTGTGCATCCTTCGGGAGCACTAGACTGATGTGTGCATCCTTCGGGAGCACTAGACTGATGTGTGCATCCTTCGGGAGCACTAGACTGATACGTGCATCCTCCGGGAGCACTAGACTGATATGTGTGTTCTACGGAACTACTAGACTGTTAAGTAGGGTACCCCCTGAATAGGAAGTTAACTGTTGTTCCCTAACGGGCCCAGTAGTGGGTCCCTTACTGGGTATGTTTATACTCACCCTTTTCTCTTCTTAAACTTTTCAGGTAAGGGCACAGTGAGGGGTAGACCGACGAGAGGCAGGAAGGACGCGTGAAGGCCATATGGACGCGTCTGGTTTTCTTATTGCTTCCGCTATGTATTTTTGTTAGAACATTTGGTTGTGATTTTGAACTGATGACTTGAGTTTTTTTTTTTATTTGAGACTTTTATGATTGATTTAAAATAGGGTCCGAAACTGTCTTTTTTTGTAATGTCTCTAACGTTTTTAATGAATCGTAACCGGTCCGTTTTAAATTTTATGTTGTATGGTCGAATTTTGGTATTTAGTAGTGACCTCAGCTTAGTCCGGAAAGTTGGGTCATTACAGTTGGTATCAGAGCCTAAGTTTTAGGTTCTGTAGACTGGCTTATAATGTGAGTCTGTGTTTTGTGTCCTTATGGCTAAAACGATCCTTGCCGCTCGTCAGGTACGCTCCCATGAAAGTATATGTATAACTCTACATGCATTACCTTACCTAAGTTAAACTGCAAATTTAATTACCATTTATGACTAAAGGGATCGTTGGTGGTTGTTAGGGAAATGTCGCCAAGGAGAGGTGTACGTAGGGGTGGCCGAGGAGGCCGAGGAAGGGGGGCAGGACGCGTTCAGCCTGTAGCCCAAGCCACTGACCCGGCTGCGCCAGTTACTCATGCGGATCTAGCCGCCATGGAGCAGAGGTTTAGAGATTTGATTATGCAGATGCGGGAGCAGCAGCAGCCTGCCCCGCCAGCTCCGGCGCCAGCCCCAGCGCCAGCTCCAGTACCAGCTCCTGCTCCAGCTCCGGCTCCAGTACCAGTCGCGCCCCAGGTTGTGCCGGATCAGTTGTCAGCAGAGGCTAAGCACCTGAGGGATTTCAGGAAGTATAATCCCACGACATTCGATGGGTCTTTGGAGGACCCCACCAGGGCTCAGCTGTGGTTATCGTCTTTGGAGACTATATTCCGATACATGAAATGCCCTGAGGATCAGAAAGTTCAGTGTGCTGTTTTTATGTTGACTGACAGAGGTACTGCATGGTGGGAGACTACAGAGAAAATGCTAGGTGGTGATGTGAGTCAGATCACGTGGCAGCAGTTTAAGGAGAGTTTCTATGCGAAATTCTTCTCTGCTAGTTTGAGAGACACCAAGCGGCAGGAGTTCCTGAACTTAGAGCAGGGTGACATGACAGTGGAGCAGTATGATGCGGAGTTTGACATGTTATCCCGCTTCGCTCCCGAGATGATAGCGACCGAGGCGGCCAGGGCTGATAAGTTTGTTAGAGGCCTCCGACTGGACATTCAGGGTTTGGTCCGAGCTTTCCGACCCGCTACTCATGCCGATGCACTGCGCCTGGCAGTGGATCTCAGTTTACAGGAGAGGGCTAACTCGTCTAAGACCGCTGGTAGAGGTTCAACATCGGGACAGAAGAGGAAGGCTGAGCAGCAGCCTGTCCCAGTGCCACAGCGGAATTTCAGATCAGGTGGTGAGTTTCGCCGATTCCAGCAGAAACATTTTGAGGCAAGAGAGGCTGCCAGAGGGAAGCCGTTGTGTACCACTTGTGGGAAGCACCATCTGGGTCGTTGCTTATTCGGGACCAGGACTTGCTTTAAGTGTAGGCAAGAGGGTCACACAGCTGATAGATGCCCGTTGAGACTTACGGGGAACACGCAGAATCAGGGAGCAGGTGCTCCACATCAGGGTAGGGTCTTTGCTACCAACAAGATTGAGGCTGAGAAGGCAGGTGCGGTGGTGACAGGTACGCTTCCAGTATTGGGGCATTACGCCTTAGTTTTGTTTGATTCGGGTTCGTCACATTCTTTTATCTCTTCCGCATTTGTGTTGCATGCCTGCTTAGAGGTAGAGCCCTTACACCATGTTCTATCAGTATCTACTCCTTCCGGGGAGTGTATGTTGTCGAAGGAAAGGGTGAAAGCATGCCAGATTGAGATAGCAGGCCATGTGGTTGAAGTAACGCTGTTAGTCCTGGATATGCTCGACTTTGATGTAATCCTGGGTATGGATTGGTTGGCCGCTAACCACGCCAGCATAGATTGTTCCCGTAAGGAGGTAACGTTTAACTCTCCCTCGATGGCCAGTTTTAAATTTAAGGGAGGAGGGTCAAAGTCGTTGCCTCAGGTAATCTCAGCCATCAGGGCCTGTAAACTACTCAGTCAGGGTACTTGGGGTATCTTAGCGAGCGTGGTGGATACTAGAGAGGCCGATGTATCCCTGTCGTCAGAACCGGTGGTGAGGGACTATCCGGATGTTTTTCCTGAAGAACTTCCGGGGTTACCTCCGCACAGAGAGGTTGAGTTTGCCATAGAGTTGGAGCCGGGCACGGTTCCTATATCTAGAGCCCCTTACAGAATGGCCCCCGCAGAGCTGAAAGAACTGAAGGTGCAGTTACAGGAATTGCTTGATAAGGGATTCATTCGACCGAGCGTGTCACCTTGGGATGCGCCAGTTTTATTCGTTAAGAAGAAGGATGGATCGATGCGTCTATGCATTGACTATAGGGAGTTGAACAAGGTAACCGTAAAGAACAGATATCCCTTGCCCAGGATCGACGATCTATTTGACCAGTTACAGGGAGCCACAGTGTTCTCTAAGATTGATCTTCAATCGGGATACCATCAGTTGAGGATTAAGGATGGTGATGTACCAAAGACAGCATTTCGTTCCAGGTATGGACACTACGAGTTTATTGTGATGTCTTTTGGTTTGACGAATGCTCCGGCAGTGTTTATGGACTTGATGAACAGAGTGTTTAGGGAGTTCCTAGATACTTTTGTGATTGTGTTTATCGACGATATCTTGATATACTCCAAGACGGAGGCCGAACATGAGGAGCATTTACGTATGGTTTTGCAAACACTTCGGGATAATAAGTTGTATGCAAAGTTCTCGAAATGCGAGTTTTGGCTGAAGCAGGTGTCCTTTCTGGGCCACGTGGTTTCTAAGGCTGGAGTCTCTGTGGATCCAGCTAAGATAGAGGCAGTCACCGGTTGGACCCGACCTTCCACAGTCAGTGAGGTTCGTAGCTTTCTGGGTTTAGCAGGTTATTATCGACGGTTTGTGGAGAACTTTTCTCGTATAGCTACTCCTCTTACTCAGTTGACCAGGAAGGGAGCTCCTTTTGTTTGGAGCAAGGCATGTGAAGACAGTTTCCAGAACCTTAAACAGAAGCTAGTTACCGCACCGGTTCTTACTGTACCTGATGGTTCTGGCAGTTTTGTGATTTATAGTGATGGGTTGTGTTTTGATGCAGCAGGGTAAGGTGGTCGCTTATGTGTCTCGTCAGTTGAAGAGTCATGAGCAGAACTACCCTACACATGATTTAGAGTTGGCAGCAGTGGTTTTTGCTTTGAAAATATGGAGGCATTACTTATATGGTGAAAAGATACAGATATTCACGGATCATAAGAGCTTGAAATACTTCTTTACTCAGAAAGAATTGAATATGAGACAGCGAAGGTGGCTTGAGTTAGTGAAGGATTACGATTGTGAGATACTGTATCATCCAGGCAAGGCAAATGTGGTAGCTGATGCTCTTAGTAGAAAGGTATCACATTCGGCAGCACTTATTACCCGACAGGCCCCATTGCATCGGGATCTCGAGCGGGCTGAGATTACAGTGTCAGTGGGGGCAGTCACTATGTAGTTAGCCCAGTTGACGGTACAGCCGACTTTGAGGCAAAGGATCATTGATGCTCAGAGTAACGATCCTTATCTGGTTGAGAAACGTGGCCTAGCAGAGGTAGGGCAAGCGGTTGAGTTCTCATTATCCTCTGATGGTGGACTTTTGTTTGAGAGACGCCTCTGTGTGCCGTTAGATAGTGCGGTTAAGTCAGAATTATTATCTGAGGCTCACAGTTCCCCATTTTCCATGCACCCAGGTAGTACGAAGATGTATCAGGACCTGAAGCGGGTTTATTGGTGGCGTAACATGAAGAGGGAAGTAGCAGAATTTGTTAGTAGATGCTTGGTGTGTCAGCAGGTTAAGGCACCAAGGCAGAAACCAGCGGGTTTATTACAACCCTTGAGCATACCGGAATGGAAGTGGGAAAACGTGTCCATGGATTTCATTACAGGACTGTCGAGAACTCTGAGGGGTTTTACAGTGATTTGGGTTGTGGTGGACAGACTTACCAAATCAGCGCACTTCGTTCCGGGTAAAATCCACCTATACTGCTAGTAAGTGGGCACTGCTGTACATGTCTGAGATAGTGAGATTGCATGGAGTGCCAGTGTCGATTGTTTCTGATAGAGATGCCCGTTTCACTTCCAAATTCTGGAAGGGTTTGCAGACTGCTATGGGCACGAGGTTAGACTTTAGTACAGCTTTCCATCCACAGACTGACGGTCAGACTGAGCGTCTGAACCAAGTTTTAGAGGATATGTTGCGAGCGTGTGCATTGGAATTTCCAGGTAGCTGGGACTCCCACTTACATTTGATGGAATTTGCTTATAATAACAGTTATCAGGCTACTATTGGCATGGCACCATTTGAGGCCTTGTACGGCAAATGTTGTAGATCCCCGGTTTGCTGGGGTGAGGTGGGTGAGCAGAGATTGATGGGCCCTGAGTTAGTTCAGTCTACCAACGAAGCGATACAGAAGATTAGATCACGCATGCATACCGCTCAGAGTAGACAGAAGAGTTATGCAGATGTGAGGCGGAAGGATCTTGAGTTTGAGGTAGGGGACAAGGTGTTCTTAAAGGTAGCACCTATGAGAGGTGTCTTACGATTTGAAAGGAGGGGAAAGTTGAGTCCCCGTTTTGTTGGGCCGTTTGAGATTCTGGAGCGGATTGGCCCTGTAGCTTATCGTTTGGCGTTGCCACCATCACTCTCGACAGTTCATGATGTGTTTCATGTTTCTATGTTGAGGAAGTACGTGCCAGATCCATCCCATGTAGTGGATTACGAGCCACTGGAGATTGATGAAAACTTGAGCTATGCTGAACAACCCGTTGAGGTGCTTGCTAGAGAGGTGAAAACGTTGAGGAATAAAGAAATCCCTCTGGTTAAAGTCTTATGGCGGAATCATCGGGTAGAAGAGGCTACATGGGAGCGTGAAGATGACATGAGGTCCCGTTATCCCGAACTGTTCGAGGAATAAAACTTTCGAGGACGAAAGTTCCCTAAGGAGGGAAGAATGTAACGCCCCGAACTTTCGAGGTAAATTTTTTTTTTTCGTTTATATAATTTTTCGGGAATGTTAAATTTTGGATTAATTTCTGAAATTCTGAATTAATATTTGTAAATTTATATAATAATAATATAATAGTAATTATATTATTAATATTATTAGTATTTATTATTATCCTTATATATAATTTAATATTAATATTTTCTTTTATTATTATTATTATTAGTATTATTATTATTAATTAATTTTTAAAAGTTAATATATATATGTATATAATAATATTTTATATATTTTTATTATTAATTATAATAATTAAAAATTAATATATATATATATATATATAATAATATTCTATTTATTATTATTATTAAAAGTTATATAGATATATCTATAATAATAATTTTTTTTTAAATCTAACCCTAAACCGCGCGCGAGCCACCCCCCATCCATTTTTTTCCTTCGTTTCGTCTTCCCCGCGCGCCGCAACCATCTCCCTCTCCTTTCCGTTTCGCCGCCGCCGTCGTTTTTCTTCTTTTTTCCCTTCCGTTCGTGCACATCTCCATCTCCGTCTCCGTGGTGGTCGTTCGCCTCCGTCTACACCGTCGAACTCTCCAGCTTCACCTCCTTCGTCGGAATCTCACTGCTCCAGCCGTCGCGGCCGCCTCCATCTCCGATCTCCTTTCGGTCTTAAGCAACTACGGATCTGCCGGCCGTCTCTGTCTCTACTACAAGCAACATCTCCTCCTCCGTGTGCCGTCCGGTGCAACCCATAAGGTCTAGGGTAAACCGAAGACCGTCGCCGCCATCGCCGTGTTAATTTTTGTCCGTCGTTGCGCGCAGCCAAGGTAGTCGTGAATCCCAGCCGAGCCGCGAGCCGTACCTGAGCCGAGCCGAAAAACTGAGTCGAGCCGAGCCGAGCCGAGGATCGAGCCGAGCCGAAAACGGAGCCGAGCCGAGCCGAGCCGAAAACGGAGCCGAGCCGAGCCGAGCCGGGCCGAGCCGTAAACTGATCTAAGCCGAGCCGAGCCGAGTTGAGCCGAGCTGAGCCGAGGCCAAGCCGAGCCGAACCGAGTTGAGCCGAGCCGAGCCGAGTTAAGCCGAGCTGTGAGCCGAGGCCAAGCCGAGCCGAGCCGAGAGTGAGCCGAGCTGTGAGCCGAGGTCAAGCCGAGCCGAGCCGAGAGTGAGCCAAGCCGAGCCGAGCCACCTAAGCCTTCCTTCCTCCACTCCGGGTCACGGTGAGTTGTTCGGTGAGGATTATTTTGATGAACTTCCTAATGTTGCTACGTCCGATTCGAATTTGAATATTGGAATAAGATTTGGTCCCACCTTTTCTCTCTTGAAGGTATTAAGGAATTGACGTTTAAGTTCTCGGGTTCTGCGGCAGGCTTGTTTGGAGATAGTTTTCCTTTCCTCGGGTAAGTCGACGGATGTCGTTTAGGACCACTTAAAATGACTTCTACTAGTATCTTCGATTAAAACTTGCGTATTTTCGTTTAGGTGGATCTGTTGAGCGTGGACTCGATCGAGGGGCATAACCAAGTTTCAGGTAAGGGTTCTCCTACTATTGGACCTCGGAGCGAGGCTGGAAACGTAGTAGTCCAAAGGGAATTACACGTTGGTAATTGTACCGAATAAATATATGTGTGTTGACTTTTAAGCATTGTTATTATATTCTTGTCTGATGTAAGGGAAATCCGATCGCTAGGGGTAACTTGTGCGCTATCGGATATAAGGAGTTTCTTGCTAGTAGACCCCGATGCTAGATGTCCGGTATAGTGTGGTTATGTTAACGGGTTACGTGGTAGATTGGAATTGCATGTCGATGGACCTTGAAGTTACGGTTGCGCGTATGGCAACTGAGGATGTAGTTGTTTAAATCTGTACTAGCTGACTGGCAAAGCCTATGGTGAGATTGTAATATGAGTGTTGAGGGGGTATGACTGTTGTAGACGGTTTAGTATGGACTGAGGGGTAACGGTTAGCTTCATCTATGGGGTAGTGTGCCTTACTGGTATGTGCATCCTTCGGGAGCACTAGACTGATATGTGCATCCTTCGGGAGCACTAGACTGATGTGTGCATCCTTCGGGAGCACTAGACTGATACGTGCATCCTCCGGGAGCACTAGACTGATATGTGCGTTCTACGGAACTACTAGACTGTTAAGTAGGGTACCCCCTGAATAGGAAGTTAACTGTTGTTCCCTAACGGGCCCAGTAGTGGGTCCCTTACTGGGTATGTTTATACTCACCCTTTTCTCTTCTTAAACTTTTCAGGTAAGGACACAGTGAGGGGCAGACCGACGAGAGGCGGGAAGGATGCGTGAAGGCCATATGGACGCGTCTGGTTTTCTTATTGCTTCCGCTATGTATTTTTGTTAGAACATTTGGTTGTGATTTTGAACTGATGACTTGAGTTTTTTTTTTTATTTGAGACTTTTATGATTGATTTAAAATAGGGCCCGAAACTGTCTTTTTTTGTAATGTCTCTAACGTTTTTAATGAATCGTAACCGATCCGTTTTAAAATTTATGTTGTATGGTCGAGTTTTGGTATTTAGTAGTGACCTCAGCTTAGTCCGGAAAGTTGGGTCGTTACACCAACTTACAAGCAACAAACAAACCATGACACTGGATATTAAGCTCTAGGTTTAAAAACTTGAAGTATTGGGTACTTCTATATGTTCAAAGCCATTAGTCCAATTGGTATGCATTTCTCAGTGCAATCATATCAAGATTACCACTGTACTAGCAGGCTAATTCATTTGCTTCTATCTCAGAGTTCACAAAATGTACAACCTTTATAACAAAGTGAAAAAAGTAGAAGTTTAAAGCAATACAAAATTAGGATATTACTTAATCAACTCCTCCCTGAAAAAAAAAAGAAAAGAAAAGAAGAGAAAACCCACCTCAAATCCTCATTGAAAGAAACCTAAAGAAGCAAAAGGAATTGTCTTTCATAGCAGACATGAATCAACTTTTAACTTCAATAACATAATCACTAGTTTCGTCAACAATAGCAAAACCAAAACTAAATCCAAGAAAAAAATCAATCAACCGAAAAAAGAGAAAAAGAATCCCTAAAAAAGCAAACTGAGGGACCAAAACTAAATACGATATTTGAAATCTAAATTCAGCAACAACAAAAAAAAAACATTTTGAAGTCTGTCAGATTCCAAACTTCCATCTTTTGAACAACATACATTCACAAAAATAATATTAAAAAACAAAACAAAACACTCACGCAATGCATAAGAAAAAGAGACTTTTAAGAGACACTTCATCAAGCACCTTATGAGCATAAACTAATAACTCAAGTATGCATCTTCTTCATCTTTCCACACACATCACAAGTTGAAATCTAAATTCCACAAGCAACAAAATTTTTTTTTTGAAGTATGTCAGACAACCTTGCAAATCCCCGCAGAATATACCTACCAAGAACGATCCTCTACAGCCGCAGACTATGGGTTTATGAACCTAATCACGCTATAGTAAGAAGGGAGAAACTTAAAGAACAGTGAGAGAAACTTTATTGGATTTGAAAGATTTGTTCAAAGGTCGAAGATAAAAGAGTGAGAAATGTGGGAATAAGATCTGAGAGGGAAACAAAGCACAAAAAAACTCACCACTTTGATGTCAAGAAGAATCGTGAAGACTTGCGAATAGAACAAGCTAAATACCACTTTGATAACTGCACATACTGGTAGAGGAAAATACACAGTTGCGATGGTCGACGATGGAAGTACACGGTTGCGATGGTCGACGATGAAAGGAGTTAAAGCTGATGAGGAAGATGAGAGAAATGAGAGAGAGAAGGGAAATGGAACTTTGCGACGGTGGAGATTGAAGAAAGGGAAGAAAAGGAGATGAAAGATGGACGAGGATTAGATGCAAGAAGGGGAGACGAGAGGGATAGAGGGAAGGGATGGAGGCGGCTGCTAATGGGTTAAAGGAAAAAGCATTAAAACCCTAGTGTAAAAGGGAAATATTAATTAAATAAAAATAAAAATAAAATAAAAAGTAGCTTTAATGTCGGTTTTAAATCGACATTAATTCTTCCTCTTTGATGTCGGTTTTAAACCGACATTAAACATCTGTATTTTGAAAACCGACATTAAACATTCATTTTCATTTTTTTTCAACCGACACCAAAGGTCATATTTCTTCTAGTGATAGCAAGAGAAGATTGAGAAGATCAACATTTAAGATACTATAGTTCTTCAATAATATCACTCCTCGCTGACAAAAAATCACAGCAAATGCCTCCATCAATTACCAGCTTGCTCATTAAATATTATTTAGATAAATCTCACGATATCACAATCACATATGACTGAACAAGTTTCCATCTTATTCTATCAATTGCAGCAATAAAGAACCATAAGTGTCAAAAGAACCCAAAACTCGATGGTTTGAACCTGGTTTCTACTCGCTGGTATTCTAACAACATCATTACGGATCCATCCAAGAGGATTGTACAACACCATGACCTGGCTGCAAGCACATTTACTCATTCATATTCTAGTTGAAAATTTTAAAGAGAAGTTCTAAAAGGAATGTAAAATAAAAGGAACATTACCAAACTATTCCCTTTTTGAATATCTTGCTCAGTTGGTGGGCAGAAACTGATATTGAGTAACATAAACTTACTCAATATTTTCTTTATTGAGAAAAATGTATGGTTTTAACAACTAAGCAAAGAAACAAACACATACAAGAAAACACACCCAACTTCATAATCACATAAACATGTGGGAATTTAACTCTAACTTTCTTTTGGGCATTTCATCAAACAGTTTAAGAGCATATAGAAAACATCATCATTAACAACAACCTACTATGTTTCCGTTATCACAAAGAATAAGACATTCTTCCTTAGGCCAAGAGATGAATTTAAATGGAGAATTTGATATCACAATCCATTAGAGTACAAAGCAACACAAACGTGTGATTGTAAGAACAATTAATTAGATGAACATGACTTGCTAAAACTGAAAGGTGACAACAGAACAAGAGTTCACTTCTAGGAGCATAATGCTAAAAATTACTTGCAACTTACATTAATAATTGGGAGAAGAGAATATTAGTTATGAAGTTTTCCAAAAGAAAACTCTACAGTTCAAGCTTAATAAGATCAACAATTTTTGCTGCCTCAGAATTTTCCTAACCATTAAAAGTCTATGCAATCACTCACAAATTGAAAGAAGTTAACATTCAAGATACAAATAACATTGTAAGAACTCAACTTTACCCATAAAAACACGAACGTAAAAGCATTATGAATAGAGGTGATGTACACTTAAATAGTTTCATTTAAGCTATTCTTTACATACTTCACACACACTGATTTCTTAAAGTGGAGCAAGGAAAAGCTATTCACAGAAAGGTAAAATGAATAATAGGTAGTCTTGTACTGTACAATGTGCCCATGACTACAAAAGTTACATTATATGTGCATTAGAAAGCATCCCAAAATAATATATGGAAGTGAAAACAACAGAAAAAGGTCGTAGGATGTGGGAGAGAGATATGTTATGAAAGACAGAGAGAGGTTGTGCAAAATTACCTATAGTTGCAAATCTCTAATTTCAATTTCATCGAGCAAATGGAGGATTTAATAATAGAAAGAGAAGCCTTTGCTGTGAGGGATTAAAACTGCAAGAAATCAGTTAACAAAGAAAAACCACAATAAATTTTTTAAGAACAAAACATGAAAGGGATTCATGGAATAAACAAAAATTGGAGATTAGGGCACGAAGAAAAATATGAAGAACAAATGTGGAAGGATTTTTTAAGCTAAAACATCAAAATACCAACTATTTAAAGACAAAAGACTAAAGGTGCGCAAGCCTATTTATATCAGACCACAAGCAAGACCATTAAGCTTGTTATGATCTAAAGAAACAGATCTCATTATTATAAACCTCAAAGAAAAGATGTTTAAAACTTAAAACAAAATCATTCCATATGTTTAAAACTCCTTATTGATATTCCACTCAGTGCTCTCACCATAAAAACGATGTAGAAGAAAGGAAAAAGAAGACTAACCTCGAATCATAAGCTTCAAGTGTCTAATAGCAGTAGAGAGACGAGCTGGTAGACAAAGAATCCTAAGCAAAACCCATGTGGACGACGGTGAGAGATTAGATGAAGCCAAGAGATTGCAAGTCTGAGAGATTGAAGCCAAAAAATAGGATATTCTAGGAAAATCGTGTGATGAAAGTGATGACGAACAGAGAGACGGACGAACAGAGACAACGACGATGGATAGAGATGAAAGTGTCTTCATCGGTTGAATGACAATCGTGAGAAGGAGGGTATCGCAGAAAAAAGGTGAGAAATCGTCGTTTGAGGGTGGATATCACAGTTGTCGTTTGACGGTGGTGTTTTGGCGTGGGTATCGCATCTGGTTGAGCAAAAGAATTCGTGAAAGAGGCTCCAAAAAGGGGGAAAATATTGGTGGGATATTTTTATTTTCTACTTTCCACTTCTTTTTTTCTTTTTCAATAGCCCAATTTAAAATGAGCTATCTTCGTAGGCTATTAAAAGCCTCATTTCTTGTAGTGATTTTCACCCAATTTTCATAGGCAACTTGAGGGAGAACCTAGAGAAGAAGAAGAAAGAAAGTTTTGTGAATTTAAGGTTGAAGAGGATGAAGAAAAGCTTTAAGAAAGACATAGTCATGACAGAAGCTTAGTATAATATGCACATGTTTGGATTTTAATTCAGTTTGAGCTATACTGGAAGAATTAAAAGGTGAGGTTTTATTTGTTTGAAAGTTACTCATATTCTAACAATTTTTATGAAGGAAGCTTGAGCAAAATTTGATGTTATGTTAATGATGTTCTAAGAGGAAAACATGTTACTGCTTTTTATGCAAATTCGTGAAAATCTTTAGTTTTTTTACTAGCTTGAAGTGTACAGATTTAGTTAGAAGCTCTTTTTGGTATGGTTGGAAATCTTATTATATTACATATAACTTTCACACAAAACCTGTAAGCCAAAAATGATTGGAAGTAGGTTTAAGTTCAGGAGCAAAGCAGAGGATAGCAGAAATCACGAATTTGGATTAGCTGTGTTTTGGGAGATTTGTGTAAAAATCTGTTGAGAATCTCATTTTCATTCCTTCAAGTAAGTTGTAGAGGATTCCAAAATAAATATTTTGATATAAAGTACATTAATTTGGCAAAGTATTGAGGAAGTTATGAGTTTTTGAAGTTTGGTTGTAAAAGTTGGAAAATTCTGGAAAAAGTGTGAAATGTTAACTTTTGTGCATCATCTTAAGTTTAGTAGAGAAAGTTAAGGTTTTGAAGCTCGGTTTTGGTTTGTTTAACAGTCAAGAGAAAACAACTCGAGTCTACATATCAAGAAACTAGCCCAAAGCTGTGAGTGACAAAACATATTTCAAAAGTGATTTATAAACAGTTATTTATGATTAAACTTTTTATATGCTTGAATATGAGTTTATGAATAATACATGATTTCTATGAATGGTCTCAAGCATAAGTTTTCAGCTTAGGTTTTACAATGAAATTTATATGCGAGCACGTGATTATTGGCTTTCTGAAAAGTAGTTGAAACAATATCATTTTAAGCAAATTATGTCGTTAGGGGTGTAAGAGTAACCCAACAATCTGAATATTCCGAACTACTCAACCCATATTATAATGGTTGGGTTGGGTTCGATCTTTGAAGATTTGAATAATTTGTTCACATTAAGCATATTGTCTCACATAAAGTAATTTGTGGACATTATTTTATTTTATTTTCTGCTTCTTTTATCTCTGATGTTATGATTTGAGTCATTTGTTCAGATTAAGCATATTGTCCTTTAAGAAGGAAACCCTCGACTTTCATATTTTGATCTCATGAAAAATAGTAGAGATGGAAGAAGTTACAACACAAATTTGGCATTTACTCCCCTGAATATTTAAGGACATGTATATGCTCTGGAACTGGATGAACTTTTTATTTTAATCCATCCAATTCAGTAAGGTATGAATCTAATTCATTAAGGTATATGCTCTGGCTCCCCATTCTTCCCATTTTTTTCTTGAAAGGAGTAAAATTTTTATGAATAGATATCACTATTTTTATTTTAAGTAAGGTATGCATAGATATCCTAATTCTTCAAATTTTCATGAATTTTCTTAAAACAAGTTCATTTGAAAACATTTCCTACTGCAGGGCTTAAGCATATGCATAGTAATGAACCTCCTTATGCACACAATGATGTAAAACTTGGTAATGTTCTTTTAACTCATAGAAAAGGGAAGTTACTCTTGCAATATTGATGGATTTTTGGTAGTGCTCGACCTACTAGAAAAGAAATTTGTTCTCGTTCGGAGGCACTCGAATTGCAGCTTATTGATTATTCTTTCTTTTCATATATTAGTACCAGGATCTTTGCATTAATAACTTACACAATAGATTATACGCATGTACCTCCAAAATTACATAAGCTTTTGTTGGATCATTTTAATCATTCTTGTAACATCTTCATTTATATAAAAAAACTATAGTCTTTTAGAAGAATTGGTCCTTGTTTGTTGATGTGTAAGATCAAAACATTCTTGTTATATAAATTATGAGAATACAAGGCGCTAATTACTTTCTAGACAAACCTACCCTTATTAAGCAAAAGCTTTTAGTGTGATGCATCATAAGTTTACAGCCAACTATGGAAAGGACCATTTAAATGGTGTTAGCTTATTAAAAAGTAATAATCTAGGAAAAACTAAACAAAATGTCAATTCAGCAGGTTGGTGAGGTAAAAGCTTCATCTTATCGGTGAAAATATTCTACCATAATTCGTCATCTACTGGTATGGTTAATTATTTAGATCAAGCTATAAGTGGATCAAACTTCATCACATCATTGATATATAAACTAAACCTCAATGTTGATTACATGTAATTTTTCATAATTTTCATTAATAAATATGCTGCGGGTATTGGTTATCTCTATTTGAGTATGCCCTTAGAGAATCTAGTGGAAGCCTTCAATTAGCCATTGTAAATGCACAAATCAAATGGCCAGCAACACCTAATCCTCTATATCCTGATACTCTTCACTAGTTTATAAAATAGATGCTTAAGCCCTAGGCTGTAGTTCGACCTCGGATTGACGATATCATCATTCATGTTGACAAGTCGTTGATTGCAAAGTTTTTTAATTAGATAAACAGGGCATGATTTGCATTAGTTTGTACTAGTTTGACCCAAGCTGTAGTGATGTGGATTGGATCTGTTTTGATCCATGATAAGTTATTGCCCTCTCGTCAGGTATTTCCATTGCTTTTCACACCACATGCTTCTGCCTCCACCAAACGGCAAGGAGTTGAAGATTATTATGATTTCTTTCGCTTTGAGAAATGCATCTTGATTTCTCCATTGATTTATGCTAGAGGGTTTCTTTTATTCAATTTGTGTGGATGCATTTCATTTTTGTGAAGTTATGTTATTAAGTTTGCTACTAATCCTTCTCCAAATGGTCTTCTTCCAACATAAAGAGCATTCCACGAGCATTATCAGCTACAAATGTTGAGGTACTAAAGGTATCGATGAATATGATTTTCGATTGTTGCATGCTTGTTCTTAATTTTTGGTGGACCTCTCTCTCTTTGGAGTGGTTGCGCAACAGGATGGAAGTAACAGTGATACTGATACAATTCCAATGCCCATAGTTATAATAGACCAAGACTATGATCAAGATGCAACTGTGGTGGAGATAACCTTTGGCGATCAACTTGGAGCTCTTCTCGACACGATAAAAAGCTAATTTTTTTTAATTTTTCTTCTCGACACTGTGGTTTATTTTGATATTATTTGTAGAATGATTGAAGTCATATTGAGTTGAAAGCTAAGGATTGTGTAGATAGCCAGTGACCATTGGAGGTTGAAGACTGAGAAGGCGTTTAGGATTAATTTCTTATTTAAGTCTTGTATGAGGATCTTTTTTCATGTACTGTTGTAGAATATATATATAAACACAATATTAATTAAGATTTCATTTTGTGTATACAAATATAAAAAACAAATATTATAATTTCTAAAATAATATTAATTTTATTGATTTGCTGGCTGAGAAAAAAATATTTATCTATACTGATCCAATGTCGGTTTATAAAAAATGGACAATAATGCAACAATTAAATAAAAATAAATTTGTAAAAATGGACCCAAAAACAAGACTTTAATATCGATTTTAAACTGTCATTATTGGGAATCTATAATGTCGGTTATAAATCGACATTGTTTGCCTCTTTAATATTGGTTTTAAATCGACATCAAAGCTCAACCAACATTAAAGGGCTTCAATAACACTATAAAAAATGTCGGTTGAGAAATGACATTAAAGGCCTTCAATTGGTTTTAAACCGACATTAAAGAGGTCTTTATTGTCGTTTTTAAACCGACATTAAAGTCCAACCGACATTAAAGGCCTTTAATAACACTAGTAAAGATGTCGGTTTTAAACCAACATTAAAGGCCAGATTTCTTCTAGTGCTAGTAGATAAATAAAACTTAGTAATAGACCTATTTGACGTAAAGACCACTTTTTTTATGGTTATCTAGATGAAACTATTTACATGGAACAACCTAAGGGTTTGAAGTTAAAGGGAAAAAGGACATATATTGTTTGCTTAAGAAGTCAATCTATGGGTTGAAACAGTCTCCTAGATGTTGGTATAAAAGGTTCAATGACTACATAGCTAGTTTAGGTTTTAAAAAAAGCTCATATGATATGTGTGCTTGCATAAACTTAACAACCTACAATAACAAGGTCTACTTATTACTCTATGTTGATGATATGCACCTTGCAAAGAGCTCTAAAATTGACTTGATTCATGTCAAAGACCTTTTAATTAACTAAAGAATTTAACATGAAAGACATGAGGGAATCAAGGAAGATCTTATGGATTATCATCACTAGAGATAGAGACCGATGTATTCTAAGCCAATCAACCTACTATGAGAAGTTAATCAAAAGGTTTAACCTAATGTTAGACCTGTGATCATTCCTATCGCACAACACTTCAAACTTTGAGTAGCAAATTCTCCTAATGATACTGATAGAAAACATAAGAAACAAATGGAGAATGTTTTTTATAGTCAAGCAGTGGGAAGTCTCATGTACTTAATGATCTCTACTAGACTTGACTTATCCTATCCAGTATGCCTAGTTAGCAAATATATGACAAATTTGGGCAAGAGACACTAGAAAGTAACAAAAATGGATTCTTAAATATCTAATATAGTCTAAGTATGCTAAATTAATTTCCCAGAAGATATCAAAATTAGAAATAGAACTAATTGGCTATGTGGATTCAGATTTTACTGGTGATATTGATTAAAGAAGAAGCCTAACAAGGTACGTTTTCCTCTCAGCCATAATCTAAAAAGTTGGAAAGCAATCCTACAATCTATTATTCCTCTCTTAACCACAAAAGTAGAATATATAGCTCTTATAAAGGCTGTAGAAGAAGGATTGTGGTGCTTTGTTTTGTATTACATCAATTCGTGAATATGTTCTTGTTAGGCTCTAAGTATGCGACTAGAGTAGGGGACTAGGCTAGTGTCATGCGATAAAAGGGACATAATCCTACCTACCCATTGCTATCTACATTGATTCGTCATTTTGAGTACAAGTTTTCCTCTATCTTGCCCAAGTGCAAGTGAAGAGAGAGGTTTCCTAGGTAAGCCTGGGTCGAACATAGGAAATTATCAATTCTAATAGGTTAATCATGCAGTATCTATACAATATAAATTGATATGCACACTATAATTTTACTCTATATATTTACACTAAGTGTAATGGACTAGCAAGATGGACATGAAGATGGAATGAAATGAAATATGAACTTCTTGAATTCGATGATGGTATGCAGGAATGACTGAAAAATTAAGCATAAAATAAGGACAACTAAATGAGTTGAGGTGACACAAAACATTTGTTAGCTTTAAATTTAAGATGAGCAACCTCCTAATGCCTTTTCCATACTTGCTCACCTTTCAAGATCCAAATATTTAAAGTTACAAGATGATTTGCATCCTATATTAAGGGAAGCAAGCTCTCGAAGCTTTAGCCGCACACACTCGTATTTCTAATATGTATGCTAATGATAAGTTCGGTGACAGGATTGTATCACTAAAATCCTTTCGTCGCTTGTTTAGCTAAATTCAGGTTATCACATGTCAAGTGACAACAATTAACACTTTATCTTTTCTTTCGAATATGATAAGGCTGACATTAATGGATGCATTTTACTAAACAATAAAAATAACAATCATCTAGATTCTCTAGCATATTCATTACGTTATTTACCCATACTACTTAGATGCAATCGAATTTGATAGATAAGAAGATGAGAGAATGGAAGTAAAATATATAGCATTTATAACTAAAGCTACTTTAGGCCTATCCGCCATGGAGTTTACATTACAAAAATACAAACAAAGAAATTACAAATGGAGGTGCAATGAAATGAGGCGAGGCCTGAGTATTATTTCTCATATTCAATGGCTTTGATTTTTGCGTGTACACTAAGGAGAAGCAGAAGGGAAACTCTCCCATCTATGTTCTAAGCTCTCACCTAAAACACAGAAGGGAAATGAAGGTTGAAAGAGCTTGCTCTCCGATGGTTTTTCGCACACCTGTTCTTGAAGAAGCAACCTTCTATTTATAGGTGAGGATTGTCAAGATGTGTCAGAGTCTGAGCTTCATTAATTCTCTAAAAAACTTTCTATGCACCACAAACATTACGTTTGTCCTTTTCTAACATTTGCACCAACTCTTTTTGTCTGCTAGTGATACCAAATGCCTAGTTTTATACTTTTGATCGCCTTATTGGTCGTGTTGCCTCCTCACCTGACATTTTATCGCTTGACTACTACTCTTCTTTTTTCGCCTAAAAACCTGCATAAGGACATGAAAAATGCGATAATCTGGGATAAAGCTCTTTTGTAATTCATAACGCGCAACTAAGTTATTTTATTTATTTATTACGTGTTTTCTTCCTTTTTCATGTGCTAAGGCTTCATTATTCTACCTAAAAGGCTACAATAACTTGTATTTCTACAAGTTATGATGTGATTCAATGGATTGATGAAGGACCTTAGTATTAACCAATCAGTAGTTAAAATTTATTGTGATAACTAAAGTACCATACGTCTATCCAAGAACTCACAATTCCACGAAAGATCAAAACACATAGATATAAAATTCCATTTTATTCGTGAAAAAGTTAGAAGGGGGAAATAGAAGTTTTAAAGTTCCATACCTTGGACAACGCAATGGATATGCTAACCAAACCCATTCCAAAGTCGAAGCTTAAAAGATGTTTTGAGCTTGTAGGCTTTAATCTACCTGCAAACGGATAAACAGTAAAAGATCGAGAAGGACTTAAAGGTTGAAGGGTTGAATTCAAGGTGGAGATTTGTAACAAATTTTTTAATTCCAACAGTTAGTTTTATTTTTATGTTACATTCTTCTATAAACACCTAATATATAAAGGTATGCATAGATTGTTTAAAAGATAGACTGCACAAAAAAGAAAAGGAAAAGGAGGGTTGTACTCATCTTAGCTATCCTCAAGAATAAAAGCCCTAAGCAGTCAAGAAAAAGGCAATATTACAAACCTTGTTGCGGTTGAGCATGACACCCTTATCCATTGCCTTCATTGCAAAGTATTGATCAATCCCACACAGTTCTACAAAATGCACACTGCAGCCAATAATGTAAAGATTTGTGCTTAATGTTGATACAAAGATTTAGTCGATAAATTAACATTGATTCATTCTGAACAGAACCAATAAATATGGGGAAAAAACAAACTTCCAGCATCACCAAACCCCAAGGCTTCACTAACTTAAAATGTTCCAATCCTATCTTTTTTCCGCTGTCCAAAATCTGTACCGTAGAAGAAGATAGCATCAATTTTTACTAAACTGACAATGGCATAAATTCAAGAAAATATTACACAACGAGCCGACTATAATGTAAAAAATTAAATCCCATCCTCTCTAAGCTTTAATAGAAGAGATCTTGCATACAAGGATGCATACCTGTTCATTATTCTCTAATGAAGAGCAATTTATCTCCCGTGAAGAGCCATTTCTCTGAAAGTAGTTGATAATGAAGTAGACTTAAAAAACAAAGCATAGCTTTGGAATTCAACATATAACTGTAAACAATAAACATCTTCAACATAATTCCTTCATCTGAAGAGTTATAATTAGATTTAGCATAAAGCTTTTCCCAAGTTTTGGCGAGAATGAGATGGGTAGAGGCTTTACATAATGCATTTCAAGGATATATGTAGATAATGGGATGAGAGCCTGTGAAGTTCTAACCTTCTGAGAACAAGAAGAGGACTAGCTAAAGAAGTTGATTTCCTTTGGCATTTCATATTATTTAAAAGGGAATTCTGAACCTGCATTTTCTATACAATTAGGATTTCATATCGCACAATATCAAAACAAAAAATCAAAATCGAAAAAGAGGAAATTAAGAAATCGAACGAAACATTGTTGTATCAAGAAGTTCTTTTCATTAAAATCTGAGTCATTTTCAATCTTGTTAACGTAACATTGATTGAATTTACAAATCGTGATTTCATAAACAACCCTACAATCTCCTTAACTTCATAATCCCCACATTCCTCAACAACAATCACACAAACAACATTAGGACGAACAGCTCTCTCCATCTCATAAACAAATCGAGACGGAAACAACGCCTCAGCCAAATGAGCAGTAAACGCCAAATAAAAAACATGATCAAAGAAAGGCAAACTATGAGGATCAACACGACTCACCAAAGGAGGCGAATCAATCAACTCGACACCGGTGACATCGTGAACTCCCATATGAGACAACGCCATGACCTCATGGCCAACGCCGGCGGAAATGCAAATAACTTTGGTGTGGTTATGGAGAAGGCCTAGATCTCGAATGGATTGGAAGAAATTAATGAAGGAGGAGAGCTTCTTCTTCCAGTCGTTGGATGACTAAAGATGCTTGTTCTTCTTGTCAATGGAGACGAGCTCGCGAGGAGTGGAATCGCAAGAGGATTTAGGGAATTTGAGATGGGGTTTTGAAGGAGAATTTGGGGGAATGCAGGTTTGTAGGGTTTGGAGGAAGAGGAAGATGAGGATGAGAGTGGCAATGGCAGTGAAGCAAATGAAAGCTTATTGAGAAAACGACGAATGTGGCGTTCCATTTTTTATTTGTCAATGGCAGAATTTTGGTTTCTGAAATGAGGGAAGAAAGTGAGATGAGATTGAAAAGAGAAGAAAGAAATTGAAAGTGAGGAAGAAATTGTGTGGCATGAGAAAGGGTAAAGTAAGAGAGAGAAATATTTAATTTTTTCTAAAAAAAAATTATCATAGCTTTAATGTCGCTTTTCAAAAGGCAGATGTCTAATGTTGGTTTTAAACCGACATTAAAGCTCTCTCTTTAATGTCGGTTTAAAACCGACATTAAACATCCGCTTTTTGAAAACCGACATTAAAGTTCCATTTTCTTTTTTTCCAACTGACATTAAAGGCTAGATTTCTTCTAGTGAAGAAACAAAGCTCGTCCAAAGGGTTCAATAGCGGAAGGTTTTATCATGAAGAAATCCTTGACTTGTTGTTCCATGTATATATGTGGAATAGAAATAAGATTCAATAGGGATGGATGTAATGATGACTTATTCCTTGAGAGTCTAAGCTTTGGAGATTTTGATGTATTTAGGCAAAATGTAAGGCCATTAGGAGGGTCAATTTCAAAGATGCTAACAGAAAGTGAGAAACAAATGGCGCATTGGTATGTACTAAACAATAGTTCGGAGATAACATCTTATCTTAGGTATGTTTCTCATATCCTATAAGTTTATTTAATGTCCTTCAAATTTGATATCATATCTGACGGAACTTTTGTTTCACTTTGCGTTATTACTTATAACTAGGAAACATTTGAGATTGATTCATACTCGTTCAGATAGAACATTAGAATTACATCAAAGACATTGATCACAATTTCCTGCTTGGTTCAAAGACCATCTAAGTATAGTTCTCCAATTTGAAATTTATTGATTATTGAGCTATATAATTTGAGTTGTAACAATACTTTATAATTAATAGGTTTATTTTTCATTGTTTTAAATAGGAGAAGCATCTTATGATCTTTACTTAATATCACTTGGTCCTTCCAATCAAGTTCGTTCTTACAATGGTTGCATTGTCAATGGAGTTCATTTTCATTGTATTAATCGTGACAATAAAAGATGTACTCAAAACAGTGGAATCATGGTGCTTGGATTAATAGATGGAGTAGAGGCTAATTATTTTGGTATACTTGTTAATGTTTTAGATTTAGAATATAGTCATGGAAGACGTGTGGTCCTTAAATGTAAGTGGTTTGATATAAACCCTAAGAAAAATAAAGTACGACAAGATTTAGGTTTCATGTTCATAAATACATCTCATTATTGGTATATTGATGATCCCTTCATCTTTGGAATTCAAGCCAAACAAGTTTTTTACATCGACGACAATAAGCTTGGCAGTAATTAGAAAGTGGTATAAATTGTCCAAAATAAACACCTTTAGGATGTTCCAGAAGTAGATGGACCGGTAGATGATGAATTAGCTTGTTGGAAATAGATGGAGGAATTAAGGCAGATGTGTATCCAGGATACAATATTATGTCAAGGCGACGTTCATCCTATTATTGTAGAATCCAATTCATCCACAACAATCCAATAAAAGTATACCATATTTAGAGGACGACAATTTTATAAATGAAAAGCCCGAATATGTAGAAGCATCTACAGAGAAGAGTTCTAGTTCAAATCAATATCTAGATTATGATGATCAAGATAGTGATTAACTGTATGAAAACTACTTTAATTCCAATTTTATAATTTTGTTAGGTTATATAAGTTCATAATATGTGTGATTGTAGGATTATGATGGGACAACGTCAAGATTGTTTGGCTGATGAACTAGTTCGGAAAGCTAACACATTGACTATGGATCCCTCTACAAAAGGTGATAGTAGTTCAAAAACAAAAAAGAAATGTTGGCATTGGCATAGTAGAAACATTAACGTAGACATTTATGTACAACGACATGAAAAGATCCTAATTACAATTCTTGAGAAGGTTGGAAAACTTGTTGGCGTTTTTGCTACAAAGTTTAGCAATGCCATTGGGACGGTGACTCGGGACACCATTTCAGTGCATTGTTCTAAGTGGAAGGATGTGTCTAGTGATGTCATTGTCACTATAAAGGCTCGTCTACAAGTAAGTACATGTCATTGATAATCCCATACTTACATATAAATGTTTATTGTGTTAATTGCATACTCATACTTGCCTAAACTTTTATTGAATGTGTAGCCCTATTTTGTTGTGTGTATGTCATCAATGTTCATCAGTAAGTACATACATCAAAAAATACAAACCTCAGTTAGAGAATATGGATCAAAGCTACATAAGCACTATTTCGTTTGAGAATCTTATTATTGCTCATGAAAGCCCACTAGACAGGTTATTGAACAAAGAAGATTGGGAGGCTCTTTGTGATTGTTGGGAGACCCCTGAAGGGGAGGTAATTTTTATGTGTTTGTTGTACGTATTTGTGCTCACAAATTGATTTGACTAATAAACTACAAATTTTGTGTAGGAAAAAATGAAGAAGAACAAGTAAAGTAGAGAATGTCTAAATTTCAACCATTATTGTGGATTAAAATCGTTTCTTCAATTGCAGAATGAATTGGTATGATAGAAAATAAATTCATTAATATTCTATTCATTTTCATTGCATCTAAAGATTTTTTTTATTATTATTATCATTGAATTATAGACAATTGAGAAGGATGAAGAAGTAGACCAAGTGGAGTTTTTGCAAAACTCACTTTTCAAAGAAGGATGGGTGGTACACGAGTCAGCCAAAGAATCATATGTAAGTTATATTGTATTATACATTCGTAGTTTTATACTAACCCTTGTATATAATATTTAACATCTAAACCATTATAAATATAGGTCGCAATGCAAGAGGAGATAACGAAATCATCAGAAGATGGATCTGAACCAACACCAGAGGCAATTATTTGTGAATGGGTTTTAGGAAACCGTTTAGGCCATACTAAAGGTCTTGGGTGAAAGGTAACCCCCCATGTAGCAATATGCACATCGACCCGTGTGTTTGAGAAAGATATTGGGGACAAGTATGAAAAGCTTCAGATGAAGGTGATCAACTTAAAAGAGGAAAATGTTATGTTGATGTCAACAATTTTGGACATCCAAGATCAATTGACTAACATCACGGGACAACTTGCTGCAAAACAAAGGCAAGAAGGGAGCTTTCAGATAACTAGGTACGTTATGACAACTTTGAGTTATGGTTAATGGATTAGAAAAATGAGTGTTCCAAGAATTTTAGTTCGATTGGGAGAAGTTCAATTTTGTCATTTTATATGCATTTGTCTTGCTTATTTGTAGTTTAAAATGTTGGTTCATTAGATGGGATAGGGGAGTTTGAATGCATCCATCTCTATGTTCAAATTATGCGTTATTTTCTTACTTGGCCACTTGTTGCTATTTTGTTATTTTGTCACTTTATGTTGCTACTTTGTCATTTTTGTTGCTACTTTGTCACATTAGTATAGAAGACTTGTGAAGAGTTAGAATGACAAACTTTGGCTTAGAGAATGATGTATGTGAGATTTTGAAAACATAATTAGAAATCTTCAAATATTATACTACTACAGTTACATTGTTGAATTGAATATTAGTTTATTTTTAATATAAAAGCTTACTTTTTGTTATATTTGTTCCTCTGTTGATTTAATTGTCGATTTATTATTGTTCACGCATAAGTAGGTATTATTGGAAAAAATTGCTTAAAAGTTTCTTATTTAACAATTAAAATTCAATAGGAAGCAATGAACCACTTATGTCGACGAAAACGGCATCGGCAAACATATGTTTTAAACTGCATTTTGAAGAACGGTCATGCAGAAAAAACATGTATTTTTGTCAGAACAAAGTATATGCCAACGCAACATTTTCATCGATAAAAATATAGTATGCTGACGAAATTGCATTTGTTCTGCAAAACTTGTACGTCAACGAAAAACAATTTCGTTAATAAAACTTGTATGTCGACGAAATTGAGTTTCGTCAACAAAAGTTGTACGCCGACGAAGCTACGTTTTATCGGTAAAACTTGTACGCCAACGCAACACAATACGTTGAAAAAAAGGTAGTTATGCTGATGAAACTAAATTTCGTCGGCAAGAACTTCTCTCGACACGGATACGGTGACGCTCTTGCCAATGCAAAAAATTCGTCGACATAACTTAGGGCGATATTTTTTGGATTTTGGCCGACATTTTTTTTGTTGGTAAAAGTAAAAAATTTTGTAAGTATCACCTCTAATTTCTCCATGTTTACGTGACTACATTCGTTTTTCGAACCATTTCATAACTGCAAATTTCTCATTAGCATGATGCTTCATTCGTTGATCAACTATTTTTCTCTTTACTGTTGTATAGTTTCACTTCCAGCAAATGCTTCTTTCCATCCATTCACTCTTCGTTAAAAGTGTTCAAAAAAATCGGTAACCCGACCAATCCGGATTACCCAACCCAAACTGTAAGGTTTTGATTGGGTTAAATTTTGTGTTGGATTGGGTAGGATTAGAAAATTGGAGAAAAATAGTTGAGTTAGGTAACCGGGTTGTGCAAGTAAGAGGCAAAGTTGACCCAATCCAAGCTGATTATGTATATAACACATGTATATTTATGTGACCTAAATTTAAAGTTTGGTAATTGAACTTTTGAATGGACATTGTAGACTTAAAATTTGAATGTATAACATATATATGTCACCTTACACATAAAATGACAATTTGTTCACCTTGCATATTGAAAAATAATATGAAAATTTATCTAAATTATAGAGAGGTGAAAAAAAAAACAATCGGTCAACCCAACCTGGATTTTTTGGTTGGGTTGGGTTAGATTAATCCTTGCATATTGAACCGATAGGATTCAATTTTTGTCAACCTGGATATTTTGGGTTGGTCCATAATTTTTTTAACTCAGCCCAACCTGACTTATGTACACCCCAACTCTTTGTTGTCAACAACGGCCACGATTAATCAGATTTCTTTTCTTCTTTGACTTCTTCATCTTCAATTCATTAATCTTTTTCTCTTTTTCTCCTCGCCATCGTCATCTCTCTCTCTTTTTTTTTTTCCTTTTGTTTTCATCAATTTTATCTTCTTGTCAATCTCACGATTTTCATAAGATCTGCCTTTCTTCTCTACCATCTTCATAAGCGACTTCCTCTCAAAAGAGCTTGAGCAAAAGAGCTTGAGAATGTTTCTTCTTTCTTGATGCCTTTCAACATTTGCGTAGATCCTTCCAAGTATGAGTTTCAAGTGCCAGCTCATCGGTCATCCACTACAATTGTTTTCTGTTTTTATGATATTTTCTTTATTGTTTTCTCTTTCTCTGATTTGATATCTACTAGTTCCTTTATCCTCTTTTTTCTATCTCTTTGTAGTGATTCAATAAGCTTTTGTTGCAATGTTCCATCTGCTAGTTCCTTTTTCCTTTTCTTCTCCATCCCTGCCAATTTTCCCGTGGGAATCGAGTTCCCCGGGGGGGAAATTTTTCCTCTTTTGTTCTTTTTATTTTTTGTTTTGATAAATAAATAAAATATAAATATATGTATGTATGTACTATGTACATACATATATATTTTTGTTTCTTTCGAGGCGAGGCAGGGTCAAGGTCGGGCCAGGGTTGGGGAATGTATTCCCCATCCCCAACCCCAATTGTCAATGGAGAAAAAATAAAATTCCCACTCCCTTCCCCATTCCTTATGTATTCGGGAATTCCCTTCCTCATTGTAGTACCTCTAACAACACTTCATTCAAACAATTACTTTTCATTTCTAAAATTGATGTTCCAAGATGAACAGTGGCTTTGATACCAAATGTTAGGATCTCAACCTAACAAGAGTTACTCAGGAACACACAAACAACTCAAGGACAATCAATTATGAAAAGTATATGTGAAATGAATGTTATATATGATATCATAGAACAACTATCCTTTCAAGAGAGCTAGACTCTCCCAAATTCCCCCGCAAGGAAATTGATCCACAACAAAATTCTTCATACCCTTCCCCAATACCTCTCCTTCTATTTGTACCAAAATAGACCTAACTAACTTTCTAACTATTTACTGATATGTCCCCCGCTAATAACCATATTTAATCTTCTATTAATACTCCTTATTCTATAACTAGGGATCTCACATCTTCGTACCAAATGGCGAGGTCCCTATTAGCTTTACTATATTAATTTTCATCAGGTACTTTGGAATTATTCTTTTAGCTGCTTAGGTGAAGGATATTATTGAAGCCAACTAACTTTTTTATATTTACTTGGTGCTTCCGAATATCTTAAGGTGTCATTTGGGACTTTAAAATGTAATTTAGGTTCGATGTGCATTTATATTTATCAACAATCAAACCTTGTGTACTTAGTTCTACTTGTGGATTTTTGAACATTCATATATCCATCTAGACATATTATCTAGCCATTATAAAACACATGCAATCATGTTATGTCAAATGATCACACTCGCACTAAAGCTTAAATACATATAACAACCTTCGACTTTTGGAAGAATACAAAATTTATATTGCACACTCGTACCACTTGATAGAACGTGTGTCTTAACTATATATTGTTTCTTATGGAAAATCTTCTAGAACACTCGTTTTGAGATGTTTGCCCTCCCCATGGACGAGCATTTTTACCATGGTGGCTCACTTGGACCATGGACCAGGTTACCACTCGGGGTGGTAGAGAGAGTCGACACAATGTATTTCTCTTTAGATAATTTTAAGGTACAAAAAGTTGGTTTCATCCCTCAAATGTTGTGAGGAGTCACTCACTAGTGTGGATACCGCATTTAAACTATGATTAAAATAATTGGTGTGCTTCCATCTCTCACTCATGTGTCGTTAACTCTAGATTCACCTATCCAAACTTCTAACAAAACTTTGACTTTTAGGAGAGAAATGACCCAAAGGATATCTGAAGAAGAAAAAGAGTATAAGAATGAGTAAACATTAATAAACAACTATAGAGGCAATAGTGTAAGTAATAAGGAAAAATTTTAAGACAATACTTAATACGTTACAAGGAAGAAATTATAAAGTACTGTTGACAGTAGTAGGCAATTGAGACATGTTACATCAAATTCGTATACTTATATTAACCAATTTTTGTGCGTGTAAAGTTATATAATTTGACAAATGTGATATTTGCGTGTAGATCTTTTTTTTTTTCTCTCTAAGTCCATTGAGGCACTGCCCACTTTTCCTGAACACATAAATAATGTTAAGTGAACAATTGTATGTAAGTAGTCGTACCATTAGACATATACTTTTTTATATTATTAAGTAAACAAATATCTTAATTAAACTTAAATTTAACCTCTAGATCCAAGTTTTATGACTTAATAAATCTCAAATTTTGTAAATAAATATTAGATAAATATTCTTGATTTTTAATTTTTTATATCATAAATCATGAGTCATGATATAAGAATTTAATATATTTTTCTTAGAAAATTTTCATAAATATAACAAACCATTTACGACTCGGGTAACAAAGCCCATAAAATTAGACATTTTTTAAATATTTCAAGTTTGTCTTTTCGATTTTTCTCTCCTCTTTGCTGTAATTCTTTTTTATCGTCTTTCTTCCTTTCTTCTTCTTTTTTTCGCTGCGATTTCTTTCCATCGTGTAACGCTCCGAAATTTTTTTTTTAAGGTAAAATTTTGTTCTCGTTTTATTTAAAATACAAATTGATATAATAATAATATAATATTAATTATATTATTATTATTAATGTTTATTTTATTGGTTATAATATTAATATTATAAATATTATTATAAATTAATATTATAGAAATATTGTTATTTCTAAAACAACAAAATAAATTATTATTTATTTAATATTAATATTATTAATATTATTATATTTATTACTTCATTATTATTATTATTATTATTATTATTTAATATATATATATATATTATTATTTAATTTAATTTATTAATACTTTATATTATTTAAGATTTATATATATATATATATATATATAATAAAATTTTTTAAAAACAAAAACCCTAAACGCGCCGCGCAGCCCCCCCCCCCTCGAAATTTCTTTTCTCTCCCGCAGCCCCCCGACGCCCGAGCTCCTTCGCCTTCTTCTTCGTTCGTCTGCCGCGCGCCGCCATCCATTCCTCCTTCTTCCTCCGTTCTTCGCCTGGCAGTCCGTCTGCCTTCACGAAGCCGACGCCGCCACCATCTCCTTTCCTTTCCCTCCGTTTTCGTTTCCTCTCCGCCGCGCCACCGCCACCCGAACCATCCATTTTCCTTTTCTTTTTCCATCGTTCTCTCGTCGTTCTACCACCGCCGGCGTACTCTCCGTCATCAGCTTGTGTCTCCAACGCCGACCGAGCACGGAGGAAGCGCCGTCGTTCGCCGGAAGGAAAAGAAGCCGCGGAATCGTGCTAGCCGTTCGCCCGACCCGACCCGGTTCCAGCTGACCCGAGCCCGTTTCCGATCCGAGCCACACAATCCGGGTGAGCCGAGTTGACCAAGCCGAGCCGCGAGCCGTACCCGAGCCGCCATCCTTGTCCGAGCCGAGCCCTAAGCCGAGCGAGCCGCGAGCCGAGCCGCGAGCCGAGCCGCGAGCCGAGTGAGCCGAGCCGCGAGCCGAGTGAGCCGAGCCGAGGCCAAGCCGAGCCGAGCCACAAGCCGAGCCGAGCCGAGACCAAGCCGAGCCGAGCCGAGGTGGAGCCGAGCCGAGCCGAGCCGAGCGCCTTCAAGCCGAGCCGAGCTCCTTGTTTCACCAAGCCACCTAAGCCTTCCTTCCTCCGCTCCGGGTCACGGTGAGTCTTCGGTAAGGATTGTTTTCGATGAATTCTCTAATGTTGCTACATCCGATTAGGGTTTGAATATTGGAATAAGATATGGCCCTACTTTTCTCCCTTGAAGGTAGTGCAGAGTTGACGCTTAAGTTCTCGGGTTCCGCGGCAGGCCTGGTTGGAGATAGCTTCCTTCCCTTGGGTAAGTCAACGGATGACCTTTTTAAATCAACTGCTACTAAAGTCATCAACTAAAACCTTCGTGTTTCGTTTAGGTGGATCTGTTGAGCGTAGTTTTCAATCGAGGGGCATCACCGAGTTTCAGGTAAGGGTTTTCCTACTACTGGACCCCGAGTCCAGGCTAAAACCGTAGTAATCCACAGGGGATTACACGTTAGTGACTGTACTGAATATCTGTATGCGTGTTGACTGTTAAGTGCTGATATTATTTTCGGTCTGATGAAATTATACTGTGACTGCTGTTGTGGATTGAAATTATGTGTTGATGGACCTTAAAGTTACGGTTAGTATGTATTAAACTCTGGTCTGGATGTGGTTCATGGAGTTTGGATGGGAAAGACAGTGAGTCCTGTTTTGGTTGGTTAGTCGTTTGGGCCTAGGGTTTCCCTATTGGAGTACGAATCGGTAATGCATATAGCAACTGAGGGTGTAGATGTTTAAGCCTATACTATCTGACTGATAAAGCCTATGGCGGGACTGTAATATGAATGCCGTTGTGATGTGACTGATGTAGATAGTTTGGTAAGGGCTGAGGGGTAACGGTTAGCTTCATCTATGGGGTAGTGTACCTTACTGATGTGTGCATCCTTCGGGAGCACTAGACTGATATGTGCATCCTTCGGGAGCACTAGACTGATATGTGCATCCTTCGGGAGCACTAGACTGATATGTGCATCCTTCGGGAGCACTAGACTGATATGTGCATCCTTCGGGAGCACTAGACTGATATGTGCATCCTTCGGGAGCACTAGACTGATATGTGCATCCTTAGGGAGCACTAGACTGATATGTGCATCCTTCGGGAGCACTAGACTGATATGTGCATCCTTCGGGAGCACTAGACTGATGTGTGCATCCTTCGGGAGCACTAGACTGATATGTGCATCCTTCGGGAGCACTAGACTGATATGTGCGTTCTACGGAACCACTAGACTGTTATGTAGGGTACCCCCGAATAGGAAGTTAACTGATGTTCCCTAACGGGCCCAGTAGTGGGTCCCTTACTGGGTATGTTTATACTCACCCTTTCCTTTCTTTAACTTTTCAGGTAGGGGTACAGCGAGGGGCAGACCGACGAGAGGCAGGAAGGAGGCGTGAAGGCCATATGGACGCGTCCGTTTTTCTTTCGCTTCCGCTATGTATTTTGTCAGAATATTTTGATTGTGATTTTTGGACTGGTGACTTGACATTTTATTTTGTGACTTTTTGAGGTATTAAAAATAGGGCCCGAAACTGTCTTTTGTAAGGTTTATAATGTTTTACTGAATCGTATCTGGTCTGTTTTAAATTTTATTTTGAATGGTCGAGTTTTGGTATTTGGTAGTGACCTCAGCTTAGTCCGGAAAAGTTGGGTCGTTACAGTTGGTATCAGAGCCTAAGTTTTAGGTTCTGTAGACTGACTTATAATGTGAGTCTGTGTTTTGTGTCCTTATGGCTGAAACGATCCTTGCCGCTCGTCAGGTACGCTCTCATGAAAGTATATGTATAACTCTACATGCATTACCTTACCTAAGTTAACTGCAATTTCAATTACCAATTTATGACTTAAGGAATTGTTGGTGGTTATTAGGAAAATGCCACCAAGGAGAGGTGCACGAAGGGGTGGCCGAGGAGGCCGAGGAAGGGGAGCAGGACGCGTTCAGCCTGAGGTGCAGCCTGTAGCCCAAGCCCCTGACCCGGCTGCGCCAGTTACTCATGCGGACCTAGCCGCCATGGAGCAGAGGTTTAGAGATATGATTATGCAAATGCGGGAGCAGCAGGAGCCTGCCTCGCCAGCTCCGGCGCCAGTTCCAGCGCCAGCTCCAGCACCAGTTCCTGCTCCAGCTCCGGCTCCGGTACCAGTTGCACCCCAGTTTGTGCCGGATCAGTTGTCGGCAGAGGCTAAGCACCTGAGGGATTTCAGGAAGTATAATCCCACGACGTTTGATGGGTCTTTGGAGGACCCCACCAGAGCTCAGATGTGGCTATCGTCCTTGGAGACCATATTCCGTTACATGAAATGCCCTGAGGATCAGAAAGTCCAGTGTGCTGTTTTTATGTTGACTGACAGAGGTACTGCCTGGTGGGAGACTACAGAGAGGATGCTAGGTGGTGATGTGAGTCAGATCACGTGGCAGCAGTTCAAGGAGAGTTTCTATGCGAAATTCTTCTCTGCCAGTTTGAGAGATGCCAAGCGGCAGGAGTTTCTGAACTTAGAGCAGGGTGACATGACAGTGGAGCAGTATGATGCGGAGTTTGACATGTTATCCCGCTTCGCTCCCGAGATGATAGCGACTGAGGCGGCCAGAGCTGACAAGTTTGTTAGAGGCCTCAGACTGGACATTCAGGGTTTGGTCCGAGCTTTCAGGCCCGCTACTCATGCCGATGCACTGCGCCTGGCAGTGGATCTCAGTTTACAGGAGAGGGCCAACTCGTCTAAGACCGCTGGTAGAGGTTCGACGTCGGGACAGAAGAGGAAGGCTGAGCAGCAGCCTGTTCCAGTACCACAGCGGAATTTCAGACCAAGTGGTGAGTTTCGCAACTTCCAGCAGAAACCTTTTGAGGCAGGGGAGGCTGCCAGAGGGAAGCCGTTGTGTACCACTTGTGGGAAGCACCATCTGGGCCGTTGCTTATTCGGGACCAGGACCTGCTTTAAGTGCAGGCAAGAGGGTCATACAGCTGACAGATGCCCGTTGAGAGTCACGGGGATCGCGCAGAATCAGGGAGCAGGTGCTCCACATCAGGGTAGAGTCTTTGCTACCAACAGGACTGAGGCAGAGAAGGCGGGCACAGTAGTGACAGGTACGCTCCCAGTGTTGGGGCATTACGCCTTAGTTTTGTTTGATTCGGGTTCGTCACATTCTTTTATCTCTTCCGCATTTGTGTCGCATGCCCGCTTAGAGGTTGAGCCCTTACACCATGTTCTGTCAGTATCTACTCCTTCCGGGGAATGTATGTTGTCGAAGGAAAAGGTGAAGGCATGTCAGATTGAGTTAGCAGGCCATGTGATTGAGGTAACGCTGATAGTTCTGGATATGCTGGACTTTGATGTAATCCTGGGTATGGATTGGTTGGCCGCCAACCACGCCAGCATAGATTGTTCACGTAAGGAGGTAACGTTTAACCCTCCCTCGATGGCCAGTTTTAAATTTAAGGGAGGAGGGTTAAAGTCGTTGCCTCAGGTAATCTCAGCCATCAGGGCCAGTAAACTGCTCAGTCAGGGTACTTGGGGTATCTTAGCGAGTGTGGTGGATATTAGAGAGGCGGATGTATCCCTGTCGTCAGAACCAGTAGTGAGGGACTATCCGGACGTTTTTCCTGAGGAACTTCCAGGATTACCTCCGCACAGGGAGGTTGAGTTTGCCATAGAGTTGGAGCCAGGCACGGTTCCTATATCCAGAGCCCCTTACAGAATGGCCCCCGCAGAATTGAAAGAACTGAAGGTACAGTTACAGGAATTGCTTGATAAGGGATTCATTCGACCGAGCGTGTCACCTTGGGGTGCGCCAGTCTTATTCGTTAAGAAGAAGGATGGGTCGATGCGGCTATGCATTGACTATAGGGAGTTGAACAAAGTAACGGTAAAGAACAGATATCCCTTACCCAGGATAGACGATCTATTTGACCAGTTACAGGGAGCCACAGTGTTCTCTAAGATTGATCTTCGGTCAGGATACCATCAGCTGAGGATTAAGGATGAGGATATACCGAAGACGGCATTTCGATCCAGATATGGACACTACGAGTTTATTGTGATGTCTTTTGGTTTGACGAATGCTCCGGCAGTGTTTATGGACTTGATGAACAGAGTGTTCAGGGAGTTCCTAGATACTTTCGTGATTGTGTTTATCGACGATATCTTGATATACTCTAAGACGGAGGCCGAACACGAGGAGCATTTACGTATGGTTTTGCAAACACTTCGGGATAATAAGTTGTACGCAAAGTTCTCGAAGTGCGAGTTTTGGCTGAAACAGGTGTCCTTTCTGGGCCACGTGGTTTCTAAGGCTGGAGTCTCTGTGGATCCAGCTAAGATAGAGGCAGTCACTGGTTGGACCCGACCTTCCACAGTCAGTGAGGTTCGTAGCTTTCTGGGTTTAGCAGGCTATTATCGACGGTTTGTGGAGAACTTTTCTCGTATAGCTACTCCTCTTACTCAGTTGACAAGAAAGGGAGCTCCTTTTGTTTGGAGCAAGGCATGTGAGGACAGTTTCCAGACCCTTAAACAGAAGCTAGTTACCGCACCAGTCCTCACGGTACCCGATGGTTCTGGCAGTTTCGTGATTTATAGTGATGCTTCCAAGAAAGGTTTGGGTTGTGTTTTGATGCAGCAGGGTAAGGTGGTCGCTTATGCGTCTCGTCAGTTGAAGAGTCATGAGCAGAACTACCCTACACATGATCTAGAGTTGGCAGCAGTGGTTTTTGCTTTGAAAATATGGAGGCATTATTTATATGGTGAAAAGATACAGATATTCACAGATCATAAGAGCTTGAAATACTTCTTTACTCAGAAAGAATTGAATATGAGACAGCGAAGGTGGCTTGAGTTAGTGAAGGACTACGATTGTGAGATACTGTATCATCCAGGCAAGGCGAATGTGGTAGCTGATGCTCTTAGTAGGAAAGTATCACATTCAGCAGCACTTATTACCCGGCAGGCCCCATTGCATCGGGATCTCGAGCGGGCTGAGATTGCAGTGTCAGTGGGGACAGTTACTATGCAGTTAGCCCAGTTGACGGTACAGCCGACTTTGAGGCAGAGGATCATTGATGCTCAGAGTAACGATCCTTATCTGGTTGAGAAACGTGGCCTAGCAGAGGCAGGGCAAACGGCTGAGTTCTCGTTATCCTCTGATGGTGGACTGTTATTTGAGAGACGCCTCTGTGTTCCGTCAGATGGTGTGATTAAGACAGAATTATTATCGGAGGCGCACAGCTCCCCATTTTCCATGCACCCAGGTAGTACGAAGATGTATCAGGACCTGAAGCGAGTTTATTGGTGGCGTAACATGAAGAGAGAAGTAGCAGAATTTGTTAGTAAATGCCTGGTATGTCAGCAGGTTAAGGCACCAAGGCAGAAACCAGCGGGTTTATTACAGCCTTTGAGCATACCGGAATGGAAGTGGGAGGACGTGTCCATGGATTTCATTACAGGGCTACCGAGAACTCTGAGGGGTTTTACAGTGATCTGGGTTGTGGTGGACAGACTTACTAAATCAGCGCACTTCGTTCCGGGTAAATCCACCTATACTGCTAGTAAGTGGGCACAGTTGTACATGTCTGAGATAGTGAGATTACATGGAGTGCCAGTGTCGATTGTTTCTAATAGAGATGCCCGTTTCACTTCCAAATTTTGGAAGGGTTTACAGACTGCTATGGGCACGAGGTTGGACTTTAGTACGGCCTTCCATCCACAGACTGACGGTCAGACTGAGCGTCTGAACCAGGTTTTAGAGGATATGTTACGGGCGTGTGCATTGGAATTTCCAGGTAGCTGGGACTCCCACTTACATTTGATGGAATTTGCTTATAATAACAGTTATCAGGCTACTATTGGCATGGCACCGTTTGAGGCCCTGTACGGCAGATGTTGTAGATCCCCGGTTTGCTGGGGTGAGGTAGGTGAGCAGAGATTGATGGGTCCTGAGTTAGTTCAGTCTACTAACGAAGCAATTCAGAAGATTAGATCACGCATGCATACCGCTCAGAGTAGACAGAAGAGTTATGCAGATGTGAGGCGGAAGGACCTTGAGTTTGAGATAGGGGATAAGGTGTTCTTAAAGGTAGCACCTATGAAAGGTGTCTTGCGTTTTGAAAGGAGGGGAAAGTTGAGTCCCCGTTTTGTTGGGCCATTTGAGATTCTGGAGCGGATTGGCCCTGTAGCTTATCGCTTGGCGTTGCCTCCATCACTCTCGGCAGTCCATGATGTGTTTCACGTTTCTATGTTGAGGAAGTACGTGCCAGATCCATCCCATGTAGTGGATTACGAGCCACTAGAGATTGATGAAAACTTGAGCTATGTTGAACAACCTGTTGAGGTGCTTGCTAGAGAGGTGAAGACGTTGAGAAATAAACAAATTCCCCTAGTTAAAGTCTTATGGCGGAATCACCGGGTAGAAGAGGCTACATGGGAGCGTGAAGACGACATGAGATCCCGTTATCCCGAACTGTTCGAGGAATAAAAACTTTCGAGGACGAAAGTTCCCTAAGGAGGGAAGAATGTAACGCTCCGAAATTTTTTTTTTAAGGTAAAATTTTGTTCTCGTTTTATTTAAAATACAAATTGATATAATAATAATATAATATTAATTATATTATTATTATTAATGTTTATTTTATTGGTTATAATATTAATATTATAAATATTATTATAAATTAATATTATAGAAATATTGTTATTTCTAAAACAACAAAATAAATTATTATTTATTTAATATTAATATTATTAATATTATTATATTTATTACTTCATTATTATTATTATTATTATTATTATTTAATATATATATATATATTATTATTTAATTTAATTTATTAATACTTTATATTATTTAAGATTTATATATATATATATATATATATAATAAAATTTTTTAAAAACAAAAACCCTAAACGCGCCGCGCAGCCCCCCCCCCCTCGAAATTTCTTTTCTCTCCCGCAGCCCCCCGACGCCCGAGCTCCTTCGCCTTCTTCTTCGTTCGTCTGCCGCGCGCCGCCATCCATTCCTCCTTCTTCCTCCGTTCTTCGCCTGGCAGTCCGTCTGCCTTCACGAAGCCGACGCCGCCACCATCTCCTTTCCTTTCCCTCCGTTTTCGTTTCCTCTCCGCCGCGCCACCGCCACCCGAACCATCCATTTTCCTTTTCTTTTTCCATCGTTCTCTCGTCGTTCTACCACCGCCGGCGTACTCTCCGTCATCAGCTTGTGTCTCCAACGCCGACCGAGCACGGAGGAAGCGCCGTCGTTCGCCGGAAGGAAAAGAAGCCGCGGAATCGTGCTAGCCGTTCGCCCGACCCGACCCGGTTCCAGCTGACCCGAGCCCGTTTCCGATCCGAGCCACACAATCCGGGTGAGCCGAGTTGACCAAGCCGAGCCGCGAGCCGTACCCGAGCCGCCATCCTTGTCCGAGCCGAGCCCTAAGCCGAGCGAGCCGCGAGCCGAGCCGCGAGCCGAGCCGCGAGCCGAGTGAGCCGAGCCGCGAGCCGAGTGAGCCGAGCCGCGAGCCGAGTGAGCCGAGCCGCGAGCCGAGTGAGCCGAGCCGAGGCCAAGCCGAGCCGAGCCACAAGCCGAGCCGAGCCGAGACCAAGCCGAGCCGAGCCGAGGTGGAGCCGAGCCGAGCCGAGCCGAGCGCCTTCAAGCCGAGCCGAGCTCCTTGTTTCACCAAGCCACCTAAGCCTTCCTTCCTCCGCTCCGGGTCACGGTGAGTCTTCGGTAAGGATTGTTTTCGATGAATTCTCTAATGTTGCTACATCCGATTAGGGTTTGAATATTGGAATAAGATATGGCCCTACTTTTCTCCCTTGAAGGTAGTGCAGAGTTGACGCTTAAGTTCTCGGGTTCCGCGGCAGGCCTGGTTGGAGATAGCTTCCTTCCCTTGGGTAAGTCAACGGATGACCTTTTTAAATCAACTGCTACTAAAGTCATCAACTAAAACCTTCGTGTTTCGTTTAGGTGGATCTGTTGAGCGTAGTTTTCAATCGAGGGGCATCACCGAGTTTCAGGTAAGGGTTTTCCTACTACTGGACCCCGAGTCCAGGCTAAAACCGTAGTAATCCACAGGGGATTACACGTTAGTGACTGTACTGAATATCTGTATGCGTGTTGACTGTTAAGTGCTGATATTATTTTCGGTCTGATGAAATTATACTGTGACTGCTGTTGTGGATTGAAATTATGTGTTGATGGACCTTAAAGTTACGGTTAGTATGTATTAAACTCTGGTCTGGATGTGGTTCATGGAGTTTGGATGGGAAAGACAGTGAGTCCTGTTTTGGTTGGTTAGTCGTTTGGGCCTAGGGTTTCCCTATTGGAGTACGAATCGGTAATGCATATAGCAACTGAGGGTGTAGATGTTTAAGCCTATACTATCTGACTGATAAAGCCTATGGCGGGACTGTAATATGAATGCCGTTGTGATGTGACTGATGTAGATAGTTTGGTAAGGGCTGAGGGGTAACGGTTAGCTTCATCTATGGGGTAGTGTACCTTACTGATGTGTGCATCCTTCGGGAGCACTAGACTGATATGTGCATCCTTCGGGAGCACTAGACTGATATGTGCATCCTTCGGGAGCACTAGACTGATATGTGCATCCTTCGGGAGCACTAGACTGATATGTGCATCCTTCGGGAGCACTAGACTGATATGTGCATCCTTCGGGAGCACTAGACTGATATGTGCATCCTTAGGGAGCACTAGACTGATATGTGCATCCTTCGGGAGCACTAGACTGATATGTGCATCCTTCGGGAGCACTAGACTGATGTGTGCATCCTTCGGGAGCACTAGACTGATATGTGCATCCTTCGGGAGCACTAGACTGATATGTGCGTTCTACGGAACCACTAGACTGTTATGTAGGGTACCCCCGAATAGGAAGTTAACTGATGTTCCCTAACGGGCCCAGTAGTGGGTCCCTTACTGGGTATGTTTATACTCACCCTTTCCTTTCTTTAACTTTTCAGGTAGGGGTACAGCGAGGGGCAGACCGACGAGAGGCAGGAAGGAGGCGTGAAGGCCATATGGACGCGTCCGTTTTTCTTTCGCTTCCGCTATGTATTTTGTCAGAATATTTTGATTGTGATTTTTGGACTGGTGACTTGACATTTTATTTTGTGACTTTTTGAGGTATTAAAAATAGGGCCCGAAACTGTCTTTTGTAAGGTTTATAATGTTTTACTGAATCGTATCTGGTCTGTTTTAAATTTTATTTTGAATGGTCGAGTTTTGGTATTTGGTAGTGACCTCAGCTTAGTCCGGAAAAGTTGGGTCGTTACACATCGTCTTTCTTTTTTTCTCTTTATTTTTTACGTCGTTTAAATATGAGTAACCAAATCTGATTTCTTTCTATCGTCTTTCTTCTTTTTCTTTTTAGCTGCATCCATTGTCTTTTTCTTTTCCTCTGTTTTTACGTCGTTTAGATTAGGTAATCAAATATAAAAGATCGTGTATAAAGAATCTTGAAAAAAATTGTTTAGATTGAAGTAGCAAAACCTAAATGATCGTGTAACAAAAATAAACAATCATATAGCAAAAAAAATTTAAAAAAATCGTTTAGCCAAATCTAAACGATCGTGTACCAAATTTTGAAAAAAAAAAATTGAACGACCAAATTTAAACGATCGTGTAACTTAATTAAACCTTTGTGTAACCAAATTAAATGATAGAATTGAAAAAATAAACCGTTTAGATTTGACTATCCAGATCTAAACGATCGTGTACCAAACAATAGTCAAATCTAAACGACTGTGTACCAAATATATTATGCATATTTTTGGTATTTTTTATTGTGGACCTGTGGAATTTTTTCTGTTTTTAGAATTGTTCTATACAATGTAAGTATTTTGTCGTTTTGTTATATTTTTTAGTATTTGATGTTCAATAGTAAATGTATATCATTTTTTTAACGGTGTTTAATAATCTTTGATAAAATGTAGATTTCTTTTAATAATTACTATAAATATATATTTTTCTAAACGGTCTTTAATAATCTTTAGCAAAATGTACATATTTTTTTCAAAAGTTAAGTTCAACAAATATCTATTCTTCAATTTTATAATTAATAGAAAATTTGCATAATATGGTAAAAATTTTGAAAAAATTAACCCATAATCTTTCTTTTTTCATATTGCGAATATGACAAATATGTTGGCTATCAGACAATTATCGAAAAGCTAAGAGAGCTATCAGAGAGTTATTCGCTTTTAAATTTACTACTTTTACAATTTAAACAATGTAGGGACACGGGCATTATTTTCATAATTGTTTTTGCTATTTTTGCAAAAATCTCTAATTAATATATTATTAAAAAAATTCTTATGTCTAATATATTATTCACGAATTAAAGAAAATACAAACAAAACAAAAGTTGAATACAGTATGGTTATTATTATAGACACGTTTTTGATGCTGTATTAGAAGTATTTGACACGTTTGGAAGACTTGGAACTGAGTATGTAAGGAAATAAACAAAGAAAGAAGAAAAACAAATGGCAAAGAAGATGATGAACGTGGAAGAAACATAGGAATCTCCATAGCCATTAAAAGCCACACAATACATGCTTCAAAATTCCACGTCTCATCCATGCATTGCTCTCTTATTCCTTCAAATACTCATCCTTTCACCCACCACTTTTCTCCCCCACTCTCCTCTTTAAACATTATACTCAAAACCCATATAATGATGTCTACTAAACCACTCGTTTCCATCCTCCTCCTTTCCCTCTTCCTCTTAGCAGTTGCTGCCTCCGACCACCAGTTCGACGATGAAAACCAACGCCAACGCCCTTGGTTGCAGAGGTGCCGTCAGCAGGTAATTCTCGCCTTTCGAGTTCCCTTTTCTTTATAGTTTCATTTATTCTCTAATTATAGTTTCATACTATTTTTTATTTTTATTGTATTGGTTGGGATGGGAACATGCATACATCCACCAAAGTATTTTGGTTGTGTTTTTTTTTTTATTTTTAAACAAATAACTATTTTACTTTAATATTTTTTAAAAATTAATTATTTTGGTAATTTTATATATTTTATTTAAATTTATATTTCATAATTATTTAGATTTCATTGCCTAATTATTAGTTTAGACATTATTTAGTAACTATTTGAGTTTTTGATTGTTTTTATTTTTTTAAAGTTAAAGCTTCTCTCTTTCCAATTTCTTATATGACTTTTTAGCTAAATCTTAAAAATAAAAACTATCTTAGAGATTTATTTCTTATATGACTTTTTAGCAAAATCTTAAAAATAAAAACTATCTCAGAGATTTATATATATATATATATATTTTAACTCTCAAAAACTAAAATGGTTCTCAAAAATATTGGTGAAAAACTAAATAATGAAACTACAAATTTAGACATGGAAGAAGGGTTATTATAAGATAAATTTTCAGAAAAATCTAAAAACAAAAAACTAAGAGTCCTTCTCATAACCTTTTAATTTTTAAAAATTAAGCATAATTTGCATATTCTCTCTCAATTTTTTAAAGCAAAAGGTTGCATTTTTTGCTAAATTATATATACATACATATATAAACTCTTTAAATACCACAGTAGAGTTATATACGCAAAAATTTACAAAATTTTTTTCAACCAAAATAAACAAATACAAATTTCACATTTCATATAGAACAAACCGAACATTCATAAATCCCAAAGTTTGAAAACTAAGAAAACACATAAATTTGAAAATAATTTTGTTTTAAGAATTAAACTAACAATTTTGAACTCTTTGAAAAAGAAAACGTTATAACTCACCACACACAAATGTTTTATTTCACTTTATATTTCCCAACAGCCAAAGATAACACCTATCATGTCCGCCCTAAAAATGTGACAGATTCGAGGAGGCGAAAGGCTGCGCCACTGTGAGAGGTTACTGACACGGCCCCGCCGCTTCCGGCAGCTGTTAGCAGCGGAGGAAGAGGAAGACGCAGTGGAGCATCTGGAGGAATGCTGCCAGCAGCTGAGAGGGATGGACGATGCATGCCGGTGCGAGGGGCTTCGTCAGATCATACAGCGCCGTAGGCAGCAAGGGCAGCTGCAGGGGATGGACGTTGGACAAATGCTGGAAAGAGCTACAAACTTACCGTCGGTCTGCCGTCTCAGCCGACGCCGGTGTGACCTCCGATCAACCACTCCATTGTAGAATAATAAGAGGAAAGAAAAGAGAGAGAGAGAGAGAGAGAGCCCATTGAGGTTGAACAATCTGAAAAATGGAGCAATAATCAATAAAATATGAAGGCTCCCCAACTTAGTGGGAGATCTATGTACTAATGTTTTAAAGAAACATCACTTAGTTTCTTTTTTTTCTTTTTTCTTTCTTTTTATTGGTTTAATTTTCTTTTCTTTACCTTCTTCTTCTTCTTCTTCTTCTTTTTTTTTTTTTTTTTTTTTTGGTTTTTGTTTTTGTTTTGTGTGTTGAAATCGAAATAAATCAAAATAAGTGTTAGGCTCCTACTTGGAATAATTATCGTTGAATTTTACTTATTTCGTTTACTTCATTTAATTTCGTTGAATCTTAATTATTTTGTTTACTTCATTTAATTTTGTTTTCCATTTTAATTTAATGTGAAGCAATTAATTTAATAACTGAAGATGTTTTCGAAAATACCAAAATGAGCTCATTTATTTACAACAATTTTTCCCTTATTAAGGATTGGAAGTTAAATTACTAGGTTCACTTTTTCATCCTTTTTCTTTTTTAGAAAATTACCTTTGTAAAAAAGATGTATCTTTTTAGTAATAATCAATCTATGCATTTTTAAATTGTACTTTAAATTGTAATTCTTTTTAGTATAAACAATTCTTTTTAGTATAGTTGTTTATGGGAAACTTACATAAATGTAACAAAATTGTAAATTATTTACGGTCCGTGTGTCATTTTTTAAATATTCGAGATTTGGTCTTTCATCCTTCATTTCTTCCTCACAATTCGTTTTCTTCATGTTATTTCGTCTTCCCCGTGTTTCTTTCGTTCCCCTCTTTCTTCTTTTCTCTTTTTCTTTTCTACGATTTCTTTTCATCTTTCTTATTTTTCTATTCTTTATTTATGTTGTTTAATTTTTTTATTGTTTTTTTCTTTTTCTCTTCGGTTTTTTTCGCTTCGATTTTAAGTCCATCATCTTTCTACTTTTTCTATTCTTTTTTTCACTGCGATTTCTTTCCGTAGTCTTTCTTCTTTTATTTTTTTTACGCTTTTATATTTGGGTAACAAAATCTAAACGACAGACTGTGTACAACAAAATAGCAAAATCTAAACACGATCGTGTAAAAAAAATAAAAGAATCTTGAAAAAAAAAACATTTAGATTGGAGTTGCCAAATGTAAACGATCGTTTAAAAAAGTAAACGATCGTGTAAAAAAAATAAAAGATCTTGTATAAAAAATCATGAAAAAAAAATCATTTGGATTGGAGTAACCAAATGTAAATGATTGTGTAAAAAAAAGTAAACGATCGTACAAATAAATCTAAACGATTGTGTAAAGAAATCTAAACGATCGTGTACCAAAGAATTAAAAAAATCGTGTACCAAATTTAAAAGAAAAAAATCGTTTAGATTTGGGCAATCGTGTAACAAAATTAAATGATGAAATTGAAACGATAAATTGTAGTCATATCTAAACGATCGTATATAAATTGTAGTCATATCTAAACGATCACATATAAATTGTAGTCATATCTAAACGATCACGTATAAATTATAGTCATATCTAAACGATCGCGTTGTAGCCATATCTAAACGATCGTGTTGTAGCCTTATCTAAACAATCGCATATATACTGAACCATATCTAAACGATCGTGTTGTAGCCTTATCTAAACGATCGCATATATACTGAACCATATCTAAACGATCACGTATATATTGAATTATATCTAAACGATTGCGTATCAAACAATAACCAAATATAAATGATCACAAATATATTACGCACGCGTTATTTATGGCTTGGTTGACGAGACATTTTCTATATTTTACACAATGGGTCTGTGTGTTTTTTCCGTTTTTAAAGTTGTTTATATAGAGTGTAAATATTTTGATGCTTTTTTATATTTTTGAAAAGATCCTAATTTTATTGTGATAAAGTAAAAACATTTTCTAAAATTCATCTCTCTAAAAAAAATCAAACAGAAAATAGTCTCGGAACAAAGACATTATTAAAACTCAAAGACAAAACACTCCTACTCATCCAACCTTGGATACTAAAAAGTAAATTTTACTTCATTTCCCGTACTAAATGTTATTTTAGTTTCTAATAATTCTTTTTAAAAGAAATAATTAAAAACAATTGATGTACATACATTTGCATTATATGTATAATTGTAACTAAATCATTTTATTTTAATCCTATTTTTTAAAAATTTGACTTTAAATGTCTTATAATAATTTTTAAATTAAACTACTTTATGCCATTAAAATTTGATTAAGCATTCAAAAACTCAAACATAAATAACATAAGAGATCAAAATAAACATAAATTTAAGAAACGATAACAAATTATTATCAAACAAAGTCCAATACAATTTGACATTTGTGCTAAATCACCCTGGTTTCTATTTTTAGATCTTAAAAAAGCACAATATAATGTTCTCAATAATTTAATTTATTTTCTAAATAATATGAGATTAATTTAAAGATTAATTCAGATTAGAGAGGGAGAGAAGTTGATGAGATGAGAGAACAAGTCATTAATATTGATAGCACGTACATAATAATAACTGTGGTATGTAATTAGTTTTTAATAATATATAACAGAATAAAAGTTGTGTTATTTAATTAAAACTAATTAAAAGCCACCGTGTACACGAATAACCAAATGCAATACAGAATCATTCTTAATATTATTATATGCAAGAGTTTGATGATCTTCGACAATCTTTCCTGCATAAATAATCTTTTGTGATTCAGCAGGTATGCCATATTTAGCTTCTAGTTTAGCCTTCAAACTTCCAATTGAGGCCGTTGGTTCCACATCCAAACTCATTACTTTCCCATCATTCAACGCCTTCACAAATATCTGCATCTGCATTCTTATTTTTCAGATTCACAACACAAATTAACGTAACTAAGGTCCTATTTCATAATCATTTTGTCATTTTATACTGTAGATCATCAACAAAGTTGAAATGAGATTGTTCCCTTGAAATCTTATGAATTCCAAGTTCTCGAAGGTTGATTTTGATATGAAGCTTTGATTAGTTGGTTTTCTTTTTTTTTTTTTTTTTTTTTTTACTGAAAGTAGAAAAGTGAGGACGTGTATAATTATAGTGGAAAATATTATGAGTTCTTGCATTCAATGGTTTATTGTGGAAGAAGACGATTGAGTCCTTTTTTCAAGAAAAAAGAAAAATTAATGAAGAAATGTACATACAATTCGATTTCTATTCTCACCTCTTTGGAAAACTAAATTGTTTAATTTGGTGTTAATTAAGAGTCATTGTTTCTTTGGGTTGAGTTTCTTCTAAGACGAAGATTCTCAAACAACCATAAAACTCTAATAAATTAATTGAGAATAATATTTTCTTTATTTTAGTTAGTAGTTTGGATAATTACAATTTTCTTATTAAAAAGTAAATTTTTAAAAATAAAAAAACTAAAAGAATATATAAAATAAAGTGTAATGGTTTTTTAAATGATGGGTAATAATTCGTTTCTTTTCAATTTTCGAAAAAACTAAATATATAAAATTAATAGGAAGAAAATATGATATTTAATAAGGAAAGAAGATTTGATTTTTTTTTTCTATGCATATAACGATTATTTGGAAAAGTAAACTTTCAAAAGAAGAGTTGTAGTGAAAAAAAAAAAAAAAAAAAAACTGAAATGAGCTATAGCATAACATTGAAAGTTAAATGTAGAAAGAGAAAAAGTTGAGAAGATAAAAAAGTTATAGAAAAGAGGTAGCCATAATATTGATAATGATGATAAAGAAAAACTAAAATGTGTTATTTAATTAAAACTTATTTAAAAAGCGACCACGAGTACAAAGAACAAAACACAATGCAGAATAATTCTGAATATTATAATATGAAAGAGTTGGATGATGTTGAAGCATCTGCATAAACAAGTTTTTGAGATTCAACACCTATATCATGCTTAGCTTCTATTTTAGCATTCAAATTTGCATTTGTGACCGTTAATTCAACCATATCTAAACTAATTATCATCCTATGAAATGTCCTCACAAAGATCTGCATCTGAATTATTTTTAAAATTCACAAACACAAATTAACATATAAAGGCTTTATTTGGTAGCTATTTCTGGTTTTTAAGTTTTGAATTTTGAAAACTAAGACTATCATTTTTACATAGGAAAAAATTTGGAGATGGCAGTAATGTTGCTTACTTTTCAAAAACAAAATGATTTTACGGATAATAGGAGTTGAGTTATTCCTAATGTTATGCTAAAAAGCATCATCAAAATTCAAATGGAATTGTTACCTTGGGATGCTGTGAATTCCAAGTTCTTGAAGGGAGTTTGATGCAGCTTTAGATTGATTGATTTGTATATTTGAAAGTAATGAATTGAGAACATATATATTTATAGTGGAAAATACTATGAGTTTTTGCATTAATGCTTCATATGGAAGAAAACGAAGAGTCGTTTTTTTTTTTTTTTTAAATAAGAAAAAAGCACTTTGATTTCTATTCTCGACTCTTTAGAGAAACGAAATTGTTTGGTGTTCATGAAAAGTCATTATCTCTTGGTTTTAGTGTTTTTTTTTTTTTTTTTCCTTCTAGAGACGAGGACTCTCAAACAACCATTAAACTCTAATAAATTTGGGAGGAACCATAATTAAGTCTAGATAATTACAATATTAAAAAAACATATCAGTAATATTTAGGATATTATAAGGGAAAAAAATAAAATGAATTAAGGGATATTTTAAAAAATATAATAAAGCGACAAAATATTTACATTCCATAGAACAATTTTGAAAACGGAAAAAGTTTACAGGCCCACAATGGAAAATACAAAAAATGTCATGTGATTAATTGACACTCAACGGGCGTAATATATTTGGCGGTCATTTAGATTTTGTTATTCTTTTCCTACACGATCGTTTAGATTTGACTATTATTTGATATTTGTACTTAATTGTTTAAATTTGGATAGCAAAATCTAAACGATTTTTTTCAAGATTTTTCCATACACGATCGTTCAAATTTGGATAGCCAAATCTAAACAATTTTTTTCAAAATTTTTTGGTATACGATCATTTATATTTGGTACATAATCATTTAGATTTGGGTAGCCAAATCTTAATGATTTTTTTCAATATTTTTTGGTACACGATCGTTTAGCTAGATTTGATTGTTTAAATTTGGGCAGCCAACTCTCGATGATTTTTTTTCAAGATTTAGTACACGACCGTTTATATTTAGTGTACGATCGTTTAAATTTGATCATTTAAATTTGGGTACTCAAATATAGACAGTTGTTTTAAGATTATTTGGTGTACAGTCGTTTAGATTTGACTATTTTTTTGTACACGATCGTTTAGATTTGGTTATCCAATATTCAACGATTTTTTTCATGGTCTTTCACTACAAGAAATCTGGCCTTTAATGTCGGTTTAAAACCGACATTAAAGGCCTTTAATGTCACTTGGCGACCGACATCTTTGCGAGCGTTATTAAAGGCCTTTAATGTCGGTTGGGCTTTAATGTCGGTTTAAAAGCGACATTAAAGGCATCTTTAATGTCGCTTTTAAACCGACATTAAAGGCCTTTAATGTCGGTTTTCAACCGACATCTTTCATAGTGTTATTGAAGCCTTTTAATGTCAGTTGGGCTTTGATGTCGGTTTAAAACCGACATTAAAGAGGCCAACAATGTCGGTTTATAACCGACATTATAGATCCCCAATAATGTCAGTTTAAAAACGACATTAAAGTCTTGTTTTTGGATCCATTTTTACAAATTTATTTTTATTTAATTGCTGCATTATTTTCCATTTTTTATAAATTGACAGTCGATCCGTGTAAATAAATATTTTTTCTCAGGCCAACAAATCAATAAAATTAATATTATTTAGAAACTTTAATATTTGTCTTTTACATTTGCATACACAAAATGAAATCTTAATATTATATTTATATATAGAACCCGAACCCAGTGAGTAGGTTTCCCGGTGCCATGTCCCCGAATGGTGTGTAGCCAGCAGCGCCACACAACATATAAAAAAGCGTTGTCACCCACACACTCACTAGAGTTGCCTTCTTCATTGTCTTAGCCTCTGAAGGTGGAGATTTTAGAGTGTCCTGTTCCACAAAACATAACATACCTCCATCAATCAAATTGAAAAAAGAAGAAAAAAGGAAAAGGAAAAGGAAAAGGACATCGATTCTAGTGCCATTGTTAGCTGTCCTTGACTTGCCAATATTTCAGCATATTTCTCAACAAACTTGCATAAAGTTACACTAAATCTCTTTTGTCCGGTGGCCAAAGCAAGCACGATAGTTTTTTCCATCCAATCCTAAGCAAAGCAAAAGGTTCAACTCTATAGTCCAATACATAAGTTCAATATTCAGTCCCTACACAACATTTCAACCATAGATAAATTGCCACAAAAACATATCAGTAAAATTAATGTACCTGATTTTTTCTCAACTATATTGTATCTACAAGACAAGAAACAAAATCAAAGAGAGTTCGCACCCGAGCAGCCACATCTGTAGAAATAAGAAAATAAACTTGTTGTTTCTTGAAAAGTTCCAAGGCCTATACATAACAAAATCAAATAATGATCAGCATGCAGAAGGGGAAACTGAGGGTCTTAATTAAATTATTCATACAATAAACATGTTATTAGGAAATCACTCACATCAAGAAGTTGAACTTGGGTAAGATTTCCATGAAGTTCAGTACCTTCAAAACCAGCTAATCCAAATAAAATCTTTAGCCTATGAGCAGCCTGTTTGGTTCTCAACCAAAAAGAATGAAAATAAATCTGACTAGTTTATAGAAAAAGTAATAAATTAATTAGACTCAGTCGATCCAGAAGGCAGTTGCTTTTAAGAGTAAAAGAATTAGATGCACCCTTCCAGTTAAAAAGTGCAAAAAATAAGGTTGAGCTAGCTCATGAAATTTTCGTCTACAATTCCTAAATACAATAACTTTAGAAGTTAATGTCTTTAACCATAAAGATAGGAGGACAACTTCTTGATTCACTTCACGCATTCTACGTAATCTGACCACCCTGCAAGCAAAATACACATTATCGGTAACTAAAATATCATCCAACAGACAAAAGGCTTTGAGCTTGCCAAAGAGTATTCAAGGGTAAAAAACTGAAAAAAGTTCAGAAGCTAGAGAGTATTTAATGAAATGTGTTTATGATTAAAATTTTCAAGGGTTAAAAACAAAACAAAAATGTAAAAAATAGAAACCAACTTATTTAACAAAAATATAATAAACTTACCTTCTTTCCACCCTTCATAAAATCTCTCCAGCTTGAAACCTGATAATGACAATACAGTACCAGATTCTTTTGGGATTAGAAATATGGTGGGTTTGTTGTAACTTACCAATATTAAACTTTATGGAAAAATAAAAGGCAGCTGATGAGAAGAGCCTCCCATTTTAAGCCATTGCAATAAATTCCTCTCACTGGGAAAGTTTCAGGCCTAGCACAAAGCTATGGACCTTTCCCTGACATTCCCAAAGATATCTAATGGGTATTAAACAATTGTCTCCTCTAAGTTGACAAAGCTAAAAGGTTCACCTTCTTCTTCTTCTCCCTATCTATTTCCCCATTATCTGACACAAAATCAGATATCAAAAGTTACAGATTTTTCAAACAACCCCATTAAACAAAAATATTCAAGAAACTAAAAACTAAGAAATGAGAAATCCAAAAGAGATGGCTATTATGAATGAGCAGATGGGCTTTGGGTTCGAAGGTGGGGTTACGCCCCAATGCACTCTCCATTCATTAAAATAAAGAAACCCCACATAGAAAATCTCAAATCAGAGCAGAAAGAAAGTAGAAATTAATGGAATTACCCAACAGAATAATAATGAGAATACTAGAGTCCATTATTTTTCATTACTAAATCCATCTTCCAAATGTGTATTATTGAAATAAAGACTATGGAAATAGCAAAATGCAAACAACCCAAACGATGATATGACAGAATAAACAGTTTATTAAAAAAAGAAAGAAAAATTATAAAAACTAAGGAATGAATGAAGTACATACTTTAAACTTTAAGGATAGAGTGAAAAGATGAATGAAGAAAGGGGAAAATTCATAAATAAAAGATTAGAAAAGAGAAAGGTTTAGAAGGAACTAACCCCAATTAAGAGGACATTGATGCGAGAGAAAACCAAGAAGTAAGCGAGAATATTGTTCCTCAGAAATCTTTCTTCAATCTGCCTTCTTCCTCAGAAATCTATATGCAAGAAAAGCAATAAAGATTATGAACAATCCTTCCCAAATATTAGAATTCGAAAGAATCCAGAGGAAAATAAAATTATCTGAGCATCCTGCATACCCTCATCTGCATCTTTCTCCTCCTCCATTCTTGTTCTGTTAATATTTCTCGAACCTTCAATTTTAGCTCTTGCTTGAATTCTTCTGTACTCTCATACTGTTGCTCATATTTTCCCTGTGCCAAATCAACATGGCATTAACATCATGGGAACCAAAATCCAAAATTATAGCATATACTGCATATAAATCGTGTGAATACATCAACTACGGTCCAACCAAATTGTGGTGGGATGGGACAATCAATTTAGCCTTTATATTGATTCGATTTGACCAGTTCGTCAGCAAACTTAAGGCATTGTAAATAAAGAATGAAGAGCAATTGGAATATTTCTCACAAAGGTAAGTAGTTGCAGTAATGTGCAACAGCAACAAAAATATCAGACATTTAGAATGTGTAATAGAATCCATAAGGATCTATACCCTAAGGCAATCATTTAAAAGAGTGGCTTGGATTCTGCCTCTTCAATCTTCAGTTTCTTGTTTCCTTTTTACAAAAAGCATCATTTAGAACCAAGTAAGGAAACACAAAGTATGACTCATAGGCTAAATCAATGTATTCAATAATGAATGTTTAATACAGTTCAAAGTAACCCAATCCCACCATTATCAAGGAAAACTACAGAAGAGAGAAAGAGACAGAGAGACTTCTTTTCTCTTTTGAAACTTCCGATTTGATGAAGCAAGTTATGCCTCAACGAAAACCCAGAAACCACACTTCAATTAGCAACAAGAATTAAATCTATTCCAAATACATCAACGAAACATGATTCAAGTTAGTTCCAAACGAAGGAAATGAAAAGAAAATACCGATAAAAAATGAAGCAGAAGAAGGTTTTTCTAGGACACGCCCATGAACATGACCTTTGAGGAAGGCTTACGGTGCGTCGGGGCTGATCTTACGACAAGGTAGCGATGTTCCGACAAGGTAGCGATGTTCCGACGGGTTTTTGTGCAAGATCGGTCCCAAATCTCTTGGTTTGTGAGCACTTCAGTTTTCCCATTAAAAAGAGGTTAGGGATGCGGACGACAAATAGATCCAAAGCAAAAGAAACACAAACAAACACATTACATATTCAAAAAGGGATGGAAGAAACTGACGACGACGACAGGGATGGAAGAATCTGATGTATGCTGATGGTGGTGGCGGCAGCTGTCGAAGAAGAGAGGGAAGAAAGTGATGAGATTGAGAAAGGTGAAAGAAATTTGAGAAAGATGATTGAGAAGGGTGAAAGAAATTTGAGAAAGATGAAAAATAGTGTGTAGGAGGGTTTGAGAAAAGAGTAAAGTAAGAGAGAGAAAGTTGAATTTTTACAAATTTAAAAAATAAAAATAAAATAAAAATGGGCTTTAATGTCAGTTCAAAAAAAGCAGGGTGTTTAATGTCGGTTTTAAACCGACATTAAAGCTCTATCTTTAATGTCGGTTTAAAACCGACATTAAACATCCGCTTTTTGAAAAACGACATTAAAGCCCATTTTTCACTTTTTTCACCCGACATTAAAGACTAGATTTCTTCTAGTGTTTTATATTTTACACACGATCTTAAACAACAAATAATAGTTTGATTTTTTTTTTAAAAAAAATAGATCTTTTATATTTGGTAAATGACCGTGTACCAAATAACGTATAGTTTGTAAAAAAAATAAAAAATTGCAGAAGAAGAGAAAAAGATGATGGAAAGGAAAAACAAAATTGAAGAATAAACAAGATTGAAAGAAAAAGAAAACAAAAATATTTGAAAAATTGCATAAAAAGAAGAGAAAAAAACCATGGAAAGAAAAAAAATAAGGAAAAAAGACGATAAAAAGAAAGAACAAACCTGAAATATTTTTAAAAAATGGCAAGCTTCATGAACTTTTTCATTTTGTTACATAGATCGTAAATATTTTGTCGGTTGTTATATTTATTAGAATTAACTCATGAATTAACTACTAAAATAAATTGTTTCCGTTCTTCGAAGCACTACGTAACAAGGAAGGGTAATTTATGTGGGTGTACTGTCAAAGGTTTTAAGGCTTGTCCAATATGTGGAGAAGAGACTACTTCAATCAGACTACAACATGGAAAAAAATGTATACATGGGACACAGGAAATATTTGCCAAGATATCATCCTTATAGATTACAGAAAAAGAATTTTGATGGTAAGCAAGAGCATGGAAAGCCTCCACAACCTTTGTCAGGAGAGGCCATCTACTTTAAACTAAAGAAATGATTTTTTCTTCTGGGAAGAAGTGTGGCAAGAATAATAACGAAGGTGGCAATGACTACTGGAAAAGAAGATCAGAATTCTTCGAACTACCATATTGGAAGAACTTGCATGTACGACATTGTCTGGACGTAATGCATATTGAGAAGAATGTATGCATGAATATAGTAGGAACATTGCTTGATTTACCAGGAAAAAGTAAAGATGGGATGAATAGTAGACTTGATTTAGTGGAGATGAATATAAGACCAGAATTGGCACCAATGGTTACAGGTAATAGAACTTACATACCTGCAGCATGTTATACATTGTAAAGAGAAGAGAAGTATCGGTTTTGTAAGACTTTGGCTGAAATTAAAGTTCCAGAAGGATATTCATCAAATATTAGAAGTCTTGTCTCTTTGAATGACTTAAAACTTAATGGCCTTAAATCGCATGACTGTCACGTTTTAATGCAACAATAGCTTCCAATTGCAATACGTCCAATCCTACCGAAGAATGTGAGATACACTATAAGTAGACTGTGTTTTTTCTTCAATGCGATTTGTGCTAAATGTTTCTCCGTATCAGAGCTTGATGCATTGCAAGAAGATATAGTTATGACTTTTTGTAATCTTCAGAAGTATTTTCCACCCTCTTTTTACACAATTATGGTTCATATGGTTGTTCATCTTGTGAGAAAAGTAAAACTTTGTGTTCCTGTATATTTGCGGTGGATGTACCCATTTGAAAGATACATGAAAGTGTTGAAAAGTTTTGTTCGTAATAGAAATCGACCTGAAGGATGCATTGCAGAAGCACAAGTATGTACCCATTTGAAGTGTGTATGTAATTATTGTTGAAGTGTGTTGTTGATAAAAGAGTGTTGTAGATAAAGAAGTATTGTTGATCTTGAAGTGTTGTTGATCTTGAAGTGTGTATGTAATTATTGTTGAAGTGTCTTGTTGATAAAAGAGTGTTGTAGATAAAGAAGTGTTGTTGATCTTGAAGTGTGTTGTTGATCTTGAAGTGTGTTGTTGATCTTGAAGTGTGTATGTATTTATTGTTGAAGTGTGTTGTTCATCTTGAATGAGTGTTGTAGATAAAGACGTGTTGTTGATCTTGAAGTGTGTTGTTCATCTTGAAGTGTGTATGTAATTATTGTTGAAGTGTGTTGTTGATAAAAAAGTGTTGTAGATAAAGAAGTGTTGTTGATCTTGAAGTGTATATGTAATTATTGTTGAAGTGTGTTGTTGATAAAAAAGTGTTGTAGATAAAGAAGTGTTGTTGATCTTGAAGTGTTGTTGATCTTGAAGTGTGTTCTTTTTGGTTTTGCTAGGTTGACAAAGGTCTTAACAAGGCAAAAGGGAATCCTATGGCATTCTATAGGGTATGTACTCAATCATGTTATGGTTGAATAGGCAAACATATTTGAAGTGTGTATGTGTTCTATGTTGTTGAAGTGTGTTGTTCATCATGAAGTGAATGTGATGTGTTTATGTGGGTGAATGTGTTGTCTTGTTGAATAATTTTTTTTCCTTTTCTTTTCTTATTAGGTTTTGCCACAATCCATTGGAGCAATGAAACCATGGATACGCCAATTAGTTGATGTATAGCCTTTTTTATAGGTTTGGTAGGAAATTTTTTTGTTTAAATGTAATTATTTAAAATAGTTTGTTCGTATAAAAAAACATTTGTACTAACAATTAAAGCAATATTAGTAAGTGTGTTTATTTCTATTAAAGCGTTCACCTTTTTTCCATTTGTTATTGTATTGGTATGTAATGGTATGTGTAATGGCAGGACGACAACAAATACATAATTCAATAAGAAATAGGGCTTTTGAAAAAAGTGACTAAAAACACAACTATGACATTTAAATTGAAAAATAAAACTGTCATCGAAAAAGTTTTATTGACAGTTAATTAAAGTCATGGTAAGTAAAATGATGACAGTTAAAAAGTGTCATAAATGATAAATAATGACATTTAATATCAATCATAGAATATTAACAATGACAGTTATCTTCCGTCATAAAATGTAAACTATGACAGTTATAAGCTGTCATAAAATATAAACAATGATAGTTATTAACTGTCATCGAAAATAAATAATGACAGTTATACTCTGTCATAAAATGTAAACTGTGATAGTTATTAACTGTCATCGTAACTAAATAATGACAGTTATAATCAGTCATAAAAAAAGTTCTTTCGTGACAGGTATTATATGTCATTGAAACAACATTTCGTGACAGTTTATACAACTGTCATAAAATACTTTCCATGACTGCTGCATCAATGACTGCAAAAAGCTGTCACAAAAACCTTGGATGTATGAACTTTGGACGCTTATTTTGAAAAGTTTATTGGTCTGCTTATTAAGAATGTAATTTTTGTTTGGCATGTACTTAATGCTTATGCTTATGCTTATGCATTTTCGGTAATGAATGTTGGCTAAGGTTCATTTTCTTCAAATTTGCAGGTAGTTGAAGAATCCATGGACCATGGTATCGATCAAGTTCTCATTTATGCGTCAGTTTGATTAAATAAGGTCACACATGCATGTAATATTACAGTAAATTTATCTTTTGGATTACTGTAAAATCTTTACCGATAATGTAAATTATATTTTTTATTATCAATATAAATATCTTTCTAAACATATGTGGGTAATGCTAAAATTTAGTATTTGATTTTTTTAAAGAAGAAATATATGACATAAAAATATGTGTTGAAAAAATGAAGAATAACGACACCAAACATGTGTCGACATATAAGCCTTTATTAAACAGAAATAGTGTCGTTAAAGCACATTTCTTGACAACAATTTTGTGTAACGAAATATTTACAACGACAATATATTAGTGTCGAGTTATATTGAAAGGTGACACATTTAAAGCGTCATTATAAGAGTATTAATGACAATATAATGGTGTCGAGTGATAGATAACAGTGACACATTTAAATTGTCAATGTAATAGTATTAATGGCAATATATTTGTGTCGAGTGATAGATTACGGTGACACATTTAAAGTGTCAATGTAAGGGTATTATGACAATATATTTGTGTCAAGGTATAGATAACAGTGACATATTTAAAGCGTCAATATAAGGTTATTAATGACAATAAATTCGTGTCGAGTAATAGATAACGATGACACATTTAAAACGTCAATCTAAGATTATTAATGACAATATATTAGTATCAAAGTATAGATAACAGTGACACATGATTTGCGTCAATATAAGGGTATTGATGACAATATATTAGTGTCGAGTTATAGATAACGATGACATATTTATTGCGTCAAGGTAAAGGTAATGGTACAATTTTGGTGTCATCTAAGCATATTTAATGACACGTTTTTCAAAGTGTCGTTAAATAGCCTTTCTTGACAGTGGCTTCAATGACGCGAAAATTGTATCGTTGAAAGTCTTTATGACGCAAAACTTGCGTCGTTAAAACCCATATTTGTAGTAGTGCAGGATGACAAAGTTGAAGCTGAACAAAATCAAGAAGATACAAGAAAAGGGAAATAAAATTTGAATGAAGATGATGATATTGATAATAAGAAAACCGAAGTAGAGATTGACACTAATGATAGTGAAGAAGATGCAACAGAAGAACTGGAAATAAAAGGACACAAAAGAAAAATTAAAGAAAAGCAAAGAGAAAACAAATGGTGGTGACTAAAAAAAGCCAAAGGTTTCAAAAATGATATGGAGACAACCAATCTCAAAGCAAAAAGAAAATAGCAAGAAGAACAAAAGAAGAATATCAACTCAAGAATACATTTATTCCTTTCCATCATTTGACCTAAAAATTTCTCAATATTTTAGAGGCGATTTACAATGTTTGTAAAGCTTCAAATCTGTACATTTTACCTTTCGAAGATTTCTTTGTTTTATACTCGAGTAATTTTTATTTCATTCCACTCTTAATATCCTACATCATCCAGTAAAACGTATAACGGGATCTTTACATTTATTATCACGATCGTTTAGATTCAACAACACTATCGTTTAAAAGTATAACTGCACCATACTACACGATCGTTTAAATAATATCCTTCACTATCATGTAACTTGTATAGCAGCATTGTTTATATATAAAATGTATAACAACATCATTTAAATAATATCCTACATGATCGTTTACGTCTATCGTGGTGACAGTATGAATTATTAGCAGCACGATAGTTTAAAGCCAAGTGGAGTCCATGCGTAGAGTTTGCGTGTTGTAAATAATCAATTAATTCACATTTATTACCGTTTAACAACAATAGCAAAAGATTGTTTAAAGATGTTGAAGATTGATAGTGTTGGTTAAATATCAATGATAGTTTACGTCTATTGTGGAGACCGTATGAAGAGATTAAGGCCACATGGAGACCATGCAAAGACTTTGGGGTTTTTACATTTTGTACATAATCAATGCGCATTTGTTCCTACTCACCGATTAACACAAAAAAACTCTTCGTTTCCCAATCTTTGATCTTCATTTATTAACATTTCACTGATTTTTGGATCCTTAATCTTCTTTTTAAACCTGTGATCTCGAACCATTAGGTTTAAGGTTTCCAAAATTTTTCTCTCGAACATTTCTCTCTCTTAAAATGTGCTTCAAGATGTTGCTATTTCAACCAAGAACAACAAGATCGAAAAGAGAAGAAAGAAAAAGCGTGCAAGATGCAGATGGAAAGGAATTAACGGTAGATTTGACAAAGAAAATGTGATTTTGATTCCAAAAATGTCTATAAGAGACTATGGTAAGCTTTTACCTACTTCATTTTGAAGCCACCAAGCATTAATTTCCATCTCGCTCTGGAAGTTTGTAACTCATCGAAGAAGGTATGTAATCATTTTAACCAGGACCACCGTTCCTGGTTAAAATGACAGTATAATTTTTTTGGTGGTCGAAACAGAACCAGAGAAGGTTTTAGTTGCTAAAGAAGTAACGATGAGGAAGGAGATGGAGAGTAAGAACAAAAAATATAAGTTGCTCCAAAGTAAATACGAGTTTCTGAGGCTAGACAATCTTACTCGTGTTTCCATGGTCGACCAACACAAGATTGAGGTTGTTCCTAAATGATTTGAGAGGTGAAAAAAACAATCGATGAGTCGAAGGAGATGTAGAGTGAGATTCAACAACTCAAGGAATTGTACTACACTTGTTAAACAATAACATGTGGAAAAATATTGAAAAACAATTGTTTAAAATAAAGAATACAAACATTTGTTTAGATCGTTTGAATTTTATTATCATATTTTTTATTTGCATAAACATTCGTTTATAGAATACAACATGATCGTTTATGATTAACAAACCAATCGTTCAGATGTTATATAATGATCATTTATATTTAATGATAACATCGTTTAGATATACTCAAATATCGTTTTAACATAAATGCACGATCGTTTAACAAATGTTTTCATTATGTAAAATGTATAAAAAGATCGTTTAGATTTACTAGCATGATCGTGTAGGTTAAACAACACGATCGTTTACATGTAAATCAAAGATTGTTTAGATTTTATTATCAAATCGTTTATGTACATAAACATTCGTTTTTAGAACACCACATTGTCTTTTATGACTAACAGACCAATCGTTGAAATGTTATTAAATGATCATTCACATTTAGTGGTAACATCGTTTAGACCTACTGAAAGATTGTTTTAGCATAAATGCATAATCATCTAACAAATATTTCTATCATGTAAAATATATAAAAGGATCATTTAGATTTACTAGCATGATTGTGTATCTTCAACAACACGATCGTTTACATGTCAATACAAGATCGTTTAGAATTACTAGTACAATCATTTACATGTAAAACGATTAAAAGCATCGTTTAAATAATATCCTACATGATCGTTCAAAATTATTAACAGCACGATCGATTAAAGTTGTAGAATATTGATAGTGTTGGTTAAAGACCAGCGATCGTTTATGTTTATCGTGGCAACCGTATGAAGAGATTAAGGCCATGTGGAGACCATGCGAAGAGTTTCGCTCTACCTAATCAATTCACATTTCTTAGCCTTTATTTAAAACATTTCTCTGGTTTATACTTGTTAAACATTTACATTTAATAGTTTTGGATTAACTACGAGATCGTTTACGTCTATAGGCACTGTGACGATATGAATTATTAGCAGCACGATAGTTTAAAGGCACGTGGAGACCTTGCAAAGAATTTGGGGTTTTTGTGTTTTGTACATAATCATTTCGCATTTATTAGCCATTCACAGATTAACATAAAAAAACTCTTCGTTTTTCAATCTTTAATCTTCATTTATTAGCCTTTCACTGATTTTTGGATCCTTCATCTTCTTTTTAAACCTGTGCTCTCAAACTAATTAATAGGTTTAATGTTACCAAAGTTTTCCTCTCGAAGATTTTCCTCTCTTAAAATGTTCTTCAAGATGCTGCTATTTCAACTAAGAACAACAACATTGAAAAGAAGAAGGAAAAAACGTGCAAAATGCAAATGGAAAGAAACAGACGGTAGGTTTGACAAATCAAATTGTAATGGTGGTTCCAAAAATGTCTATAAAAGACTATGGTGAGCTCTTACATATTTTCTTCATCCTAAACCTCTTAAATTCCAGAAAACAGTAGTCCTTGTTAAAATTAATTGTATACTAGGCAACATGAAAATTTATGGGTGAGGAGGTTTTGGTTTCTAAAGAAGTAAAGATGAGGAAGAAGATTGAGAGCAAGAACAAAGAATATGAGTTTCTCCAAAGTAAATACGAGTTTTTGAGGGTTGACCACGATAAGATTGAGGTTGATCCTAAAGGATTTGGAAAGTGGAAGGAAACAATCGAGGAGTCGAAAGAGATAGAGAGTGAGATTTAACAACTCAAGGAATTGTACATGTTTGAATATTTCTCTATATTACACTTGGAGAGTGAGATTCAACAACTCAAGGAATTGTACACGTTTGAATATTGTTTGGTATTACACTTGTTAAACAATAACACGTGGCAACATATTGTAAAACAATAATATCGTTTAAAATAAAGAATATAAACGTTCGTTTAGTCGTTTGGATTTTATTATTAGATCGTTTACTTACATAAACATTTGTTTATAGAACACCGCATGATCGTTTATAACAAACAGACCATCATTCAAATGTTATTAAATGATTATTCAGATGTCACTAGAAGAAATTTGGCCTTTAATGTCGGGTGAAAAAAATGAAAAATGAGCTTTAATGTCGGTTTTCAAAAGGCGGATGTTTAATGTCGGTTTTAGACCGACATTAAAGATAGAGCTTTAATGTCGATTTAAAACCGACATTAAACATCCTACTTTTTTAGAACCGCCATTAAAGCTCTTTTTTATTATTTTTTATTTTTTTTATTTTATAAAAAATTAAAGCTTTTCTCTCTCTTACTTTACCCTTTTCTCAAAACCACCATGTAAATACAATGCCCCGAAAACCAAATTTCCTTCGCAACAAAAATTCCTTCGCAATTATTTGCAATCTTCCGTCTCTCGACCTCTCCAAATTTTCTTACAAGTCTCTCATTCGCACCGTTAACTTCTTCAAAGCCCTAGGTGTGTCTCTGCCCCTTTCGAAATTACAAGTTACACCAGATCCCTCACTTGTGCTGTGTTCACCATCCGTCCGTCCGCGTTCACTGCCGTGTTCCACCTCTCCAAAAATGCGTATCAGATCCTTCACATTTCGTTCGTCCGTTCGACTCTCTCCCTGCCACCGCCCTCTCCGATTCTCTCTCTGCCTCCATCTTCGACTCTCTCCCTGCTTGATATTTCGATTTCTTCCAGGTTTTTGAAAACAATTTCACCATTTTCTTCTTCTCCTTCTTCGGGTGCAACTATACATCTCATTTCTCTAAAGCTTGATATTTTGCACCATATATAAAGCTGGAGGGATTATTGCGTGAATATTTCCAACCGGGCTTCCCTGTTATTATTAGTGATGGTATGGCTCATTGGCCAGCTAGGACCAAGTGGAAGAACATGGATTACCTGCAAAAGGTTGCCGGTGGCCGTAAATTTCCAGTTGAGGTGATCTATTTATTTGTTCATTTGTTTATTATCAATACGTTGAACAGTCTTGGATTTTAAGAATATGTGTCCTAAATTGGCTATTAAAGTTTTTTTAGAAAATTAAGGACAAGTTTATTGTTACTGGAATAGCAAATATATAATTTTCCTTTTTGAGATGTTTATTTTCTTTCTTGTTGTTTATCTATTTTTATCATTTTTCTTTCTATTGTAGCTTAACTCCTACAGTCTCTCCTGCTGACTTGATATTGGAATTGATAGATTTTCCACCTTTGAACTGAAGACTTGTAAAGCTTTTATGCTTTTCAGGTTGGGAAGAACTATCTACGTCCAGAATGGAAACAAGAGCTTATTACATTTTCCGAATTTCTTAGCAGGATTCAGTCTAATGATCGTTCCGATGATATTACATATCTTGCTCAACATCCATTATTTGACCAGGTATGTACTGATATTATCTGTTTAGCATTTTATATTCTTCAAAGAACTAACCAGATGTTAGATATATTAATGTGCATCTCTACGTATATGTATGAATGCATGTTTTTGTGTGTTATCTGGCAGTAGGGGATTTGAAGAAATCTAGTATTAACCTGTGGCGCTTCATGCTTGAAATATTACTCAATACTTTTCTTTCTTTAAAGACAGATAAATGAGCTCAGGAAGGATATTTGTATTCCTGATTATTGTTCTATCGGGGGTGGAGAGTTAAGATCGCTTAACGCTTGGTTTGGCCCACCTGGGACAGTAACTCCTTTGCACCATGATCCGCATCACAACATATTAGCTTAGGTTTGTACATTTAGATCTTTTTTGTAATGTTTTAACTGGAAACCATTGTAGTCCTTTTTTTTCTTTTCTTTTTTTTTTTGGTATTTTTTGTATTTCTTTTATGTTGGTACTTTCAACCCTACATTTTTTTTTTGTGCATCGACGACTAAAGAAGTCACATCTTAAGCTAAATTTAAAAATGGATAGCACCATTAGCATTCAGGTCCTAAGACTATTGATTCACTTGAGTTATAGATCTAGAAAAACAATACCCCCTTGATTCATGGCATACACATAACCTTATTATGGTGTCGTATTAGTCGAGTATTTTTGTGATTCTTAAACATTCCCTTGCGTCAGTTTACTAAAAGAAACCAATAACACTCTTGATTTTTAAACCACAACTATTACCGTTTTGTGTACAGGTAAGACGATAAAATTTTTTATCTTGTTTCTTGTGATAACTAAATAGGATACAATGGTTATTCAGAACGTAAGGTTAATTTCCTCAGATAAGTGCAATTGATTTAAACCAAATCAGAACCGATTTGGTTCGGTTGGTTCGGCAAGCAAGACTAGGCCAAAGTGGGTTCGATTGGTTTGCTCGGCCTTCACTTGGTTCGCGTGCTCTTTCCTCTTACAGCCATCAAACCAAAATTCTCATTTTCCCTCTCTCTTTCCATTAGCTTCCAAGTCTTCATCCACTCATGGAGAACCTGAAGAAGACAGTGATCAAAATTGCTTACAGTAGAGACCATGCTAACCTCTCTCATCTGCATCGCTCTTTCATCCCCTTCCTTTACATGGCGTCTTCTCTCTACAAGCTCGCTCTCTCCCTTCGTCACCGTTTCTACCTCTACGGCATACTCCGCAAGCATCGGTAAGAATGGGATTTATTTTGAACTGTTTGATTATCACTTCTTATTCTTATTACTGTTCGACGTTAGGAGGCTTACTCGTAGTCAACAAATTTGGCTTATTATTCTGCCAATTCCTAGTCTGGATGTTGTTTTCTATTGGGTTTCTTAGTGGCAATTTGGGGGCATGATTGAGTTACTTAAGCTCTAGGTAGTTTGTTTTTTTGAATGATTTTGCACCGTAATAGGGAAGGAAAAAGCTCGAGATTAATGCACTGGATTGAATTAATGTCTATTTATTAGTAATTAAACTGCAATGGCCAGAGATACGTTGATGTTTCTTGTATTGTTGTCGTTCGTATTGACATTTTGTATTTTTTGTATGTTGATATGATGGTTGATTTTGAATAATCATTGGATGTACGGGTGAGAAACTTAAGAGGATGAATAGTTTATCAAGTAACTTCTTGATTTTCAATTGTGATAAATTGTCTTGTATTTGTGGCATTTGGTTCTTGAAATTTTGGACGATATTGGGGAAAAAGTATCGATTACAGTGAGCTTTTAACCCTTTTGGAATTCATTTGATTGGGGAATTTGAGTTAGAACTAAAGTAGATCGCTTGTATGGATGCAGGAATCGTGCAGAGAAGTTCAAGCTGTAATCAATTATTGGAAACCTCAGGTGCTTCCTCTTTTTTGAATCTCAATTGTCTTAGATGGGTTGTTTTGCTAGCTATCTGCCTCCTTTCATATTTTTACACGTTGCGTTTGCGTTTGCTTATATGAATGCAAGTCATCTTCAATCCTTGTTATGTATTTTGTTCCATAAATCCATCAAGTCATCTTCAAAGATGTCGATTGAAAACTGACAAACCGACATTAAAGAGGCCTTTAATGTCGTTTTTAAACCGACATTAAAGCCCAACCGACATTAAAGGGGCTTCAATAACACCATCAAAGATGTCGGTTGAAAACTGACATTAAAGACCTTTAATGTCGTTTTTAACCGACATTAAAGACCTTTAATGTCGTTTTTAACCGACATTAAAGAGGCCTTTAATGTCGTTTTTAAACCGACATTAAAGCCCAATCGACATTAAAGGCCTTTAATAACGCTCACAAAGATGGCGGTTGCCAAGTGACATTAAAGACCAAAATTCTTCTAGTGTGTAATGATAACATTGTTTAGACCTACTAAAAGATTGTTTTAACATAAATACACGATCGTTTAACAAATATTTCCATTATGTACAACGTATAAAAAGATCGTTTAGATTTACTAGCACAATTGTGTAGGTTTAACAACACGATCTTTACATGTAAATCAACGATAGTTTAGATTTTATTATCAGATCCTTTATTTGCATAAACATTCATTTATAGAACACTACATGATCGTTTATGACTAACATAAATGTATGATCGCTTACATTTAAATAAGATATTGTTTAGATGACAGTAAAGTCTAGATTATTGCATGTTCTTAATCGATCGTTTACCCTTATCGTGCAGTTAGAGAAAGCCATTTCAGTTATAAGATTGAGGGATTAAGACCATGTGGAGACCATATTTTAGTTTCAGTCATATGAGAAGAGTTTGGTGTTTTTGCATGTTGTACCTAATCAATTCGCATTTATTAGCCTTTATTCAAAACATTTATTTATTTTATACTTGTTAAACATTTACATTTAATCGCTTTAGGTTAACTACGAGATTATTTACATTTATCATGGTCACGATATGAATTATTAGCAGCACGATCATTTAAAGCCACGTGGAGACCATGTGAAGAATTTGTGTGTTGTAAATAATCAATTCATTTGCATTTATTAGCCTTTCACAAAAAAGCTCTTCATTTTCGGATCCTTCATATTCTTTTTAAACCCGTGCTCTCAAACCATTAGGTTTAGCATTTCCATAGTTTTCCTCTCGAACATTTCTCTCTCTTAAATGTGCTTCAAGATGCTGCTATTTCAACCAAGAACAACAAGATCGAAAAGAAAAAGAAAAAAACATGCAAGATGCAGATGGAAAGGAATGGAGGGTAGGTTTGACAAAGAAAAATGTGATGGTGATTCCAAAAATGCCTATAAAAGGCTATGGTAAGCTCTTACGTACTTCCATGATCCTAAATCCTCATTTTGCTCCAAAAAACGTTGGTCCTGGATAAAATGATTGTATACCCTTTTCAATGAGTTACAAGCTTCTAGAGCCAAATGGAAATGGATTGAAGGTGGATTGAGAAGGGGTCAAAATTCCTGCGTTCATGGTTGAGGGGTTACAAGCTTCCAGAACGAGATCGAAACAAAAGGAACGTGGTTTGATAAATAACGAGTAAACGTTCTTGGATGGTGTGATGTATAAACAAGTTTTGTCCGTGAACATTTACATTTTGAAATGTCTTGTGTTTTTGCTTCAAAAACATCTAGTATTTTAAAGCTTCCGGATTTAGAGTCTGTGCATGAACATTTACATTTTATGGATGTATATTTTAGCCTACTTTTTAATGACACTTACACTGTATAATGACATTTACACATGATATTTTAGCTTACTATTTTAGTGATAGTCTTTTAAAAAATATAGCAAAGCAGCAAAATATTTACATTGTATAAAACAATTTCGAAAACGGAAAAGCCCACAAGCATACAATGAAAAATACCAAAAACTGCTTCATCAACCACACCATTAATAAAACACGTAATATATTTAATTCGGTACAAGATTATTTAGATTTGGCTATTGTTTGGTACACGATCATTTAGATTTGGATAGCCAAATCTAAACATTTTTTTTCAAGTTTCTCTACGCATGATCATTTAATTTGACTACACGGTCGTTTAGATTTGATCGTTTAGATTTGGGCAGCCTAATGTAAATGATATTTTGTCAAGACTTCCAATACACAATCGTTTAGATTTGGCTAAATGATTTTTTCAGGATTCTTTTAGTATACAATCGTTTAGATTTGACTATAGGATTTTTTTTTAATAAAATCAGTTAGATTTGGCTACTTAAATCTAAACGATATTTTAAATATTCTTTGGTATACGATCGTTTAGATTTTGCTATTTTTTTTGTACATGGTCGTTTAGATTTGGCCAAATCTAAACAACATTTTTTTCAAGATCTTTTATGTTTAGTGCATGATTTGAAAAAACCAAATAACAGTTTGAAAAAAAAAATAAAAAAATAGATTTTTTTTTATATTAGATACACGATTTTGAACCAAACAACAATTTGGAAAAAAGAAGAAGAAGAGAAACAGAAGAAAGACGATGGAAAGAAAAAAGATCGCAAAGAAAGAGGAGAAGAAAGACTATAAAAGAGAATGACAAACCTTGAATATTTTTAAAAAATGGCCAACTTCGTAGACTTTTTCATTTTGTTACACGAGCCATAAATATTTTACATGTTTGCTATATATTTATGAAAATTTCTCAAATTTAAATTTAAAATTTATAGAAGAAATTGAAATCAAACTCAAAATTGGAGGACTAAGAGTGAAACGTACGATTTTGAAACCTATGGATGAAAATGTATTTTTGCTAAGATATAATGTTGGTGTATCACTAGTAAATCAATAATCATTACGAAAAGACTCATTTTCAAGTATGATCCTAGGGTGTTTCCATGGTAATATCAATGCTCATACTAAATTTATTTTATCAATGACATTGATGTATCAATAGTGTATCAAAAGATTCATTGAAAATGCAATTCAAAGTATATTATTGAGTAATTGTTTATAATCGTAAAACAGATGAAATATTTTCAAATACAAAAAAAGTTAATGTCTAACCGCAGTGATAGACAATGACAAGAAAGAACAAATGAGGGATGGAAAGAAAGAGTTATGATAGAGAGAGAAAATGCGTATAGGGTCGGATAAAGTTTGGGTTCTTTTTGGTCTTCAGATGAAAGAGGAGTGTGTTTCGAGCTTTTTCCGAAGGGAGAGGATAGAGAGTATATCCTTCCAGAAAAAATGGATACGTTTTATTGCGAAGTAAACATGAATTAATATGGTAAATGGATAATTTTATACCAAATTGTTGATGTCCTATTGATGAGGATGGGGAGCTCGAATGGAGGTGTAGAGTCCCAAGAGAGAGGCAAAAATATGTCAACATGGGTCCCATATATTTCAAAAAAATTTAACATGTTATTGATGTTTGTTGGCTTATTTTATTACAGGCAAAAATTGGAGTTTAATTTACAATATAGTTAATATCTATATTAATAATTGTATGACTAATATTTATTAATAAAGATACTATGTTGGTTATGTTTGTTGCCATATATTCTTTCAAGTTGGTAATATTTATTAATAAATATTGGTTAATATTTATTAATAAATATTGGTTAATATTTATTAATAAATTGATGTGGTTGGTTTTTTTCTTTTTCCGACATGTGACCTAAAAAAATATAAGCTTGTGGTTGTGTGATGTTGTTGAGGTTGAAGACCTAAAAGTATGATAAACGTGCAACAGAATTATGTGTTGAGAAAGTCTTTTAATCTATGAAATACTCAGTTTATGTGGTTGTGTGTGGTATTGAACACTTTGTTTGTGGCATTGGCATATGATCTAGAGGGAGTCTAGATCTCATTTATTATTGTTCATACATCAAGTGGTTTAGGGGGAGCCTAAACGTTTATCTCGTGAAAGTCCCATGGTTTGAGATAGTTGATTCTTTATAAGTAATGTATTTGTGATCCTCTTCAATCTTTAATTGGCTTAAATAGCCTCCAAAAGTAGATACTATGTCATCGAATTGGGTTACCAAAGTTTGATGTGTTTTTTGTGCTTTTATATGTTTCCATAGTTATTATTTCCGTTACTAACACACAGTACAACAGATAGTACAACAATAACTAAATGTGTGTTTTCTCATAACAAGATACCACCTTAGGTGGGATCAATCAGATTGCTAGATCACGAGGTAATTAATGGAGTTACATGGGCTCAAATCGACGACTTGTTGGTATACGTACATTATTGGGCGATAAGACATACTCTCCACGAGCATCTTTAGTCATCGCAAGTTGTAGGGATGCTTGATGTCTAGCGAGCTACGTCGGAAGTATTCGGAGATCTCCTGACACCACTTTTACAACATCTCATGAGAGATGTTGTGAATTTTAAATACGAGGTTGTATCTCCCAATGATGTGCATGTACGCGTTGGGAGATACAACAATTTGCAAGCCATCGTGAAAAATAGGGAACTCCCGATGTGTATTGTGATTTCATGTAGTGTGTCTTTCGCTTGCCTAAACTGGATTACATCCATCACGATTTATTTACTAGTCTCTCCGGTTTGTCTTGGTTCCATGTAGAAGCTAGAAGAAGAAGAAGACTTCATGTTGCTGCTTCAAGTCTTTCGGTTTCTCTTGCTATACACCAACATGTATCCTACATATTTGTATCCTTTGTGAATGAAAGAAAAATGTATCTTACATAAAAATCAATTTATCCTACGTGAATGAAAAAAGAAATCACAGAAAAAAACCAATATTTCTTTTGTGTAGAAGGGGACCGAAATGGAAAGAAAAATAAGTAAAACTTCTAAAATTGGGACGTTCAATTATAGCATGTACAACTCAAAATGAAAAAGTGTATATTTTAAGGTTTCGAACTGAAGTTGTAGCTCTGAAACTTTATTTTATGTTAATGTAAGTAGGTAAAGGTAAAATCGAAGAGAATTAAATGAACTTTTAATTGAGGGTATATCAAAAATTTGAAAATTTAAGAAGATGTTAAAAAAAGGATACTTTTGTTCTAAGAAAAAACCATTTTAAAACATTTTCCAAAAACCGTTTTAAAATACGAAAGTTGGAAAAAAAATAAATAAATAAATAAATAAATAAAAAAAAACAAAAACAAAAGAAATAAACAAATTCTTTTGATATATAGATAGTTTGTCTGTTTTTAAAATGGATATTTTTAGTCCTAAATTTTAAAAAATAGGTTTAAAGTGTTCTGGATTAGTTGTTTGACCATTTACTACATTAACACCTTAATTTTTATTATTTTCTAATGTTGACTATATAAATCTACTTTTCAAAATTGAATGACTAAAAATGTTCCTTTCAGAAACTGAGAAACCAAGTGAGAATTAATTTCTCAGAAAAAATAAACTATTAATTGTTTTTTTGTCATTTATTCAACGTAAGTTTTTTGTTGCCTATATTATAAAATCAATTGTTGAGTTTGGTTTTATACCCTGGTTTCCATTTTATTCTTAAAACAAAACCAAAATATAATGTTCAATAATTTAATTTTAAAAGAAATAGTTTTGAATATATAGAATCTAGGTCATAAAAAGTAAAGGATTAATGTGAGCAAAAAGTAGTAATAAAAACATTCCTTATTTCTAATTATAAAATACAAAAAAATATATAAGAGATTACTTATTAGCGATAACTGCAATGTCTCATCAATAATAATAAAAAAAATCAATAAACCACATGTCCAATGTAATTGAAACAAAATTCAGTAAAGCTTGAAAGATTATTTATTCAAGAAACCAACTAATTAAGATCAACACCTACAATTATATGTTCTTGGTTCAAATCTCCCCCTTAATTCTATGAAAAAAAGTTAACCTTCCTATAAAATATAAGATGGTTGAGAGAGAAAAGAGTTTTTAAGAGAATAGTATAAAAGAACGTAATTTATTTAATAACTGTAGGTATAGGCTTTTAATAACAATAATAAAGAAAACAAAAGATGTGTTAATTAAAACTAAATCAACAGCCGCCATAAACACGAAAAATCAAATACAGTGTAGAATCTTTCTCAATATTATAATGTTCAAGAGCCTTATGATCTTCAAGAGTCTTGCCACCAAAAAGTAGCCTTTGAGAATCAGAGGGTACTTCGTTAAGAGCTTCCATTTGATCCTTCACATCCGCGATCGTATCCGTTGGTTCGACTTCTAAACTAAATTTCTCCCCGTCAAACGTCCTCACAAACATCTGCAATTGTTATTAAAATTTGAACACAAATTAAACATAACTTACTTAGTTCAATAAATTAATAAATATCCAAAAACTTAAATTTGTAGACGAAAATTAATTTAATATAATATCTAACACAATTTTATGCCTTAAATCTTAATCATCGAAATTCAAATGGGTTTACCTTTGAAATATTATGATATGATTGATTTGTATAATTTTGTTTGAGTGATCGATTTGCTTTTGAAAGAGAGATGATATATTTATAGTGGTAAAGATAGACTGTGATGAGTGCTTTTTCTCTAGTAATTAATTAATGTTTGTGGAAGAAAACGATTGGGTGTTTATTTTTTATTATTTTAGGAACTAACTTTCATAAACGAAATTGTACATGCCTTTTGGTTTCTCTAACTCTTTGGAAAACGAAATTGTTAATTTGGTGTTAATTAAGAGTCTATTGATTAAATGCATCAAAGACAAGTAATATTTACTTTTCCTTTTGCCAAGGATTACCATTTGTAAAAAGTAATTAACCCAATATTTTATCAATCCGGCTATAAATTTTAAAAAGTTGTTAGAGTGTTAGTTTTATATTTTGAATTTAATTTCCATTTAGTCCTTAAATATTAAAATATTACAAATAGGAGTTAAAAGCGTAAATTTTAAAATGATGGCAACTAGATTAAAAATCAAATTCAAAACTCAAGGATCGAAAATTTACCAAAACTTAGATGATCAAATACAATTCAAAACTAGAGATTAAAAATATAATTTTTTTACTGAAAACTTTTCTTTTTAGTTCCTCGATCTTTGACATTAAATAAATTGGTATGTTAATATCAGCTGGTATTTGGAAAATTAGGGATGCGAAGATTTGAGAGTTTGTTTAGTTATAAAATTTGCAACGTAAAAAGGTAACTACTAAAATATTCATTAATTAAAGGGGCACTTACACACATGATAAAATATAAAATGAAAATAAAGCTCATGATCCAACATTTTAAAATTTGCAGAAAAGATAAATTAACAAGCTAGGTCCAATTGAAATAGACGAATGACCAAAATGTTCTTATAGTTAAAAATGCAGAACTGCATTAAATTACCGTCGCCTTGTTATCGGATTGTCATTTGATTAATACTAATTATCAATGATATTGATTGCTATTTGATTTTTATCTGATTATTATCTGATTACTTTTTGATGTTCTTTTTTTTTTCTTATCATAAAACTACTATGGCTATTACCCACAATTTTATTTATCAACAATGTTACAAAATGTTTCAAAGGCTTGAGAATAGACTTGATAGAAACTTAGTCTAACAAAGCTCTGAAGTTTAGAGAAATAGTTGATAGATTATAGTTCTTAAAAGCTGAACACCTGCTAGCTAGACCAAAGACCTATTAGGCTACTCATGTCCTCCCAAGAATTTGTCAAACTTCTTTCAAAGTTCCTTAATATCCGATTGTTTCTTTCTTTCCACAATGTCCAGAGCATAACAATCCTCGCATTAAGAGAAATGATATTTCTTTTATTTGTTTGCTTCATATCGTCGAAAGCTATGGAAAAATTGTTAAAGCCATCTGTGCCAAAATTTAACCTTGCATATGAGAGAGTCTATTCCGTTGTGCAACTTTGCATCTTAGAAAAAGATGGTTCAAGTCTTCACTATCTGATTGCATGGGAAGCAAATGTTAGGATTGAGGCAGGAATTTGACAGCCTTTTGTAAAGTGTCCATTGTATTAATGCATCTTTATTTTAATGGACCAAACGAAGAACTTGCATCTTTTGGGTAGCCTAGATTTCCATAGCAGGTCAAGGAAGTGACTGTCAATGGAGTTTGTGTTTGTTTGAATTTTCTTGTGGAGGGCATCTTTTGTTGATGCAACAGTAAAATCCTTGTTACCATTTAATGCCCAATTCAATTTGTTCTCTCCTTTTGTTGGATCAGAGATCAGTAAGCACCTTTGACATTATGCCAGACCGCTTCTTCCCAAGTCTTGGGAAGCTTTCATTAGGATCGGAGGACTTTTGTCATTCCATTTTCCATGCCAGAAAGAAAGATTGTTGCCGTTATTTATTTTCCATGTGCATTTTTTTTATCAAACTAGTTCAATCTCTTTATGATGGATCTCCAAGGAGCTCTCATGCTGCTATATTTACCTTTAGTGTGGATGTTCCGTATGAAGGCTCTTTCATATTTAGCTTCACTAGAAGAAATTGGACCTTTAATGTCGGTTTAAAACCGACATTTTGTCAACCGACATATTTGCGAGCGTTATTAAAGGCCTTTAATGTCGATTCAAAAACGACATTAAAGGCCTCTTTAATTTCGGTTTTAAAACGAAATTAAAGACCTTTAATGTTAGTTTTCAACCGACATCTTTGATAGTGTTATTGAAGCCCTTTAATGTCGGTTTAAAACTGACATTAAAGGTCTTTAATGTCAGTTTTGAACCGACATCTTTGATAGTTTTATTGAAGCCCTTTAATGTCGATAGGACTATGATGTCATTTTAAAATCGACATTAAAGAGGCCAATAATGTCAGTTTAAAACAGACATTAGAGATTTGTTTTTGTCCATTTTTAGAAATTTATATTTATTTAATTGTTGTATTATTGTTCATTTTTTATAAACCAACATTGAATCCATATAGATAAATATTTTTTTCTCGCTCCAACAAATCAATAAAATTAATATTATTTTAGAAACTATAATATTTATCTTTTACATTTGTATACACAAAATGAAAACTTAATATTGTGTTTATATATACATTCTACAACAATACATGAAAAAAGATCCTAAAACAAGACGTAAATAAGAAAAATTCTAAACGTCTTCTCAATCTTTAATCTTCAACCTTCAACGATCGTCTGGCTATCTACACAATCGCTCAGCTTTCAACCCGATATAACTTCAATCATTCTACAAACAATATCAAAACAAAGCTAAACGTACGTTAGAGAATTTGGTAATGTCGTACAATATATTAACTTTAGAGAATACTGTTACCTCTGTCTCTGTTCATCACTGTCTCTGTTCATTAGCAAATTCCCTAAACTCAATGTCAAGCTGCCTCTACTGAAGCAAAAAAAATATACAAATACACAATTGGAAGTCCTCACAACCGAATCCTACGTAACTAAGTACCCATATCACAAACAAAACAAAAATATAAAAAACAGAAACCAACTTATTTAAGAAAAAAAAAGGTCTTTCAAAGCAAGCAAACCACATATCACAAAGATTTTTTTAAAAAATCTTTAAAAGAAAAAACACCACACCAAGGCCAGCGGTATTTTCTCCTTGCCATAACCTGACTGAAAAATATGGCAACAAACTATCAACAACAAATGAACTTTGTGAATAAATAATAAAAATGGCATCCTATTGGCTATTACATGAAAAATATTTCCAGTATGCCTCAGGTAAATAGCTACAAAACATGAAAATGAACAGTAAAAAGCCAAGGTTATCAACAACTGGGAATGAAAAAGGGGGAGAATACATAGCCAAGAATGATAAGTTCTTCAAATTTTTCTATGAATAGAGTGATATTACACTTGGCAATGAAGAATTAAAATATTACTAGAAACCAAAATCTACACAAACTAAATTTGCTAAAGAATTGCAATTGGATGCACAAATGGTGATCTTTTGACAAGAAAATATGGGAAGACTGAGACTTTAAAATATTAAACAAGAGTGACATAAGGTGCAAAAACCTGTTCGTTGGCTGTTGGTGGTAGCGTGCCCACATAAACACGTCGTTTTCATTTTTTCCAACTGACATTGAAGCCCATATTTCTAGTGCCTATAACCATAAGAAGTTATGTGAGAAATATCAATATATATATACTTTATCATAATAGTGCAACAATGAAACTGTAAGTGGTAAAACTTCACTTTTCATTCCCTCACTAAAATCGCCTTCAAAATCATTAGGTTTGGAACTAAATTAAACAAAATTAAGGGAGGAAAAATAATACAGATAAAGTGTGCTAAATAAGGGGCAGAATCAATATCTAACATCATCATCAGTATTAAAAAATTAAACAGATAAAACTAAAATTTCACAATGTACCAACAAGTAATAAAGAGAAAGTCAACCTAACAAAGTGTTCCTATACGAATAGCGGAGAACACAATTTATCTACAGAATATTAGTAACAGTTGATCAAAACACTTAAGTTTGTTATTTGACTCCATCATCACCTACCAATTATTTTCACTACTCAAGCATAAAGGAAAAGAAACTACAAATTGTATCAATTACAATATGATTGGTCGATTGATTCACAAAGAGGGTTACACTAGCATACCTGTCATGGATGAAGTCAATAAAAACAAAAATTCAAATGTGTTAAAATTAGTACATAAAAATGGAAATTAGAATTAAGTTGAAACCTAAATCAGTGCAGAAAATTTAAATTAGAACCTTAATTTTGTGCAAATGAAGTCGAAGAATAAAAAAATCTTAGAGAAGAAAACAATTAGTACAATGTTGGAGTGTTGGATTGGACGAAATCTTGGAGCTTGTCAAAATCTTGTCAATTTTATAGGGTTGAGAAACAAAGAAGAAAAGTTTTTGAGAAATAGCGAAGAAGAATGAGGAGTGGGAATGAGAGTCAAAGCAGTGGAACGGGAAGAAGAATGAGAAACATTGGAGGAGGGAAAGTGATGAAGCAGTTGCGGTAGGTGAAACATTTGACCCCAATGAGGTCGCTACAGTTTCGATGAGGAGAAGGAGGTCGTGTGGAGGGATTTCAAGATGAAGATTGACAAAGTATTTGTGGAGCTAGTGGAAACGTCGTATATGAGAGAGGAATTGAGAGTGGGGTTGGGGTGAGGGACAATTGATTGGTCAAAGAAGATGGGGAGAATAAACTCTATATTTTGTTTAGGGGTACTTTTGGAATTAAAGAAAATTCATTAACGTTATTTTACCTTTATTTTAGGTGATGAATAATTTTTAATTATTATTTCCATATTTTCAATATTAATAAAATTGATGACTTGGATCTTATTTTGCCACCTAGTGCAATTTCCCATAATTAAAAAACACCAATAAAATGGGGGAGAATAATGTGACACCATTTGTCTAGGCACCTATGTCACGTATTTGTTTGTGAAGTAATTTGATATTCTAACTTTCTTAGTGCTATAAATCCTCTAGACCGTTAAATTAACGTTCAAATTCTATTTTGGTTTCTAAATTTTGTATCTTATTCTATTTTTATTCTATGACTTTAAAAAACGTATGCCTTAGTCTTTAAATTTTTAAAGGAGCTTATTTTGATATTTGTTATTAGAATTTTGTTAATTCTTTAACGAAATAACACTACTACAAAAATTGGTTTACTTGACGTTAATACAATGTCAAGTAAACCTATTCTTGACGTTTTAAAAAGCGTCAAGTGATCGACTGTCAAGTATAGTCTCATTACTTGACACTAAAAAACCGTCAAGTATTATATTTTTTGACATCATTTTCGCGTCAAGTAAGATATTACACTTGACGCTTTGTACGTGTCATGTAAGATAGTATACTTGGAACATTTTACGTGTCAAGTAAGATAATATATTTGACTCTATTTACGTGTCAAGTAAGATAGTATACTTTACTTTTCTTTTGTCAAGTAAGATAATATACTTTTCTTTTTATATGTCAAATAAGGCAATATAGTTGACACTTTTTACATTTCTCATATCCCATTTCCTGTATTACATTCATTCAAATAAAGACAGATTTATCAACAAAATAAACTCTCCAATCAACAATAATTTCATTCCTCAACAGAAAGTCATGTGTACATAATTTACAATAATATTATACAAGTAGTATGACTATTCATGTTTCTCCACAAACTACTCTCAATTTACAAAGATAAATAAAATCACTAAAACATTAAGTCATGTTCTGATCCTCAATAATTATGTCTTTCCGATTGTTAAAGCTTCATGAAGCTTCATAGTAAGTTTCATCAAATAATTCTTGAAGTAACAACCTACAATAGAATTTATCAAGTTTTAGCATAAAAGAAAAAAACATTGATCATCAATTATCTAAGGGAAAAAAATCAAGACATTGATCATCAATTATCTAAGGAAAAAAATCAAGACATACCTGTGGTAATAGAGAAGTCTGATATTCGATAAAAGAGGAAGATCCCGAGAATTCCAATATTCAATCTTAACCTCTCCATGAACGCAATACCATTATAAGATTACTTCTTATGATACATATTTGATGGAGACTCTACAAAGACAAACATCATCATTTGATCAACATAAGTCTTTCATTTATCGGATTCCTTCAACCATCCATCAAGTAGAATCGTTGTTGTATCTATGTAGAAAAATAGTAATTCTAAACAAAAGGTAATAAAATCACAGCATAACTATCCCTTCAACTCGGAATATATTAGCAATATATATTCTGTCGTGGAGTTGTATACTCTCAGCATTAGAACAAATGGCAATTAAATAAGCATTCCTGCGAATATTTTAGCAACGAAGAAGCAACTCTAATTCATTGTGCTATAGGCATTAATTAAACACTAATAATCATACAAATACAATACAATGAAACTCCATGCCAGGCTAAAAATCATCAAAATACTAAGCTCAATCAAAAGTTAAAAGGGCTAAATACGTTCATTTTAACAATCCAACAAATACAACGTGTAATTAGAGTTGTAAAAAAAAAAAAGGAAAAAAAAAAACCTTCAATGGTATCACTTAGGGTCTTGAATCCTAATCCAATACTCTTCCAGAAACGGTTCCCGCCCTTTCTAGGTCTCTTCCCTTTTGTAGTCGTTTTAGAGCTATTTTGTTATCCAAAAAGAACAATAATCATAAACATGAAATAAAACAATGATTACGATAAATAGAACAAAAAATCAAATGAACAACGAAAAGAACATTTCAACTGGTTTACCAAAGAAACACTTTAGGTTGCTTCAAAAAGGCCTTCAAAAAGGTCATTATATACAACTACAAATTCAGAATTAGTTCAAGTGAGTCATATATACCAAATGTAAACTACATAACAGCCCAATAGGTACAGTTTTCGTTATGTATTGTTTCATAAAGGAAAAAGATACTGTTGTGTTCTGTAATATTAAGAACATTGATAACAATTAGTATCTACTAGTAAAATTTATTTTTAAACAAGGAGGCTGTGTTTTTAATAAACCGAGATTTGGAGAGTAGCATAGCAGCAACAAATTTTGAAATTTGTCCATCACATTCAAACTTTACAATCCCAATAAAAAAATATATCAACATTTCAGTCAAAATCATATTCAAATGTAGATAAGTAGCATCTCTATCATAGAAGTTCTAAACAAACGTTCATAAGAGGAGAAGAGAAATACCAACGAATAAAACAAACTATTGCGAAGGTGAAGATCCGAGAATCGCGTGGGTTGTGTGTCACTGTGATGTGATGAGAATCGTTGTCTGTTGTGCATCTGTGCGTCGCTGTGATGAGATTCGAGAGAATCCACTACTAGAAAAAGAGTCTTTCTTGACAAATTTTGAAAAAAACGTCAAGGAAAGGGTGATTTAAAAGAAAACCCTAAAGAATTTTGAAGAAAAGGTGGAGGGTAGTCAATTTTCAGCTTTCTTGACGGTTTTGAAACGTCAAGTAATATGCATTTTTTTCTTGACGTTTTAAAATCGTCAAGTATTATTTATTAAATTCGACATTCCTGATATTTTTTAAACGCCAAATGATATATACTTATCCTTGACGTTTTAAAAACGTCAAGTAATATCGATAAAATTTTTGACGTTTTAAAACGTCAAGAATTTTTATGAAAAGGCGGAGGGGAGTAATTTTTCAAATTTCTTGACATTTTTTAAACATCAAGTAAGATACTTTTCCTTAACATTTTAAAAACGTCAAGAATTACTAAATAATTAAAAAATAATAATAACTTAATTTAAAAAAAAAACCTAATTTTTCCCTTTATTTTTACTTTTTCCCTTTCCCTCCACACAAAACCCCAATTTCCCTCTTCCTTTCTGACAACCCACACAATCCCAAACTCACTTATCAAGAACGTCACCGACCCAAACGACGTCGAACGTCACCGAACGCCGCCAACGCCTCTCGTGCTCATCTATCCCCAATGTCGCCGAACATCGAACGTTAAACGCTAACTTCCATCTGAATGTCGAACGCCTAACGCGAACGCGAACGCCGTTCCCCTTCTATTTTGTTGTCTTTGTTGTTTGTTAGACTAATTGATTTGATTACTTTTGTTGGGTTCTTAGACAAATTGAAAATAGCCAACTAAGGGAAATGAGAAATGGGATTGACCTTTACCAAGCTCTTCAGTACGCTTTTTGTAAAGAAGGAGATGCGGATTTTGATGATTGGTCTTGATGCTG